>NW_004955440.1:12038310-12122809 GCF_000276665.1 Chinchilla lanigera
TTTTTATCCAATCAGTGGATGGACATTTGGGTTGCTTCCACAATTTACAATTACAAATTGTGTTCCTATAAACATGGGTGCACATATATCACTGTGATATGATGTTTTCAGATCTTCTGAGAAAATACCCAGAAGGGGAATAGCTGGGTTGAATGGGACCTCTAGACCTAGTTTGCTGAGAAATCTCCAAACTGATTTCTACACTGGTTTCACCAGTTTGCATTCCCACCAGCAGTGGAGAAGAGCTCCTATTTCTCCACACAGGCCGGATTTTAACTCACTACATGACCCAGACTGGCCTTGAACCACTGGTGACCCTCCTACCTCAGGGTCCTGAGTGCCAGTGTTACAGGCATATGCTACCACACACGGATATCTGTACTTTTATTTTTTAAAGTAAAATGTATGAAAACTTTTTACAAGCTTTAATTTGTAAACATTCTATTGTAAAAAATTAAATTATAGAAAAGTTGAGATAGTGCATATTCTTTTAATCTTTATTTTTTAATCACTGAGCTCTATCTTTTCTCTCTGTAAAATAACTCATCTAACACAGAGCATATATTAACATCTTATAAATTTAGTTACAATAACAGATCATGAAATATCTCTGATTTATTTTCCGTTACATAGGGTTTAGTCCCATAGCGAGCTATTTTTCATGAGATTAGGCCATTTCTCCCACAGAATGGTCCATTTGCAGATTTGATTATTTTGCTTTCATTGGCTGTTTTAGTTTACTGATTTTTTGACATTTTATAATTGTTATGGTTTGTGTCTAGATGCCCCTCCCAGAGCCTCGTGCAGTTTTGGATGGGCCTTTCTCAGAGGTGGCTGAATCTGGAGTGTGTGATTGACTGGTGGTGCAATGCTGGGATTTTGGGTGGGTGATTGCTGGATCAGTTCACTGATTGGAGTGGCACTGCCCTCATCCTGGTAGACTGGATATGAGATAAGGGAGAAAAGGAGGCTTGTCTCTCTCACTTGTTGCTTTTGCTGTCTTCTGCTGCCAGGAACTGTTGCCCCTCTGCCATGAGCCACCCTGCCTTGGAGCCAGCCAGTTTTGCACTGGAATCTCTGCAAACTATGAGCTAAATAAACCTTTTACTGTTTTAACTTTGTGCATCAGGTATTTTGTCCCAGCAATGGGAGAAAAGCAACTAAGACAATAATATACTATAAATAAAACGGTTGCTCTGGAATTTTCTGATTTTGTCTTGATAGCAGTGTGATGCTGAGGCAGTCACTTAGCTTTCCAGTATCTTAATCTCTCAGTGTACTTTTTAAAAATTATGTAATTGAATTAGAGGGTTATTATTTTTATGACACAGTGAAAAAACAACTGAGCATGACAATATTAACCAGACACAAGAGGTTTATTTTGGCTCCTGGTTAGGTTCAGGTGATAGTCACTGTGCTCTATTTTCTCTGCAGTGAGACAGAACACCAGGAGAAGGATTGCCTAGTGGACCAAACCTACTCACCTCGTGAAAGACAGGAAGCAAAAAGAAGGGAAAGGGGCTGGGGACAAAATAAAGCTTTGCTTCCCAGGACTGTGCCCAAGAACCTACTTCCTGCAACTATACCCTGTCCTATACTATTCACCATTTCCTGGTATCCTGGTTACGTATGAATCCATCAGTGAACTAAGTCATTGATAAGGAAAGAGTCTTCATGCTTCAGTCACCTTCCAAAGACTCCCAACTATTAACACTGCTGCCTGAATAAGAAGCCTTAAAACTATATGAGCTTTTGGGGGACACTTCAAATCTAAACTACAACTGAAGGCTTTTCCTATTTTTCTGAGTTTATAATCACATTTTTACAAAAAGACAACTCAGTTTGAACATGTACTTTGTGCATCAGGTATTTTGTCCCAGCAATGGGAGAAAAGCAACTAAGACAATAATATACTGCCAGTGACTTATTGAAGAGAAACATATCTAGGTCTATAGGATACAGTTGACTTTTTAATATAATAAAGTAGATATTGACAATTGTGTCTGAATTATTCTACCAAAAATTATAATCAAATCTGTCACCATTAAATTGCTTCTAAAGATATATTTGCATGAAATAATCTTAATGTTTATTTTTTTTTAAGTATTTCTGTTAGTAATCTTAAAATCACTAATAAAAGAGTCAAGAAGCAATCTAGCCAACTCAAAAGGGCTTTTCTTTTAGTGTCAAGGATGAACTCTAGTTGTACTGACAAGAATGACTTTAAAATTTAAAATATATAAATGAAAGATTTCTCTTGTAAAACGTGTGCAAAATACATTTCTCACTTCTTTGTTAAATCCTTTTGTTACTAAATCATACTTAATGCCAGATTAATGTTCTTCCATTTAAAGCAGTTTCTTATAGACAGTATGTAGATGGATCCTGCGTTTTGTGAAACTGATAACAACTATTAGGTTATTTATCTTTAATAGGATAGGATCAAGGATGTTATCCTGTCATTTTCTCTTCTTGTATTGCCTTTTTCTTATATAATTAAACACTGATCATTAGATTCATTCTAAAGGCTACTACATCCTTCAATTTGTAGCTTTTTTGATACATTTTGTTACATGTATTTACACACTATATGCTAAACATTTATAAATGTAGATAGATGGAAGTCACTTGGAAAGTTGGTCATAAAATTAATATTTTCATTATACTGAAATAAAAAAGATGGAATTCCCTGTAACAATATTTTTTTGAATATTTTTCATTTAATGTTATGGTTGTGCTGGAATGTTGCTGTGCTGGAAACTCTTTAACAAGTGCAATGGCGTTAAGATGGTGTGGTCTTTGAGAGATGATTAGGTCACGCAGCACTTCTCTCAGAAGGGATTAATGCAATTCTCGCAGACTAAGGTTAGTTTTCCAGCAAAGGAATGCTGAGAAAAGAGCGAACATGGCCCCTGCAGTGTCTCTTGTTTCCTCTTTTGCTTTGTCTCTCCTCATGTCACATCCTTCTTGAGCGGACCACTGCCAAGTGATGTTCTTCTTCTTGAAGCTCTGACTGGAAGCTACTGTTGGACCTCCAGAACTATAAGCCTAATAAATTTATTTGCTTTATAAAATGCTCAGCCTTAGGTAATTTGTTATAGAAATAAACCAGACTGAGATACTTATTTTTCATGGGGTTCCCTTAGGGAACATTGTAATTTTTCTCCCAATTTCCATGTTATAAAATTTTAACATCACAAAATACTGTATGTCTATTTATATAAAGTGGCCCTTTGGAGGGCCATAAAGCTTTTTTTTTTTTTTTTTTTTTTACATCCAGTAGTGAATTGCCAGCCCCTTTGGGATTATATTGCCCTCAGAAAGAAATAATGATGTATAAGATAATGTCACAATAATTGCTTTACCACATCTTTTGTTTTATTTTATTTGAAATTCAAAGACAAGAGAACCTTAACTGCAAATAAAATAGATTTTCAAAATAAACTCTTTCATGTTTTAGTTGATCTAAATATTGTTGCTATATCATTTTCTCTACATAGTTATTGTGACTTAGCTCCATGATTAGTACTTTTTAGCTCTGTTACCTTGTGACATAAAGGAATACCACTACAATACAAATGTGTATTATACAAGTGAGACAGGATATTAGGGTGTGGCAAAGATGGCTGAGGGAGGAGGTATGACCAGTTAATTACAGGACACATGAGCAGAACAGTTTTGAAAGCCTTGCATGTGGACTGCTTGTCACAACTTCAGCAGGTCTTCAATAGACCGGCCCAACATCACCCTAGGAGCAGATGACACGAAAGTGACAGCCTGCATTGAGATTTTGCCCCTGTGTTCTCTCTTGCATCAATGTCCTGCTCTCACACTGTAGGGTGTACTACTTTTTCTACATTCACTTGGCAGAAACTCACTCTGCAGAGCCTGTTTCTTTTCCCACCTCTAACAAAACTTTGCTATCTTTTGTGCTTGTCTTGACCAGTTCTTTGCTCCAGAGGGAAATAACCTAGAAATCACCTGCAGGAGAATCTGGCACTACAAAACTCAGTAGAATATTTGGCTTAGCCAGCCAGGGGACTAGCTAAGGCCCTCTGGGGACATTTTGTTGTTGTTATTGCTATTTTTCTCTCTCTCTGTTCCCTAAGCCAAGAATACAGGGGTGAGGGGAAGCACACGGTTTCTGGGTTTTTTTTCCAGCTAGTAAGAGGCCCACTCTCGTACCTCAAGTTTCTCCCTCTTTTCTTTTCTTTTCTATTTTTTGTCACTCAGTGGCAGATACCTTGCCAGTAAAGAATAACCAGAGAGCCTGTTATAACCCAGTGTGCTTTTTGACATCATATTTATGTTCTTTATGATACTTTGTTCAGCCTTCTCACTCTTTTGGGAAGAATAGCTGTTGGTAACTTGGTAGTCTGCCTGAGTGGCCACCTATCCAAGTTTACTCATTTTCTTTAATTGGTACTGGGAATTGAACTCAGGACCTTGTGCTTGCCAGGCAGTTATTGTCCACTGAGCTGTATCCCTGGCTCAGCTTCCTCATTTTTATGTTTGTGCTGAAAGTCTCATCTATATTTTTACCCTGATGGTCATTTCTCTCAGGGTTCTCAGTCAGGGTTGCCATCATGGAACGTTATGTGACTGTCTGCCATTTTGGGCCAGCCGTGTGAATCTGGCCATGTTTGACTTCAGGTGACCTCACAGTCACTAGAAAATCTCACCCTTCCAGATAAGAGATAAGCTTCTGATTAGAGGGAATGTCTAAGCTTTCTGTCTCTCTCCTTTTTTTGAATTAGTCTAAATCTCTCGTTTCTTCTAACAAAATGCAGGCAATTCAGTAACAAATGCCTGATGCCCCGAGGAAAGCATCGACAAGAACAAGAAAAACAGCGAGTAAAGTTTAATTCAAATGACTGTAAGTCAAAGGGAAAACCATTCTTGTTAGGATTATTTTAAGTTTTTTTTTTTTTCTTTAAGAGAGAAGTTTTCATCTCTACTGCCTTAAACAAAGTACCAAAGATTTTAGGATAGGGGTGCCTGGAAGAGATGATGATTCTCAAGTGTCTCCACCCTGCTTAAGTAGAGCCATCAAGTGACTCAGTAGGGTGCAGAGACGATCACCGGGCAGAGGCTCTATCCTGATCTCATGAGAGGTAGAGCAATCAAGTGGTTCGACCCACTTCTCCTTGAAAGGTAGCAGGCCCAGAGATGGAGACAAAAATCCCTCAGTAGGGCTTATCTTCTATGTTTCTATGAAAGATGCCAGAACCATCCTAGCTTTGAATAGAGACATCTGTCTAGTGAGTACTTCAGTATCACAGAGGAGGTTTTGTGGGCTCAAATCAGATTTCCTCTCCTTCTGCATGGGACACCTTCTTGAGGAGCTGAGACCTAGTTGTTGTCTAATAGTCTCCAAGCTAAAGCATGGGAACCTGCATGAGCTACACCCCACAGATTCCACTGACTTTGCCACGAGGTTGTATCCTTGACCACTGTGAAAGATTTGAAATTGCCAGTTTAAAAAAGGAATGGCTTATCTACTTTTGCAACATGACTTGGGTTCAGGAAGAACCAGGAAATGGTGAAAAATTAGCACAGAATGGGAGTTTAAGCTATGAGACTACTTTTCAATTAAATGGTTTCTATGTAAAATATAAAAGGTACAATGAAATTCCATCTATTCAAACTTTTATACCTCTATCTGAAGAAAAGCTCCAAAGCTGGCATTTAGACTGACTCCCAAGGAGGAGAGAAATCCCTTTGATGATCTTGCCCTCAGATCCCCCACCTGTCAGTCAGAGGGGGTGTCTCTCTCATCTGTTTAATGATTGGAACCCAGACACTTATTACCCAGTAGCTTGACACGGCTATTTCTGTGATCAACAATCAGGATCTGGAGCAGGGTCAAAAGAGAAAGGCTAGAACTATAGCTCTTTCAATTGGCAATGCTTTAACCACCCAAAACATCTAAGGGAAAACCCAAGGATTACTACATGCAAGAAATCTGGACGCCAGGTACATGACTACACCAAGCCATTGTGTGGCCCCTGCCCTGAATGTGAATCAGCAGATGTGCCTGACTTATGCCACTGGAGGGTTGACTGCCCCAGCTTCTATAGAGGAGCTATGCCAAACAAAACCCTTGTTTCATGTTCTGAAGAAGCCTCATAAATCCTACTATGAACCAACCCATGGACATCACCATTTCCTATGAGAAACCCTGGGTAATTCTGGACGTCATGCATGAAGCAATTAAATTACTTTATTCTTCTTTGATTTACTTTTCTGGAAAAACTTCTAGATCTGTAGTCAATTTTAGGGTTGAGGGGAACCCGTCATCAGAGACTATTTACTTCTGCTGTGGTGTGTCTCTTTAAAAGAGCTGTGAATTTCTAATTGTCCCCATTGTCCTACTACTTTCCTGGGCTAAAAGTTTACCAGCAAAATTGGCTGCAATTCTCAAATTTTGGCAAAGGCCAAAATGAATTTCATCTCTTGGGACTAAGCCAGGTCTCCCCGTCCTAATTAGCCAACAAGAGGATCCTCCTGCATAGTATAATGGAATTCCTGATTTATGCCATACATTCATCTCCATAAGTAGCATGGAAATTGGATCTGCTTCTTATATTTGGATTCTGTATCTTCAACATAATAGTAAAGTCACTAATTTTTTTCTCATTGACTTCTGACAGATTTTTTTTGTTTTGTTTTGTTTTGTTTTGTTTTTCTCCGGTACCGGGAACCGAACTCACGACCTTGCGCTTGCCAGGCAGGCGCTTTTGCTGCTGAGCTAAATCCCCAGCCCCAGATTTTTTCTTCAACCAAACCGGTGAGCCACAACACCACAAGGTAGTGGGAGAGCTTGTAATCCCCAGTAGTTAGGGTCTAGAGCCCCTTCTAGGTGGAAGAAACTATAGAAGACAGAGGCCTCCACTCCATCAGCACCCCATCAAAATTAATGTGTCTCTCAGGGGAAAATGAGACAAGAGATTAGGGTGCAGCAGAGCTGGCTGGAGAAACATGTATGGCCTGTTATTTACAAAATTTGGACACACACTGGCAGAACAGTTCTCAAATCCCTACTTGTGCTCTTCTTATATAAACTCCATAAGATAACTGGTATTATGGCCTAAGCCCAACATCAGATGCCTGAGGAGTGGCTGATGCAAAAATGACAGTCCACATTAAACTTTTCCCATTGTGTTCTCTTCTGCATGGATGGCTCATCCTCACACTACAGGGAATACTCTTTTTCTACTTTTACTTGGCAGAAACTTGCTCTGCAGAGCCTGTTTCTTTTCCTAATTTAATAAAACTTCACTATCATTTCGCTTGTCTTGACCAATTCTTTGCTCAGGACAGAAAGAATCTAACCACCTCCAGACAGAGACTCCAGCACCCCAAACCCAGTAACATATTTACATACACGGTTTACTCTTTTACAAATTATTTTCATATCATAATACAACAGTAATTTCTGAAGAACTAAGGCATCTTGAAAGCATATTATGCAAAAAAGGCAAACTTCAAAGATGGGGAAGTAGACGTGGTGTTCAATAAGTCATGAATAAAAAACCCCAAATATGGTAGGGCACCACAATAACTTCTTTGAGAATAGTCCTGATATGGAAACCCAATGATAAACTCGCTCTGCTGCAATGATTACAGTACATTTGGGAAAAGGTGTATTCTCTATATAATATTAAAATTGTAATCATATGATCAGGACATCTGGAAAATAACAGTGAAAATTAAACTGAACTTCATCTGGATACTGCAGCCTTTACGTGGCTCTGTCAAACGTCAGGCTTCCCTCTTCCTCACCGATTTCAAAAATGTTTCACCATGATTTCAAACAGTGAATCATCCCATCCCGTGCCAACCATCTGTTTTGTCTGCCCCCTCATCAACTCAAATTAGATGAGAGAGGGCAGGGCAGGTTCTCAAGAGCAGCCATTAACTCTGGAGGAAAGAAGGTTCTGGCAGCAGACTTTCCATTGGAAATTATGGACCATTACAACTGGCAAGAAGAAACTCACAGACTGAAAACTAGGAAGTAAAATAAAACTATGAACATAAAAGAGTGTGGAGATTTTCAGAATATTAAAAGTTTGGATAATCAATGTAACAATGAACTCCAAACCAAATTTCAGACATTGTCAGATTTTAAAATAATAACATGAGTAAAAAGAAACATTGTAAAGAATCTATCAATGAGGGAAAATCATGTATTAATTAAATAAATTATCATATTTCAGTGTAAATGTTTTATTGATTTGCATTCCTATTTTTGACAGATGCAATAAAATAATTATCAATTTATTTTGTATTAGAGCACATTTAAAGAAAATGAACAAACAAATGGAACTTTTAACATGGAGTCATACATTTGCTTTAAGAAAATTTATTTTATACACAGAGCAAGGACAAAAGACTGGGCGCAGTTAATTCACACTTTCCCAAAACAAAATTAATATGCTTTATTGTTTGAAGGAGTGCATGTTCTTAAATTCAAAGAAAGAATAGGAAACACCTAGAAAAATAATATGCTCTCTCTGCTTGTTTGTTTGCATGCCACTGTTATTTAATTTGGCTGATTTATTAAAGATTTTTCAAATGTAGACAATTTTTAACAACGTTTTCCAAATAATATAGAATACATACTTGAAATACAAAGTCTTCACTGAACTTGCTACATTTACAGCTATGCGGTTAAAGGGCACTGAAGACTCTATAATCAATACATTATGTCATGTAGTCTCCTTAGCAGCGAATCCTGAATCTCACGGCTTCTTAGCACTGCCTCTATCTTCCAAGCCCTCATTGCCTCTCTGAACTTGTGAAATGACCTCTTAACAAGTCTTCTTTGCTGTCTTTGTTCCTTCTATGTTATTCTTAACACAGATGTTAGAATTATCTTAGGAAACCAGAAATCAAATCACGGCTCTCAATTGATCACAATCCTTCACTAACTTACTCTCAAACTTACAATAAAATTCAAACTCCATCCTGTGGCCTATGAGGTACCCGTGAACTTTGCCCCACACACCTTTCCAACCTCCTTTATTCTCTTGTTTCTGATACATCACTTTGATCTAATCGTGCTGACCTTTTTGCATTTCCTACCTTAAGACCTTTACAATATTCTTTTATCTGCCTAGAAACCTTTTCTTTCAGACTTTCTCGTAACTAGCTCCCTTACTTTTGTCTGTTCTTTCCTAGAGGTCCACCTCCTTAATAGAAAAACTTATTCTTGCATATTTTATCAAAAGTTGGCCACATTTTCCCCATGAATTTCTTTCAAAAATTCACCAAGAGTGGAAATTTTATTATATACTCAAATTACTCATTTAATTTTCTCGACACAATGTGACTTTGTTAAGAATGGGGACATTTGCTGTCATATTTATTTATTAATGCATTCCAATATCTAAATACTTCCTGACATGGAGTAATTAAACAATAATGATTTGTGGAATAAATAAATGAACAAGTGAATCAATGAATGGATAATGGTCTCAATTTTAAAATTCATTTTCCTAACACAAATCCTCAAGATTCCAATTAAACCAGTCTAAATCTAGTACTCCCTCACCCATTTTCAAACATTTAATAATTTTTGCTGATGGTACCCAATTTGGGCTATTCTTTTCCCATGACCTAAAGTAAAATGATACATTTATTTAGCCAATTATATTTATGGAGCCTAAGCACACGTTTTAATGACCCAATAAGAGAAAGGAGGGGGCTCATAATGTGATTTTTTTACAAAATACATTTACTTAAAAAGCATATCTTCTAAAAGAAAGCTTTATAACATGTTCTATAATTAGAGAGATCTGTCTATTGGGTAGTTAACTGTGCCGACTTGGGAGCCATCGAAGGAATTACGAAAGCACACTTCTGGTTTGTCTGGATTGTAATAGACTTTAGGGTCTACTCCTGGTCCCTTGCTCTTTCCTTTCTGACACAGTTCCCCCTTTCTACCTCCCATGGTCTAAACCCCTTTGTTCTCTCCAGCCCTTCCACCATGATATTCCTGTGTTCCTGACCATGGACTGAATCCCCTTAAATCATGAGTCAAGTGAAACTTCTTATATAAATTGTGAGTATAGTGTGTTCTCTCCAGCAACTGGAAAGATGATTAATACAGAGAACTGAGACTAGAGAAGCAGGGTCATTGCTGCAATTATACCTGACTACATGATCTAGAAGCTTTTAGAACTGCTTTTTAAGAACAGTTTGGAAAAGCCTTGAAAACTGGACTAAGGTAAACCTAGAAAGTTTTAAACTGAGCTTGTTGTGTGGTTTAGTTCATAAGTCAGAAGACAGGATTGGAATGTTTTCAGTAAAAGGCAGTCTTAGGAAGTTTTGGTTATGAATGAGGAGTCTGTGGAAATGCAGACCAGAGTTGCAGTATGGCCAAAAAACATGTATATTTTGCCTATGTTGATGACTGACCTTGGTATCATGAAAATGATGTTGATTCGAACAGCACACTAAAAATAAGACTTGTGATATTAGAGAATCTTCCACTCAAATTTTAAAAGAAGGCCAGACCACCAGGAAAGGAGCTCCAGAGAGGTGAACAGAGGCATGAACAATAGGAACAAAACTAATGATACAGTTGACACCCAAGGGTGTTCGACATGCTAAGAATGTGGAATGTTCACCAAGGAAATTTGAAGGCCATGCATTGAGTTGATCTATGAGAAAGACCATGTATGCTGCAGCCAGCAAGGACATAGGAGAAAGACCATCCAAATACTCCCGTGAATTCACATCTCAACAAAATATACCTTAGGTGTGGGATGTAGAGCTACAAAATTTACTATTTGCCCTGCAGCACTTCTGACTTGATTTGGTCTGGTTCATTTTTATCCCTTTATTTCTCCTTTTTGAAATGGGAATATTTATACTGTGCCTTAAAACCGTGGGATTGCATAATGTTATTTTCAACAAACTGCTCAGTCCATTAGACATAAGAATGTAAGACTGGGGCTGCGAATACAGCTCAGTGGAATCATGCCTGCCTGGCAAGCACAAGGTCCTGAGTTCGATTCCCAGCACCAAAAATAACCAAGAAGGTAAGACTGATCAAACAATCAAGACAGTAACAAGTAAAAAACAATAAAAATAATTTTAAAAAACATTGGAAATGATGCAGAGCTTCACCATACAAAATGGTAGGAGTTCAACAATAGTTCTTATACTGCACATTGTTTTCAGATCAATTACCAATTGCAAGCGTGCAAACTTGGTCAGGAAAAAGAAGAATACTTTAAGCATTAACTGTTCCTTCATTTTTAAAAGAAAAAAAATAAAATCATGAGATTATGTAACCTTTTTGTAGTAATTCAGAGCTAAATGTTTACTTTAATCTTAGAAGAGATTTTGAGTTTGAGTTTTTAATAAATGCTACAACGGTTGAGACTTTGGGGAAAGTCATTACTGCATTCATGGTAGCATTAAGATAGGTGTATCATGTTAGGCAGTTACTAACTTACTGTCTTATGTGGAAATTAAGTACAGCTTAATGAGATGTGTTTCAGTGTGTAGTTGAGGAGGGGTGCCATGTGGTGTTTACACTTGATTGTGGCAGATTGATTAGCTTGAGAGCCATCCAGAGGGTTAGGAAATCACATTTCAGGGTGAGCCTGGTAGGGCTTGGGTCTACATCTGGTCCCTGTGTCTTCCTCTCTGGCAGTGTTCTCTTGCTGTGCTTCGTAGCCACCATGAACTAAGCAACTTTGTTCTACCATGACCCTCTTCTATGAAGTGAATTTCTACTGACCATGAAATAAGTTCCTTGAAATTGAGCCAAACTGACTTCTCTATTTAAGTTATGGTTATCAGATGTTGTTAGGGTTAGAGTTAGGAAAACTGCATTAGGAAAAATGAATAATATAACCATCTTCTAAAGAAAACATGTAACCTTAGAGAAGTGAGTATCATATTCAGATGGAAAGATGGAAACATGTAACCTTAGAGAAGTGGGTATCATATTCAGATGGAAAGATGGAAAGATTTTATCCCAATCAGGTAAAAGCCATTTTCAGCAAACCTACTTCCCACATCACATTAAATGAGAGAAACAGGAAGTTTTCTCTCTAAAATCAGGAACAAGACAAGAATGTCCACTATACTACTCCTGTTCATCATAATGCTTGAAACATTAGAAAAACCAATTAGACAATTAAAAAATATAAAGGATATGTATAGGAAAGGAAGAAGTTAAATTATCACTACTTGTAGATGCTATGATGGTCTACATAGAAGACCACCCCAATATCCACCAAGAAGCTTTTAGAATTAATAACCAAAGTCAGTAATTGGGTAGGATACAAAAAAAACACAAAATTTAATAACATTCCTATGTAATAGTAGTGTCTACTGAGAAAATAATTAAGGAGATAATCATTCACTGAGAAAAATTAAGTCTTTAGGAAATAACCTAACTCAGGAAGTAAAATGCATCTACAATGAATAGATAGTAAGTATTTTAAAAACAAAAATTGAAGTAGACATAAGAAAATGAAAAATTATCTCTGCTCATAGAAAGGAAGAACCAATGTAGTTAAAATAACCATACTGCCAAAATTGATAAATATATGTAACAAAATTCCAATCAAAATATCAGCAACAATCTTCACCTAACTGGAGAAAATAATCCTAAAATTAACATGGAACTTAAAGAGACCAGAATAGCAAAAATATCCTGGGTAAAAAGAGGAAAGTGGAAGGGATTACAATTTCAGACCTCAAGTTACATTGTAAAGCTACTGTGATAAAATGATAATCCCACAAAAACTGACATGAAGATCAATGGCACTGAATAGAGAATCCAGAAAAATATCCTAAGTACATTCGAATATTTAAACTTTGAGAAAGTGGCCAAAAATCTACACTGGCAGAGAGATGGTGATTTTAGTAAATGGTGTTGGGAAAACTGGATACCCACATACAGAATTTTCAATGTGGATCAATATCTTATCACCACTACACTATAATCAAAATGAATCAAAGATCTAAATGGCAAAGCAGAAACTCAATCTGCTGGAAGACAAAATAGGTAAAATTATTGAAGTCATATAGGCATAGGCAAGGCATTTCTAAACAGAACCCCATTTGCACAGAATATAGAACTGAGAATCAACAAATCAGATCATATAAACCTAAAAAGGAAACAACCAGCATAATGAAAAGACAACCTTCAGGATGGGAAAACATTTTGCAACTATTCCTTAGACTGAGAACTAACATTTAGAATATGCCATACACCAAAAAGTAAATAGACCCTCAACATGAAAGACACTTCCATAAAAAGGCTGAGGAAAATTAGTACAGGCTTCACAGAAAAGGTACAAATGACCAATAAATACATGAAGAAATGTTCAACCTTGCTGACCACTAGTAAAATGCAAATTAAAATAAAATTAAGATTTCATTCAAATCCAGATAAGACAGCCATCATCAAGAAATCAAATAATAATACATGTTGACAGTGCAGTGGGAGAAAGGAAGCCTTCTATTTTGGCTGTGGGAAATCAGTATTGAGAATCCACAAAAAACTGAAGGCAGACGTTCCATTTGACCCAGCTACTCTCTCTTCTCCAGCATTATGTTACCGTGATATATGAATACCCATATTCATAGCAGTATACTTCATAATAGCTAAATTGTGAAAGCAGCCTATTTGTGCATCCTCAGATACACAGATAAATGAAATGTGATATTTACACACAATGGAGTAGTACTTTGTGATAAAGAGAGATAAACAAGAGTTATTTGCAGACAAATGGATGTATCTTGCATCCATTAAGTGAAATAAATCATACACTCGTTTAAATATCATATAGTTTCTCTTATGTGAGACACCCAAAATATAAATAAACAGCAAAAGAAAAGATGGTAGGAAGTAGTATTTCTTAAATAGGAAGGAGATCAAGAGATGGTGGGAGAGAAAAGGGAGTTAAGGCAAAGAGGATCAAAGAAAGAATTAGGATGTGTTATGTACACATACCAACTCTACACAGTAATATGAACATAATGCACTGCTAATGTGGAAAAAACAAAAAAAGGATGTGGACCAAGATATGGCTGTAAGAATACAGAAGGAAGGTAAAGGAGATGAAAGAAAGAATTAAGTTGTACAATGTACATGTGCAAACTCCCTAGAAGGAGTATGCTATGTAATACATTTTGCGGAGTAAAGGAATAATTATCATGAATGTTTCCACAGTACCAGAGGTTGGCTTTACTTATCCTTAGAGCTCTTGCTCAGGGTTTGTCTTGTTTTCTTGTGGTGGAGGAGGCTACTGTCCTGTGAGAAGTGTATACATCTACAGGCTTCGAAATTCCCTGGAGACAGTCTACAATTTTGAGTATGAAAATCTTAGAGATGCAAGGGTAGCTCCATTTCCCTTCAGTCTGCTCCACATGAAAGTTTCTGTTGAGCCAGAACTGCACCTGGGATTTCAGGGCTGCAGGGGTTTGTGCTACCAGATTTCTGGGCACTATAAAGCTGCCTTTTATTTTCAAACCTCAGGACTCATGCAAGGAGTCATTAATTCCAGCCCATCTTCAACAGAAGGGGATTTAGGCTATGCATCTTGATAGGAGTTGTGTCAAGATATCTGTGGACCTGTTTTAAAAATGCCACAGAGATAATCACACTTTCAATATCAAATTGTGTAACAGGCAGCAAGCTTAACAAGGAAGACAACCCAGGCCAGTTTGCCTAGAACATGGCTGCTTCCAGGGATGCAGAATGTTTAGTGTACTGTCTGGGTAAGTCCTGGATAAACTTGGGAGAATTGATTACCTTAGAATTATTTCACAAAGCAGAAAATGAAAATGTGAGGCATAAAAATATTGTCCTCATTATGAAAACCCATTCAAGACTTAGCAAAGTACATTTCATGGAAAACTATAGAAGAGAAAAGCTTTCTAAAAAGAGTGATTTGTGCTCAAGTAAATTAATAACGTTGTCTCTTGCCTAAAGACTTAGATAATTAAGTGCAGAATCATGCAAGTATCTTTGATCACCAAATATTTCTTTCCTCTGTAAACTTGTTAAATGGAATGAATTTTGAAGAAAGAGGAGCTAAATATAAGCTAACAATATCGTAAATCTGTATTTGTTCAATATAAAATTATTATGGAAACATCTCTAAGGATCAAAGACTATAGTGCTTTTGAACGTGTGTGCGTTGTGTGGGCCCTGCCTTACTAATTTGATTTTAGGCATATAAATATTACATTAATTCAGGTAGAAATCAAAGCATATAGTTAAATCATGGATTTACAGAAATAGAGCCAATTTTGTTTTAAATAAAATAAAGTAACAGACACCCGAGCTTAAATTATCTAGCTGAACGTCTGAGTGGGGAAGTTCACACATCCTCCACATTCTCTGTGTCACTGTAATCAGAACCATTAGTCTCTCATTCTTTGGAATATGAAATTCACCTGCTGTGGAAAAATACAGGACTACTCTCTTTTCTTTGGTAAAACACAAAGTGTTTTTTCAGAATCATAACATTTTAAAAAAATGTTGTTTATTAAAGAAGATTGGTCAACATCAGAGTTAAAATTTTCTCAACTTTATTTTCTGAAATTTACTAATGCAAATTAAGATGGTTTTTAATAATAACGATACCAAATTGAGGTATGCAGATAATGAACATGATCATATGATTATTCTTTCTGCCTTAATACAGAGTAACTGCAGCTTTGAAGTCCTTGAAGGAGCCCAAACAAGAATTAGTCATTCTAGAATTGGAATGCAACATGACTTTAAAATGTCTAAGGGTGGAAAATTAAAACATGAGTTTTTGAATTCCAGTTCTAGAGTTACCGTGCTGCATGATCTGAGGTCATGTGAATCTCTCAAATTTCAGCTTTCTCACTTATAAATTAGAGGATGATTTTTATACCTACTTCTAAAGTTAATGCATAAAAGAAGGTAGCATGTGTTCTAGTATATTTGAAGAATAAAGACTAATATATACATCATTTTCATGATCAGGGATCAATTTGCACCAAGGAAATATGCCTTTCTTCTGATAGTAATTGTTAGCAGCCATTAAGCACTTGTCATATGCTAAACATTCCATTACTTTATTCTAACAAATTATTTTGGGATGAGATATTACTTTCATTTTACAGTTGATAAAACGGGATCAGAATAGTAAAGGCATTAACCAAGACCACACAAACAGTGATGGAGAAGGAAATGTATCCTTTCTGGCACTGTCAAATAATATTCCAGGCATCACAAAAATAAATTTTGCCCCTGGTCTTATTAAGTTCTTGAACACTTAGTGAAATTGGCCTGAAAGGTTTTCTTATGAAATATTTCTAGTTATTTTATTAGATGCATGATTAATTTAATAGCAGCTCCTTTTAATCGAGCAGCAGTACTTGTCAGACCTTGTGTGTGAAACGTTTCCTGTATTATTTCATTCAATCATGCAACCAAGAAACATCACAGCTATTGCACAGATAAGTAAACTAAGACCCAGCTTGGTTAAATAATTGCCTAAATAGCTGGTATTTAGTGTCAATACTAGCTAGTGCATCTAGATTCCTACATTGGTGATGGTATGTGATGTATTATTTTTATATTCTGCAAAACATTTGAAGCACATTTCTACTGAGTTATTGAAATTCTGGACAACAATTCTTCCAGTGCACTGACTTAAAAAAAAAAAAAGAAAAGAAAAAGAATCATTGATTGAGAAAGTGTTGTGAATATAAAATCTTGAAAAGCTAAGCTTTCCTTCAATCCTTTAATGGTTTCTCAGCAGTTCACCAGCAAGTCTGTCAGGTACTGTCGATAGATGATGACCCAATAACAGTCAATGGAGATGCTCAAACAAAGAGTATAACTCCATCCAAATGGCTGCTTCAAGTTCCACCTAAACCTACTGGTATGACTCTTTTTCTCTCTTGATCACTAGCATGAAAATCCTAGTGATTTTCATCCTGTCCTCTCAACACAGTCCTACTAAGAAAAAAGAGGGTTTAGTAATACAGAGGAGGTGTACGTTTTATGCTGCAGAATTTCTGAGTTTCCACATTATTTGTCAATCCAAAAATTTGCCTTTCCTGAATAGACCCACACCAGACTCTGCTGTTAACTCCATGGCTTCAAACTTGAGTGCAGATGCCCGTTATCATGTTCCATCCCTGATTCCACAGGTGGCCATGGTAGGCCTACCTAGTGAATTGCTCATTTAATCATTCATGCATTTGTATGAATGTTAAATCCGTTCTCCTGGTCAATCCTGACTAATACAACCTGGGTCTGGGTAATTCTCAAATAACAATAACCATTTATTACAGTTTAGGGCTGAGAAGTCTAAGATGAAAGTGCCTGTGGGTTCAGTGTCTGGTCTGGATATACCTGTTATTTTATTAGTTGGTGGATGAACGAAAGAGCCCTCCCTCAAGCTCTCATATACATTTTATAGTGTCACTGCATGTCTTTATAACATAATCGCTTTCTGAAGGATCCTCCTCTTAATACTATCACTTTGGCCATTGAGTCTCAGCAAACGAAGTTGGGAGAACAAATTCACGTCAGAGCTTTCAGTCTTCCTCAAGGACAGTTGCTCCTTTGGTATGGCTTGGCAGTCTGATTTCTACCTAAAATTTAAAACTGATAAATAAAATATTGTATTTTGATGAATGCATTTGGATAATGTTTTTTGGAAAGCATAGGATTTGTTAATAGTAGTCAGAGTGAAAAATAGCAAAGTCACTTTCCAAATATAGAAAAAAAAGCAGAAAGGAAACAAAGACATCGTACTCATCTATGTGAATTTTTAAGCCTTGAATAGTATTGGTTATTACAATGTGATACTCAGTTAATAAAACTACAGCACACAGTAAGCAGAGGACAGTCACCGAAAATGTAACCTTTGGATAACAAGACAGGGATGTTCAATTGGGGGAAAGTTTGGGGTCACAGTGGGTAGTGATTCTGTCTGATTTTTAGTTTGTGCATTTTTGTTCATTGTGTTTTTTTCCTTTTACTCTGAGAAAGGTAGAAAGTACTTCTGCAATTCACAGTCAAATTTTCTGGAGAAATGTTCAAAGGCTAAGAGTGGATGATGTCAGCTACTAAGAAAAGAAAGCAAAATATATCCACAGGACAAAGACAAAGAGCAGCGGAGTCTTGGGCAATGTGTGTGGAAATGCAAAGGGGCCCCATGCTGTGGGCTAGCAAATTCTCTGGTAGTGGCTTTTACTCAGTAGAATTTCCAAAGATTTAATATTTACACAAATTAAATAATTCAAAAGGCCAAACCTTTATATTTTAATGACATTTAAAGAGAGACAGTATACATTGGTTGAAAGAAATTTAAGCAAAAAGTAGATTTCTAGAAATAACTCACATATGGGACTCTATCTATGCCAGTTTAACTTGGGAAACTGTGTTCATAAGGTACCAGAGTCCAGGGTTTCTCTATATGGAAATCTTTGGAGTTCTCCTAATGACCAATCCCTACCAGTATCACTAAATGCAAATGTCTCAATATTTATTTGAAAATTAGTGGACTGAGGCCTTGTCTGAAAACTAAAATTGATCTATTCCTAGTTATCCTTTACTTTGCTATTTTCATACCTGTCATCTCATATACTTGCTATATCCCTTGAAAATAACATTACACAATAAAGTTGGAGAAGGGATTATGTGGATTTTGCTCTCTTCATTTTGCACTCCTTTGAAGTGCAATCTGCTATTTTTGACAATGAAGGTCTAACCAGGTTCCAGAAATGGTGGCAAAGGGATCAACTAAGCAATCTTATTTGGCTGAGGTTGGTTACTCTTGTAAAGTCACTTTACTATCTCAACCTTGCATATTTAGGTGGGATCCTTGCTCTAATGGCACATCCATGGGTTACTCAGAGGTTGCCCCTCTTTCCTGAGGCTTCTCTGTTTATGACTGCACTGATACTCATTGTGATAGTTCTTTGCAATTAGAACCCCTGGTCCTCCTTCAGCAGAATGTAAAATGGCCCTAGCCATGCCCTCTTTCCTCTATGTGGCCCATGTTCAGAACAGTGGAAGTTCTCCTATCTCTTCTGCCCCAGTAAACTCTGGAATCTGGGCATATGCCAAATTTCTACCTTGTGGTCAATTATTACTTTTGGTGTTTTGGGGAAAAGCCAATACTCTGTGTCATCCAACAATAAGGACCATATTTAATGGTTTCTGAAGATTCCATTAAACACCTGTTCCTAAATTTGTAGATAAGGTAAGATTCTTCTGTCCCTTTGATTATAGATACTCACAGGATTGTGAAAGCTCTCTAAAGAGATCTGTGTATTCATATTCATATGCTGGTAGCACAGGGTGAACTGTAAAGTGAGATCCTGATTTTTTCCACTATATTCCTTTTTTTTTTTTCCTGTGGGGGAGCACTTTACTTCAATGCTATCGCCATACTAACACCTATTTTACAGACACTACTCTTGAAACTAAGATTGAAAAGCTTAAACTTTTACAATCTATTGTACAAGGAAGCACACTTCTAAGTGGTCCAAAAAGTTTTTTGCAGTTTTCAGAAAATTTTGGTCCACTGGAATTTTTCCAAGAAATTCAAGTTCTGCTGGCCTCATGAGCTAATATTGACAAATGGAAGATTCCAAAGTCATCTCAAATGAACTTTATTTCCTAGAGCATTATATCTGTTCATTTCAGGATTAGATTTTATGCACTGTTCTGGAGATACATTAGCCATAAGTGTACAGTTTTTACATTTCCATAGCACATACCACAGCTATTTCTGTCATACAGCAAATACAACAAATAATTGAGCAAAGAACAAATAAGGACACCAGCCAACAACTCAGAAACAAAGAATATTCATTTCTCTGCTGTGAGTGCAGCTACAGTCTTCCAATACAGCATTACATGTAATGATCAGGAGCAAGAGCAGCATCTTCTATTCCCAAATCTGACATTTCCTGAGGTAGAGAATAAACACCGAATAATTCTTGATACATTTTCAATTCTCAGTAAATCTCTTTTATACTTTTCCTCCACAGCAACTCTTTATACAACTCAGCTTTTCTTTTTCTTTATAGAGGAAGATAAAAGTATTCAGAGAAAACTGTCAGATTCCTTTGCAGACATCTGCTAATTTCTTAGCATAATAATAGGTCCAGCTCAAAAAGATTTTGCCTGGCAAGAGCTAGGCTCAGTGTAAAGAACCAAGTCTTACTTTACAGTTTTAAAATTTTAGTATTGTAAATTTGAAAAGTTTCTAACTAAAAGACACAGAAGAATATAAAACTACATAAAAACAAGGGTACAAGATATTATTTCTGGAACTGTAGAATGGGATAAAAATCTGACCAAATGGCAAGTGAACAAAAGTGAGTGAGGGTGCAAGGAGGAATGAAGGAAGGCAAGTGCCAGAGGGTGCGGACAACTCCTGATCATTTGCGGGCAAGGGTCAGAGGCAGATGCCAGGGCCCAGCTGGATTTAGGGGAAGCCAGAGGAACAGGAACTTGGCCTGGTCTCCTTTGCTAACTCCTGGGAAGCTGAATTCCACACAGGGAGCCACAGTAATGGGGGCAATCACTGCATCTGGGACCCCACAGAGCAGTCCAGCAGGATCCCTAACATGGCAATGGGAAAGGAGAAAAGACACTTACTGAGTTTCTGGAGGGGACTCCTCCCACAGCCCTCGGTGTTGGGACAGGAATGTCTGAGGATGTCAAACTGATTGTGCCCAGACTCACTTTTAAACTGCAAATAGTTCAGTTCCATGAGTAAGATTTTTTTATAACTACTAACTTTCCAAAATAAACTAATTGCTATATTATAAAGGGAATGCATCTGAGCATTTTACATCTGAATTTTGTGCACAGATAACAATACAAAATCATCACATCCATTGCATTGGCTAAGGCATTTTCCAGTCCCTGTGCTTCCGTTTGTACATACACAGGAAGGGGACCAAATAAGAGTGACTTCTAAATGCCTGCATAGTGGTTAATAACCTTCTCCTTTTACTCCGTGAAATGTCTCAGTGATGATTGTTGTTATGGTTTAGACCTAGAATATTCCTAAACAGTTCTCATGTGTTCAGAGGTGCAGGTTCCTAACGGTGATTGCATCGTGGAGGCAGGCCATTCTAATCAATGGATTAATCCTTCCAAGAGCACATGGATGAGTATTCTGTTAGCAGGTGTGCCCTTGTTGAACAGGTGGGTCCCTAACCTAGAAGGGTGTATTCTTATCCATGACTCGCCTCTCTCTCCCCTTTCTGACTGACTTGGACAAACAGGTTTGTCCTGCCAGCCATGCACTTTCATTCTGCATTTTGCCTTGGAGACAGCCAAACATGAACTGAATCCCCTGAAAATCATGACTGAAAATAAGTCTTTCCCACTTTAAACTCCAGCTGTAGGGGGTCCCAGCAACAGAAAAACTAATATGTTTTTCTTCTAATCACAAAGTAGTTGTTGAAAAGCTTTTTATCTATTATTTTCTAGATAAACTCCATCACAATAGCTAACATTTTCTAAGCATTTAATAAAATACTATGATCATTTCAAAGCAGCATGTTTGAACTCAATAAAAAAGATTTGAAATGTGTTCAAGCTCCCCTAATGGAAGAAAAAATTTAAGTTCTTCAGTCAACTTTAAGTCACATGGTTTCCCTTTTGGAAGATGATTCTGAAAATACTAGTGATGCATTTCTCCCATAACAAAAGAACATATTACATAACTAATACAAAAGCCAAACTATCCTAACATATATTTGTGAATATTTCACTATATAGCTCAATCATCACTAATGCCATAAATTTAATGTTTAATTTCCAATACAAGGAAATGCAGGAATCAGCTCTTTAAAGTCAAAATAGTTTTGAATGAACTCAGTTCTCTCCTATTAAAGTTATATCTTAATAATAAAGACTAAGGAGAAAACATTTTTATCCCACTTTGACAAACAACCTCACTTAGTTTTACCACTCAGCTCTATCTCTAGCACTACATCATTTTTTCCTAAAATGGGGCAACATATTTCTAACTGCTGAGTGACAATTTGAATCTTTCAATGAAAGCAAACTGTTACTTATGGGAAGCTAAGATTGAGATCATAATAAAAAAGATCCTGTTAGCTCATAACATCATATAAGACAATTGTAGACTCTCCCTTGTAAGCCAGGGTGGTGTAAACGTCTAATACACCATCAACTAATATATGTGCCCAAATGCCAGACAAGATGTATGAGCCACAGCAGAATGCAGGCTCAGGGCCTAACTCTATCCACTTCACACTACTGACATGACTCTATTTCTAACATCATCAATTGCCTTTGCACAGGACACATCCTTGATCCATTTCCATGCTGGCCTTCCCCAAAGTCGTCCCATCCCAGCTTCAATTATCACCTCTGTAGGAGTGACTCCTGTGGCTACCCAATCATTCTTCCTTTGTGTTTACTCAAAATCCTGAGTTCTTTGAAGACCACCCCCTCCAGCCTTGCCACTTCCTCTGTCTCTGTCCTCACCATCTACAGGAATTCTGGGTCACCTTGAGGACATTGCCCATCCAGCTTCTAGCTTCACTCATGTGGCCATCTGAGAGGTCCCCCTTGCCGAGTGCCACATTCTTTAATAATGATCAGGTTTGAGTTAACCCAGTCTTTAAAACAAGCCATGCTTTAGAAACTTTCCAAATTCTACTTTTAACCTGCAGCCTTTAAGATTACTGTGGGTAGGATTCATGTCTTTGTCGTCACCAAAAGATTTTTATAATACCTTAAATTTACAAAGTACACAATTACCTCTCAAAAGTACATATATCTTTTTTAAAAGTTGTTACTTCCTTATGCATATTTTCATGCTCTTTTTTATATATTGTCTCTAGAATCTATCAAACCAATTGCTTAAATGGCCCATCAGTTCTCACTCAAGCCCATCACATCCCAGAGATAAACCTGGTTCTAACGAGTGCCCCCTACTCACCCCAGAACACCACCATAAGGCAAACATTGCTGTTCCATAAATCAGGTAACTGAGACAAAAATAAAGTCATGCAGTTGAACATAGGCTCCAGTTATTTTCTTTTTTATACCTAAGTTTATTGGTACAATTTAAATATGATCACGTTCATCACAGAGAATTGGAACCTTCACATGCTAAACCTTAGTTCCTCTTTCTCCCCATTGCCTCCCCTCTTCAACCCCTCCTCCCCTCCTTATTTACAAAACTTTGCTTCTGTTTTATTCTTTTTTGTTTCCATTTTTTTCTCTTCCCTCTCATCCCTCCCATTTCTTGCCCTCAGTTTTTCTATTTAATCCACTTGAAAGACTTATGCTAATTCCATGTATAGGTAGAGGAGGGAATACTTTGTGATACCTGGACTTTGAAGAAGATCTCACAGGTATATTAAATGGGCTTGTATGGAATATGAGATATGACCAAAACCCAAGAATGAACAATTAAAACATTTATTGTCATCAATGCCCTCACAATACTACGCCTTTCTCTTCACACATTTCTCCCATTTTTCCAACCATTTTCTGAAGCAGTTCTGAAAGTCCCCCTTTCTGAGTCTTAGATGTGCTCTCATGGCGTCTTTAGTGACCTGAATCAATTCAAAGCACTTACCTTTCATTCTAAGTTTGTGGAAAAGCCAGAAGTCACACAGTAACACACCCAGTGAATACGGTAATGAGATGCACCACGATATCTTCGCAAGCTTGCCTGTTGCATGTTCCTCGGTATTCACCACATTTTTATTATACCTCATAAAGACATGAAAAAGGACTTCCAGAATTGCTTCATAGAATGGTAAGAATGATGGTATAAGTGTATCTGAATCAAGAGTGGTATTTTGAGGGGAACTAATGTCAATGTGCCTTTTAGTGTAACGTGTTTTAAGCATTCACTTTATGTTTTGATCATGTCTTATCTATTGCTCATTGAGAGTGATCTATTGCTGAAATTCCCCAGTGGACTAGCACCATCTGAGCAAAAGCTCTGGGCTCCAAGTTGCCTCAATACCATTTTGATATTATTTATTTAGGACATTCAATGTTCTCTTTTCTCCTTGGAGAGACCTAGCTTCACACTGTAAAAGGCCCACCAAGCCTCCCTGTATGTAGGGTCAGGAAATCTGTCTGATACTCTGTAAAGCACTGTACACAAGAGCTATGACTTCAGGCATATGATTTTAAGAAACCGGAACATCCAAACAGCCTACAAAAAACTAAACTATCCTAATGCTTCAAAATGAATCTTGAGTATTAGTCCACTTGTTTCAAAATTTTAAGTCAATTTTCAAATCTAAATACAGCTGAATAAGGGAAGAGGTCTATATTATATCCACAAAGAAAGTTTAAAATGTACTGAAATAGTTCCCACTTTGAAATAATATAAGTACTTAGAAAAGGGGACAAAGAAGCTAGTGCTATTGAAGATCAAATTTACTTACTGTCTTAGTCACTGCTGGGGTAGCTGAGACACAATACCCCACAGGCACAATTTAAGGGAGGAGAGGATTATTCTGGCTCGTGGTCATGGTCCATAGTTGCCTGCTTCTAAGGCAGGACCTCATGGCAGAGGGGCATGTCCAGAGGAGAAGCTGCTCCGGTCTGTTCACAGCAGGGCATCCAGAAAGCAGAGAGGGAAGGAAGGATTCAGGAAGGGAGAGAGATCATTCCAGGATACACCCCCAGGGACCCACCCCTTCCGATCAGGCCCCATCTCCAATAGGCCCGCGATAAATCCCCCATAATCCAACTGCTTTCCAAAAGCCCCAACTGTGATCACATGAGGTTTTTGGACGACATCTAGGTATCAACTAGAACACTTGATAATGTTTATCTTAAAATAGTTATAATTTCCAGATATACTGAAAGTAGCCTAATCAGTAAATCCCTTTATCAGAAAACTGAATCAGACCCCTATTTATTAGGATCTGAAATAAACAAAGGAAGAAACTTTTTAAGCTATGCTTTTAGTTTATGCTGTTCTCTTTCACTCCAGTTGATTTATTAGAATTATGCGTCAGAGTGAATTTACATATTTGTCTCCTTTTGAGTATTTACTTTTATGACACAGGAGAAATTTAGATATAATTTGTCTTCAGTTGTAGACTTTACAAGAGATATAAAATCATTAACGAATGTGGAGAGATCCATTGCAGATTTATGTTTTGTGAGGGTTAAAAAAAATTCATGAACACATATTGTTAAATGATCTTGAGTGACAGTGAAATGAATGGATGAGAAAATAAGGGAACCAATGTAGGCACCCAGTAAAATAAGGACTCAATCTACTCCAATAACCTTTAAAAGCTATTTACTACTTTATTTAAACAGGAGAAGGGCTTAATCATGTTGTAACACTTGAACATTCCAGGGAAAGTAAAAATATCTTGAGATAAGGAATACAGGTCAATGTTTCCTCCAGTGAGAGGGCTGGTATTGGAAATTTCATTTACATTATCATGAAGATGAAACCTGGGTTCTGGAGAAATTTAAAAATCTATGTGTGTAGCATAAGCATCCAATCAGAAAAAAGAGTCAGTGCAAGTGTGTGAGATGAATCATACCGGTGTCTGCTGTAAACCCCTAACATAGCTCCTGAGATCAATTAAGATGTTCAGGCACCTATGCAAAGGATGATTGAGGCAAATGGTAACATCAGGATGGCCATATGGTAAGGGGAGAATAGAACTGTTTGGACGTAAAATGAGAGCGATCGGAATTCCAGTTACAATCATACACTACACAGCGAGGGGCAGCCGGATGAGGCAGCCAAGAAAAATAGTAGAAGAAGAACAGTTTGGGCAGTGATAAAGACAAACAAGCTCATGCTTCCAAGTCAATAAACAGGTGCTAGAGACAGGGCATGACATCATCTGTGTCTGCTCTTCTCCCTGTCATAGACCAAGAGCCTCATAATTCACCGCAGGACCAGAGATTTGTCAGAGAAGCTGCTAGCGTTTGAAGCAATGGAAGAGGCTTTGGCGAGGGAGTGTTTCACCGAGGGGAAAACGCTTTTTTAAATGAGACCATCAAAGGTTGTAATTCTCCCGCTTTTCTCAGGAACAGAGCGTATTGCTTGTGTTTCTCTCCGTATGATCTAGGACAATTTCTCTCAGGGCTGCCCCGTGGGTTGGGCAGCTGTAAGCCATCGTCACCTCAGGGTGCAGTGGCCTTTGGAAAACTTAGTTCACCTAGAATTGCATTATCAGGTGAAAACAGCCTTCCCCGCTTGCTCATATCACTGCTGTAGTAAAGATTAAAAGCCTTTCATTTTTGAGGTCTTCCTCAAACTGCTGAACTGTGATAGGCAATTTAGCTTAACTTCTCACAGTAGTCCAAAATCTATATTTACTAATGATTCTATTGTATGTTCAGAAGAATACACTTTGGAAGTAGTCATTGATTAAGGATATTGAAACCTAAGAGCTTAACCCAGCCCTTTAGATACAACATGTTTTTGGAAAGGTGTTACTCTTGTGATTTACAAATAATATAGCTGATCTACATATTTTTAGCTGTCTGAAGTTAAATGGAAATCACAAATTAGAAAAAAACCTCATGATAAGGCAGGAAAAGATGATCTGCAAATGATGCTGATACAGAAATCATCACGTTTGGTATCCCAATGTCTTATCTGTGAGAGAGGGAAGCCAATCCAGGAATTTGAGTAATTACATCCCCTTTCCTATATCCTTTGGACCACTGAGAGCATATTGACCAGCCTGCTTTCACGCTGGAGTGTATCACTTTCCACCTTTGATACTATAAATGTACACCTCACTGCCAATAAAAGGAAAACAGAATATGAGTTTTGAAGACATAAAGCTCACTGTGTCTATATCGTAAAACAAGCCAAAAAGTAAATCTGCCTCATAAGCTTGTTATGAGAATCAAGTGATATAAAAAATACAACATGCTTAATGTAACATCTACTAAAAGGAAGTATTTATAAAATATTAGTTATCATTAAATTACAATACAAACAAACTAAAAATAAAGAATTTAGCTTAATCTCATATGGAAAATTCAAGGAAAACAATGATTCTCAGATATTAGTATGCTTAAGAAAAAGCCCCAGTACCTTATAAAGAATACTAATTTGTAGTTCTTGATTTCAAAGTCATTAAAGTCTTATTTCTTACAGAATATTCTCAGATGATTCCAATGCACAGGATTCACTTTCAGATTTTGAGAAACACAGAAGATATTCCTTGTAAAAATGATAAGAATTTTAATCACTGTAATCAATAATGATTCAAAACACCTGGTTCTCACTAATGTCATGTTTAGTACTTCTCAAAAGCAACTAAGTATAAATAACAGCTTCAGTGCAAGTCTAGGGTCATATTTTCCTTCAGAAAAAATTCTCTGTAAAATATAAATTGGTTGATGTGTCAGTCACCATCTCATTATTGTAAAATATAGCCTAAGACAATCAATTATGAAGAACAATTTACTTGTGGGCTCCTTGCTTTGGAAACTGCAGATTGTGATCGGCCGTGTTGCTTTTGGTCCTGTAGCAAGGCTGCACATCTTTGGCAGGAATATATAGCAGAGAAAGCTATTCACCTCACAAAGAAAAGAGAAGAAGAAAAAAGGGCTAAGGTCCCAATATCACCTCATCTTCCTAACCAGGAGACCTCCCCCTAGGGTCTATCTCTTCAAGACTCAGCTACCTGTCCAAAGCACCACAGTGTTGGGACCAAGACTTTAGAGAATACTCATGCAAATCTAAGTTCTTCATATCTTTCTGAAAACTATTTTCTTCAATACTTGCATTTAATCATGTCACATCACTTGTCAAACACTAGATATTGTCCTAGATTCTAAAGTTATGTTGATGAAGGAACATTGTCCCTTCCCACAAAAAATCTACAATCCGCTGAAATAGTTAGAATAAAACATAAAAAAAATGTAGAACTATAATGTGAAAGGCAATAGAGCTGTACAAAGCAAAGGAATCATGTGAAGTTTACAAAGGCTGAGCAATGTAGAGAGAGGTAAGAGTAGAAAAATTACAGAGAAACTAACAGTTTTCAGAGAGCCCTGCCTGTTTCAGTTCACAAAGTATTTACTAAGTTCCCATTTTTCATTTCAGATTGTTGTGGTAGGCAATTAGAGCAATAAAAGAGTATGGTGAGTCACTATTTTAGATGTGTTTATAATTTAGTGAAGATTTAAGTATGTCACAATTATAGCTGGACAAAAACACAGCATGTACAAAAATATACCAACTAGTACAGTAGTACAGTTCCACAAGCTAACTACCATTGACACTTTGTTGTGGGAAGACGACCAAGGCTTAACAGCAGGTTTAACTGCTATCTCTGTTCCTTACATAGCAGTTGCTAGAAACTCTCCTCTATGTCCTTCTCCTTGCCCCAAGACAAACAAAAATGTCTGCAGATATTAACAAATCTCCTGTGAGGAACACCCCCACCCAGGTGAGACCTAGTGCATTATAAAGTGAAGCAGCAAGCAAAAAACACATGTAAATTCCAATCAAGTTGCATCATGCAAGGTTTTATGAGATGAGAAGAGGCTGAGTTGTCTTGAGGCAGGGGTAGGTTTCTGATATACAGACAATATGAATGAAAATCCTTCAGAGACGTTAGTTAGAGAACTGACTAATGACAAATGTACAGGAGTAGAGATGGGATCAGGGGAATCCTTACGTGGTGATGTTAAGACTATCAGATTTAATTCTGAGAACAATGTGGACATCTGCCTGTTTCAGAGCAAAGAGTTATATGGTGTAGCATTAGGAAGATGGTCCTGAGCAAAAAGAACTGAAAGTCATAGAAGATGGATTAGCTTGCAAGTGATTGTAGCAATGCAAGCAGAAGGTGATGTGGGATAGGTCTGGACATTCATCAAAGAAACAAAGAGTAAGAGGTGGATCAAAGAAACACTAAGCCCACTAGGCGATGGTAATGAGGGTTGATTAGGAGGGGTAATTCCTTATCTTGGAAGGTTTGATAAAAAATGATGGATTAAATGAACTAGGAAGACTGCAGTTGAGAAATGCTATCGTTATTTCCTGTTGTCCGATGCACATAGGTGCAAAAATGTTGAACAGGTAATAGGAAGTGCGAATTAAAATTGCAAGAAAGGATAGAGTGCAGGATTCAAAGCATAGTTCTGGGAAAATCAAATAAACACCAAATCATGGAGAAACACACACACACACACACACACACACACACACACGCACGCACATGCAAGCACACACATACATTTAAAAGTATAGTCATTAGTACATAAAATATGTGTGTTGAGGGAAAGGGGAGAGAGAGAGAGAAAGAGAGAGAGAGAGAGAGAGAGAGAGAGAGAGAGAGAGAGAGCGAGAGCAATGAGAAAGATCTTGTAGCAGTACGGAGAAAGCAGACTGCCCCAAGGAGTAAATTTAGGTAGAATGTTTGACTAGAACAGCATGGAAAAAGTGGTCATTTCGCTGGAGCATTTAAAATGCTGTTGAATTAACAACAGTGCAGGACTTGTAACACTGATTAACTTGTTTGGAATATCAAATGTTCATTTTATTCAAATAATACAGACTACTTGAGACAATTAATTTGTCATCTCGGTAGTCACAGTTCCATGTTAAAACCTTTGTTTTGTTTTAAAAATTCTTTGAGTAGTAAGTTGGGGGATGTACAGTTTGGAAATATTGCTTTTCTGTTTTCAATGTCAGAAATCGTTATGCATGGCAAGCACCGAAGATGTAACCGCACTTACCAAGATGTAAACGGATCAGTTCGCGACCTAAACGTGAGGGAACAGCGGAAAGCGGGTGAGATGACGCAGGGTGGGGAAGAGCTGAAGAGAAACACGGAGATACGATGTGCTCTTCTTATACCTTGGGTAATTCATGAGATAGCATCTAGAATTTCTAAAAATGATTTAAATGCATCCGTCGGCAGTATTAAAAGTGCCTTTTAGTTCAAAGTAACTGAAATGGTACAGTTGGTTCTCATTCTTTAGCTCGACCCCCTGAAATGCGAGTACTTAAATGTGGAGAAGAAGTGTCCACAAGGAGATACCCATTCATTCTTAGACACATTACGTAGATAGATCGGAGGAGCCGACCACTCAGAATATACGCAAACATCTGCCTTTTCAGTCAGAAACCCCGACTTCAAGCAAAAGGCTTGAGGAAGATGAGCAAGAGTGAACAGTGGAGCTGAACAGGGAGCGATTAGTATCAAACATGTACATGGACACAGCATACTTCCACCTTCTCCTCTCTGTGCAGAAGAGGAGGTGGCTGGGTGCCATCTTCCAAGTAAATCAAACATGAGTAACTATGCAAATAAAATTGTCATTTAGATAGCTTCAGAATTTGAATGCAGACATTATTTCCCAGAATGTAAAGCCTTTTTCAAATTGTAACAGGACTTCCAACAGCATCAAAAAAACCAAACTGGTAATTCACTATTATGTCCAATTGTATTTCCAATTCATGGGTGATTAATTTTATAGAAGTTATCCTCTTAAAATAGCAGAGGAAATACATGAACTCTCCATTCATTAAATCTTTTTATTGTTGTTTGTTTGTTTGTTTGTTTGTTTCTGGTACCAGGAATTGAACTCAAGACCTTGCACTTGCCAGGCAGGTGCTGTGCCACTGAGCTAAATCCCCAGCCCCTCCATTCATTAAATCTTAAATATGAATGAACTACCAAGATTCGCCAGATACATGGAAAAACTCAACAAGATAGAGGGAACTATAAAGCCTAAAGAAAACCTAATCTTTGAAGAATAAAAGCAATTTCTACAACTAGAAAACAGAATAGACCAGACATTTCTTTCATGATTATATCACTAATGTTTTAAGAAATGATCATATCCATTGAATAAAAGGAGCACTGTAAGAGGAATAGTAACTAAAAGAAAGAGCTCTTTCCAAGAGCTAAAGGACGTATATCCATTTTAGGGAAAAATACTAAAATAAGTGAGAGAATAACATGTGTATTGGTATGCTCTTACTGGAGAAAGAAAATTCAAAATTTAATGTTAAAAATGTAAACAACACCAGCTTTGCAAATGTAGCTTTAGATTGTAGAAAATTTTGAAGTAAATTCTATAAAATTTTAAAAGATAGATGAATTGGAAGGTAGTATTGGATACCAGGCAAAACTGCCATGTTTTCGTGAGTGAACAGATAGGATATTTGTACACAAGTAAAAGCCCAGAATATTTTCCTTTCAAGTGATCTGGAAAGTTTATAGAACTGTAGTTAATTTGAAAAGCAAAGCACATAGATAGCTCCGAAGATGTAAAGTAGGAGACAGTGAATTTCCAACTTGTCAATGGTGTGGAATCTTTAAGTAAAAAGTCCAGATTGAAACAGGAGGACTGAAAAGATAGTGGGAAACTTTTCAGATACAGTGAACAGGTAAAAGATTGAGTACAATAATCCACATCTTGAAACAAAAGACAAAAGTTAGAATAAATGCTATTATCTACCCAGTAGGAGAAATATAACATTGAAGGGGAACATTTATATAAAAAGAAATAAAATTATGGTCCAAATATAAGACAAAAAATACATGATGTAATTTTCAGCAAATAATAGTATGAACAAATAAAATCCACTCACCTTTGTAATCCTGATACCATGTTTCATCAAAATGGATGGACAGTAGTAGAAATGCACTTTTCAAAGTTTCACTTAACCTGGAACAGCATACACACTGTTAGAATAATGCATATACTTTTGGTGGTGTCAAGTTTTGGATCGACCTGTACACAAAGTGAAAATGGTCCGCTTGCATTCTGTTAAGTACCGGAACCATTAGAGAATATTTCTTTGGATGACCAAGAAATTGAAACAAGTGAAATATCTGAGGTGCCCTTAGTGAATATTTGGAAACTTATAAATTTAATCATAGTAGAAATATAACTTTAGAAAATGCAGTCTGTTATGCTTTTTTATGTTAAAATAAAAGACACACATAATATGCCTCTTTGAACTCTGGATATTTCAGTGACAATATCATAGAAGTACTTAATAAATGTCACATATATAATGTTCTGTACTTGCTAGCACGGTTAATTGTCAATCAATTTCAAAACTAGCACATATTCTGTGATATATTAATAAGGACTATGGACTTTATTGTGTATATATAAAAATAACGATGGTGTTTTTTAATAAGCACTCTTGTAACATTTCATCCCAGTCTATCAAAGTTGTAACTCTAGGGTGGGAATGATTTTACACAGGAAAATACATATATTCTAAAGGATACTTGTAGTGTTACATTTATGTTACTCCTTACATACTTTATATGTTATAATGAAAAGCATTAGATAATACAGAAATATCTTTCTACTGCTGTTGTTGATCCATTTACTAGACACGAATCCTGATTGCTGCTCTCTAGCTCTATAAAATCAGCTTGCATAGATTTTCTGTGCATGTTTTGGTACATAAAATGAGGATAATACTACTTATCTGGATTAACCCTTGTAATAACTTGGGAAATCACATCCAAAGAGCCTAACATGTATTAGTTACTCTCCAAGTTGATGACAAAAGAACAATTGCCAGCTCCACTGACTTCATAAAAATATGGTGAATCTTTGTTCTAATAGTTTTATTTTTTGAATACCTATGTTAGGATGCAACAGACATCAACCTATGTAACAACAAATTTAGTGAAATTGTCACTTCATTTTACCTTTATAAAAGGGATACACTGCTATATACAAAGTCTAAGAATTTATATATAATTACTGCTTTCACAAAAACTCAGAAATAATGCCAAAGATAAGTTCTAATCGTAAAACTATTGTTCTCTTTGGTCACCGATTAAACAGAGGGGTCACACCACGCTCAGGGATTGCCATCAACTTTAGGCAATAGTTTCTACAAGCGTAATGTCATTGAAACTCCTGACCTCCTGTAGTTGACCATGATGGTTTCTTCTACTTTCTGTACTTTATTTGTAAAGAAAAATGTCTACCTTAGTATGTCTGGTGCAAATGAAAAATTTTGCAAATGCTACCCCATTTCCTACCAATAACGGCCAGTCGCAAGGGATTGGCGGAGTGAAATTGTCCATGATTCCCTGGCAGTGGAACATTTCATTTCTCTGTACCATGCTGGGGAGGACAGGCTGTGAAACATACAGGTAGCAACATCACTAGAGGGCCCAGGATGATGTGGATCTGAAAACCGTGACTCATTAACGTTGTTGTAAGTGTCAGTTGTCAAGACTCAACATCGTCTGAGACCTTGCTCCCGCCTTTCTGTGCTGCCATTGTCGCAGGGTTGTAGCTGCTACACCGTTAAGTATTCATCTTATGGGGTGCTATTCTCTGATGGCTGGGAAAGAGAACTTGGCCACGTTCTCTCAATACAGGCCTTATGGAATGTGGGAAAAGTGGAACCGGAGGAGGCGCACTGTTCTGGTGCCTGGGTGGGCACCAGAGTGGGTAAGAGTGGAGCGTAACATAGACCTTGGAATCCACTTGGAAATACGTAGTTTGTTCTAGTTGGGATCACAGGTTCCTTTAATTGTAGGCTATGATATCACAAATATCTGTTAATATTATATCAATAGGATACAATATATTATGGTATATATGGTACAGTATATATACTATGATAGATAATAATTGTAAGCTGGTTATTAACATCAAACCATGTCAGGAATTGTAAAGAAAGTGATTTCATAGAATCACACAGTTCCTTTGATGGGAAGCACTTTAACAGCCATCTTCTAGACCACCTTCATTTATGTTCTTGTTATATATTTTTGGTACTGGGAATCAGACTCAAGTACTTGCACTTGCCAGGCAGGCACTTGTGCCACTGAGCTGTACCCCTGACCCTCTCCTGGTATTAGAAAGGAAACTGAAGTTTTACAAAAGAAAAAGTGAAAGACATTTTTTTTTTTTTCTGGTACTGGGAATCGAACTCATGACCTTGCACTTGCCAGGCAGGTGCTGTACTGCTGAGCTAAATCCCCAGTCCCTATTTTGTAAATGATTATCAAATGAATTAGTAACTGAGCTCCAAATACCAGTTTATAGGCAATAAAAAATAACGGTTTGGTTTGTTAGATAAATAACTATTTCTTAATCATTAATCATTCAAATTTTAATTACATTAAGGCAATACCTACTAAAATATGAGATACAGAAGTGGTTCATTGGATATTGGAAGAAAAATTAGTTTTATTATCTATGTATTTTTCTACACTTCTATCTACCAATTGATCTAAAGAGTATGTATGATGTACCAAGGAATTACTTCAAAGTGTTACCTACTGCTGGTGAACTTCAGATAAAAATAATCACACTGATTATCAAAAGTAAGTCAACTGTGGATGAGTGCATTAAAATGAGTACATTAAAATATGATAATCTTTAAAAATTTGAACATTAATAATCAATTTAGGCCTTTTTATTTTAGCTAATTTGGGTTATGGTAGTGTTAGATAAGATTTGCAAAGAATACTTGAAGGTGAAGTTATCAGAATTGTAAGAGAAATTAAGAACATCACAAGTTTAATTGTTATTATAGCATGCTGTTTTATATTGTACCTGTTCTGTTTCACACTGCACCTTTTATAGTGTACCACTGGGAAATGGTATCTCTTCCTTCCTGACTTCCAGATACTCTCATGTAACCCTGACTTCTAAAGAATCTACGTTCTCTTATACAGTGGTGTTTCAGAGCTATTTGAAGACAAATATTAATGAGGGGGTTTAGCACTTAAATACACACACATGAATCCAATGAACAAATTTGAACACCAAGAATAAATTGTTATGACAGTGGCACACAGATATCTATTTTACTCTTCAAATGGTGTTTTAGAGAATGAATTAACTGAAATTTATAAGTAGCTTTGTTTATTCCTGAAATATTCATTTGAATTGAAATATGTAACAATCAGGAAGGACACTATAATTATATGCAAAACAGTGCAGGCTAATTCTAGACAAAATGCTGAAAGTCTTACTTTCTTCAGCATTGTAAAACCATGAGTTCTGATTTGATTTAAACAAAATCATTTTCATGCTCTTTACCTTAAACTTTGTTCAGTGTATTTTATATGTGTGGAGGAACTTTTGTCTTTCCTGGTCAGGCTGTCTTTATTTTTTTAATGTGTATGAAATCATGTTTTTCTGAAAACCTTCCCACAAGTGGTTGTGCTAGCAAAATACAGCAGCAAAGAGGCTTTGAAGCAAAGAGGCAGGTGAAGATGAACTGAAAGAACTAACTCAACTTTCAATTTAGAATATATAAAACACTTCTTATTTCTAAGAGGGAGTTTTGATACCTGTAAAGATCTTGACTCAGGGCAAAACACCCAAAGAATGGCATCAAATACCATTGAATGACCATCTCTATTCCAAAGAGAATAAAAATATCAAAATAACAACAATGAAGACAAAAACAAAACAACGTAAAAATAATTGAAAATGATACAGGATTTTAAAACAAGATGATAGGAATTAACGATGGTTGTTATATTACTTATTGTTATCTTAGTTTTTTTTCTTGACCAATTTTGCACGCTTATATCTGGTAATTAGAACAACTGATATGAAGACAACAGTATGCAATACAACGACCATTGTTGAATTCCTACCATCTTGTTTAATAACTTTCAATCTGTCCTGTAAAACTATGAGACATCAGGCTTATCTGAGCTGTAGAGAAGTGCACGTCACAGAGTTGTTCCTAGTAGATCCCCTGTACAGTTTAACATGCTATTTTTCTAGTTTTATTTTTCCAATAACCTGAAACTACCTCTAACCCATTCTAAAATGAATTCTCTGATCAAAACTTACAAAGATTGTATCATCTTAAGAGTTAATTTTTCCTTATAACATGTACAATTGTGTATACATAGTGAGCATCTCAGAAGCAGCAAAGAATACAAAGTAAATTTTCATTTAGCTCTTCTACATAGTACACCATAGATGGATGCAAAGAAACCTCACTTGAATAATTAGCATTTACGTGCATAATTTTAACTGTTTGCTTCAGTGAAATAAATATTTTACTTTTAGCTATAGAATACATGTGTAGTGGTATTTTATTATTATCGATATTTGCATTTTCCTCATGATTATCCTTAAAGAATATCCTTCAGTAGATTGATTTCCTATGGGTAAATCTTTTGTTAATATCTACTAGAATACTTGGGCATTTTATTCTTTATTTGTTGTCTTCTTAAAATACAACCTCAAGTATTTTGTTATATTCTAGACTTAGACCCTTTAATAAATAAATCATAAATATTTTCTCTGAACGTTTGACTTACTTTGAAAAAACATTAGAAGCTCAATAGTGGCTGTGAAGATAAAATTTTTAAAAATTGATGAATTTAAAAGCATAAAGGCAGTAAGATATGCTGTATATCATCTTGCACCAGTTATCATGAAAGGAGCCCTCATGTTTACCTGTAGAGGCAGAGAGACCACGATCTACAATTTAGTTTGGATACCAAGACTGATTATGCTATAAACACACTAACTGGATATAAAGACATTCAATTCTTGCCTATTTGAAATACCAGGGGAGTTCAATATCAGTTTCTTAAGTGGATGTAAAGTGGCTTGAAAAGCAAGAAAAAGAAGAGTAGTTTGGGTGTTCACGGTACCTAAGGACTGGGCTTAGTATGAGAATTCCCTCAGGTGAGCAGGGCTTGTGGACTGGAGTCTCTTGTTGATAGCAAGGAGGGCGCACAAGAAAGGAGCCCAGCACACTTTTATTTCCTTGCAAAGATCTGAGGAAGACTGGACAGAAATGTGTGGAGCCTTAAATATATAAGGGAAACAATTGAAATTGTGTCAGTTCCTCATTACATGGGTATTAAATTCCTCTTGTATGATTATGCAATTGATAATTACTCTTTAGTTTTCTGAATTTCTGCTTCATATATTTTGAAATTCCAGTTTTATTTGCATGGTCATTTATCAGTTTCTCTTTTCTTGATTATCAAAGTTCATATTCTCTAAGGACTATTTTTCCAAAGTCTATTTACTGTGATATTAAAATAGCCACAGAAGTATTCTGCTTGCTGATTATTTACATTGTCCAACTTTTTTGTCCATTTAATTTCAAGCTACTTTTGTCTTTGTATTTGTAATGTCTTTTAAGCAGAGTAATGTCTTGATCTTTTTATAATTAGTCTATGTTTGCCTTACAATTGTGCTGTTCAATTTCAGTATGTTTAACACAATTAAGGAGATGTTTGATGTATGTCTATTTTTTATTAATTTTATGCTTTTTCTGTCTGTTTGTTCTTATTTACCTTCTATTCTCTCCTTCCATCTATGGCAATTTTTAAAATATTTTTAACATGTTAGTGTCATGTAATTATCTGTCCTTTCTTTATTTCTTCCTTTATTTGGAGTTTATATATATACCAGTGTGTTTAGTGAGGTAAGGGAGAGTGACGAATGGGAGAAAGAGAGAGAGGGAGAGAGAGGGAATCACAAACTTGAATTTATACATCTAACTTGGCAGGGAGGAATTTTTTAGATTTATTTCTGTTTTTCTCTGTTTTTCTTTGGAGTTTTTTTTTCTTTCTTTCTATTTTTTCCTCTTAGATTTATTATTTTTCTTCTTTTTCTGGTTTACTTTCTTTTGCTGTTACTTTTAGATATTTCTATTTTGTAATTTTTACTCAGAATTTCATCTCACTTTTCTACACTCCTCACTTAATTTCCTGTCTTTTGCAAATGTTATTTCTTCCAGTTTTCTCATTCCATGTGCTCCATTTTTTATTATTACTATTAACACATATTGAGTTTTAGGTATTTAGTGAACTCCATGTTATTATTGCTATTTTAATGGTGGTAGAGTGACTGTTTTTACATCAGTACTGTATATCAATACTCTGGTTTTCCCCTGTGTCTATAATTGCTCATCTCTTTTCTGTTGGTAAGGGAGGTATAGTTGTTACTTTTCATTTGTTTTTATAGTACATCAGTGTATGGTTTGTCTTCAGTTAATTATTGCTGTTTCCTTTGCTATTGTTAATGGTGATGTAGTTGTTGCTTTTGACTGGCTTTTACCGTATTCTATACCTGATTTATCCTTGTGTTGCAGATATTACCAAGGTGTATTTTATCCTCCGAGTACTGCTGGAAATCTTCAAATAAAAAGCGAGACACTAAAGATACTCTCAGATAAATATGGAAGAGACAATCATCCCAGCAGATGCACAAATCTCAATATCAAAACACCAGAAATTTGAAAAACTAAGACAACCCAACTTGTCCAAATTTCCGTTATTCATCAGTAACTAAATGCAAAGACATTGAAGTGGATGAAATGCCAGAAAAATAATTCAAAATACTGATTGATAACATAATTAATGACTTCAAAGATGATACAAAAAAATCAACTGAATGACTAAGGCAAACAACTCAATATGTGAGGTAACAATTCAGCAGAATGATAGAAATTCTGAGAAAGAGACCAACAGAAATACAGGAAATAAAAGCACCATAAGTCAAATAAAAAACTCAGTGGAAAGTTTCACCAGTAGGCAGAACCATTCAGAAGACAAGATGTTAGGGCTGGAAAATAAAGCTGAGGAACTACTATAGGCGCACAAAGAAAGAAAAAAACAATAACCAGGAATTATTAATAAAACATCCAAGAACTGTGGGACATAATTAAAAGACCAAATTTAGGAAATTTTAATGTAGAAGAGGACACCAGGTTCAGAGGATCTATTCAATAAAATAGTAACAAAATCTTCTCGAATCTTAGAAAATTTATAGACACCCAGGTACAAAACGAATTCAAAACCGCCAATAGGCACAACCTTAAAACCTCCCCCAGTCACATTAGAGTTAAAATGGCAAGAATATACAAAAGAACATAAAAGGGGCTGGGGATTTAGCTCAGCAGCAAAGCGCCTGCTTGGCAAGCGCAAGGTTGTGAGTTCGGTTTCCGGTACCGGAGAAAAACCAAAAAAAAAAAAAAAAAGAAAAAAAAGAACATAAAATTAAAGCAGCAAGGGCACTTAAAGAGGCAGACCATTAGAATAACATCAGACTTCTCAGCAGAAACCCAAAAGGCCAGGAGAAAATGGAAGGATGTATTTCAAACCCTGATGGAAAATGACTGCAGATTCAAAATACTATGTCCAGCAAAGCTCCCCTTCAAAATTGAAGGAGGAATGAAGACCTTCAAGATAATCATACACTGAAGGAATTCATGACTACTAAGCCAACAGTGCAGGCAATGATTATAGTAATCCCGCACACAGAAGAACAGACAAGCTAGCGGGCACTGGGAAAACAATCCAACACTAGGAAAATAGTAACACGACAGGAAGTAGTACATACCCTCGCATAACATCTCTGATCGGAAATGTGGCAGCGTTTATTGTGGGCGGGGTTGAAGGCCACAGTAGTTTTCCATTTTCTTCTAATGTGTTCAGTTTGCTTTCAACCTGAAGTTAAATTTCACTGGGTGAATGGTGATTTGCCAGAACTTCAACTGCGCTTTTACCGACAGTTCGTCTACTGTCTTCTGACCGCTGTGGTTTCTGCGTACGCACCCATGGCAGTTTGCATCATCTCGCTCCGGTATGTCACGTGCGGTGTTATGTAGCTGTTTTCAGCATTTTGCTCTTCTCTTTGATTTTCAGCAGCTTGACTATAAAACGTATAGGCTCTTGTTTTGAATTTACTATGTTGAGATGTTTTCCTAAATTGTACAAATTTTAAATTTATGTCTCCAGCAAAAATTAGTACTTTAGTGTTCCTTGTCTTTTCAAATATATTTTCTGCCTCAGTCTTTCATTTCTCCTTTTGGAATTGCATGAGTTCTTTAATTGACATTTTTATATTATCTTGCAGGTCCTTGAAGCTATATTCTATTTATTCACTTATTTTTAAATGTTTTCACTACTGTATTTTTATAATAAGTAATATATCAATTGTTGGGTATTGGTACAGAATTTATTCATTCTGGTATTTTTTTTTAAATTTTATTTTGTCTTTTTGAGACAGGGTCTCCCTATACAGTTCAGGCTGGCCTTGAGTTCACTTTGTAACCCAGGCTGGTCTTGAAGTTGCAAGGATCCTCCTGCCTTAGCTTCATGAGTGCTGGGATTGCAGGTGTGCACCACCACGCTTGGCCATTCTGCTATTTTAACGTGAATATTGCTATTGATCTATCAGTTTCCTATTTTCAATGAAAATATCCTTCAGTACTGATTGAATATCTATAGGGAAGGTTTTTTTAGATATCTTAATTTTCAGCTTTTAATTTTTCATTTGATTCATTTTTTCATTTTTTAGCACTATGACTTACATTTCATTCATTGTCATGTTTTTTCATGACCCCCTAAAGGTACTTATTTTATCCATCTTTAAATCATTATATAATGATTTTGACTCAGTAGGTGATTCTATTGTTGGGATTTATATGTATTTTTCATATTTAATCTGTGGCAGGTGGTTTTAGGTTATAGGCACTGTAAATATTATGTTGTTCATAGTCTGAGTATCATTACACACCTGTAGAGATTGCATATAATTTTTGCTAAGCCATAAGTTAATCTAGTTATATTGAGAATAAATATTTTGTCCCTTTTCTTCTGAACATTCTCACTTCACATGTCAATCTTTTCTATAAATTTTCACGATGTTGATTTAGAGCTATACAAACTTTCATAATTTAGTGTTACTCTGAGAAGTGTATGGTTGTTTCCAGCCTGGGTACAATTTATATAGTCAAGGGTTCAAGTTGAGAATTCCATGCCCTCATATCCAGGTTTAGCTTATTCCATGTGCCGTATCTCATTCTTCAAAGATTCATGTATACCTTCTGAACTGCACTGTCTCCTTCATTTAATGTTTCGTTAAAAAGATGTAGCTATCTTGTTACTTTTACTAAAGGTAAAAACACGGCATGGGAGGATTCATCTCCATGTCAATTTTTTCTCTAAGTTTTTCTATCCCATGCAAGAATATCACACCTTTGCTTGCTTATTGATATCTTAAATTAGTTTTTTGTTATTATTTTTTAATAATTTGTATTATTGGAGTTCTATTATTATTAGTTGAGTTTATGCCTTGTAATAGACTTATGCCACAAAGACAGAATGGCAATCTCCAGTCTTACTTCTGATATAATTAGTTCAAATAACATTTGCTTCCAATTATGTATGTCATTTTGTGATTTTGAGTGCTACATCTCTCTGTGAAAATTATAGATTTAATTCAGCTGAAAAATTTAAATTCAAATCCTCTATTCTATGTAAATTGCTGCTTCTGGGTGACTGTCATGTACTATTTTAATACTCTATTTCACTATGCAAGGAGCCATTCTATGAAAAATAAAGCATGCTTCAAAACATCTGGATATCACTGTAAGTTAATAATGATGAATTTATCACACACTTGAGAAATTTTGTATTCTTTGTAATGTCTTAATACTCTTAATGTGCCCACATAGTGTGCTTTTCCTAGTAAAGCCAATCTATCTAGGTACACCAGCCTGAAATTCATTCATAAATGCCTAGATTTATGAAGCCATTCAATTGAAACCATTACTATCATAGAAAATATGCCTGGAAATTTGGCCCTTCTCAGAATAGATAAGGTAGAATAATGATGCTCAATAATCTCAGATAGATAAAATAAAATTTCTTTAAAAGAAATTTGTGTCTTTCATATAGGAATGCATCTCTGCTATTCAGGGCCATAAGAATCTCTGCTTCTTTTTTGAAGGTTAATTTTCATAAGGCCCTGTGGGTACTTGCCCCCACCTCAATTTGCATGGCTGAATAAATCTTCCTTTACAAATCTGTTGATAAACAATTTCAGGGTTTCTCAGCCTGTATAGTCACAACAATTAACCTAAAATTTCTGTTGTCACATAATTCCATATTAGCTAAGGGACAGGGAAACATCTGGACCCCATCATCTATAAAATAACTCTTCATATGATGAAATTTCTATTGTTTCCCTCAAACTATTTTTTCTCTAGATTAAGCAATGTCAGTCTCTTTCTTCATGGTTCCTATTTTCCAGTACATTTCTCTTGTTAATTTTTTTCCACTGCTGGATTTCTCTTACTGATTTGCGGTGCTTGCTCTTGTGCTGGATTTGTGTAATTCTTACACAATTTTAGTCTAATACTTTATATATTCTGCAATTTCTACCTCTCACAAGCTATGTTCCTGTTTATAGGTCCACTACAATGTTCTTGCCGCTTTTTGCTTTTGTCAGTAGAACAAAATTATTTTTAAATATTATAGGGTCAAAATGAGCTTTGTGAATAAAGAGAAAGATGGAGTGCTCATTATAAAATGATATTTGCACATTTACAGTAGGATTAACTGCATGCCCAGTTGACAAACATATCATACTGAATGGATACCCGTTTTGTCTAAGGGAGGAAATATGAAATTAGAGGTTCTTTACATCAAGATCTACTGCTAAGATGAGGGAATAAGAATTGAGTTATTTATGAATAGTTATTTAGCGGATTCAGTTTAACAATAGCCACTCACAGTGAATAAACAGTTTTAGAATGGCACACACTCTAGCTCATGCTTGTGCTAACACACTCAAAGGTTGTAGAAAATTGGGGCCACTAGTTCAATGGTGGAGGCCAAAAGAATATATTTTGCCTGAAACATGTGAATAATTATTGTAAAGATTTTATAGAAACATCTGGTTCAGAAATCTACTTCAATTAAATTTGAAGGCATAGCCTAAGGTAAGATACAGTGTCAACAGGGTTAATACATCTATGGAAATCCAATGATAATATTTATGTCATTATAACTTTCAGGATGCTGTAACCAAAATAAATATTCCAACTATGTAAGAATATTCCGACCCTCAGAATCCTAAAAGTGTGAAATGCCATTGCCATCTTGGTCAGTCTCTTCTAAGAATGAAGAAGAAAGAAGACAAAGTAGTAGTCAAATCAAACAGCAGCCCAGATTTCTTAACCGTAGTTGCTAATTTTAATCATGGAAACAACTGCATTACTTCATTTCATCCATGTTATTTTGACTCACAACTAAATTTTGTACATTTGCTGAGCAAATGAATGCAAGAGGATGTGCTATGAGAAACAAGCGAAATTATAGTAACGTGAGGTACAGTTGCAAAAGATTTATTTCTTCCTTTCGGAAATGGAAATTGCCAAAAGTAAATTTGTAGATTTTTAATTTATTATTTCACCATCACAATTACTCTAGCTTATTATATGACTGCAGTACAACTAATATTATTAAGATTCAAATTCCAAAATAAACATTTGTGAAAGATTAATAAGTCCATATTGATGACAACTAGTCAATGTGTTCCTGGGTTTCCAGGGTCCACGATTGTATCTAGAACCCTAAAGAAGATGCCAAATGTATGATTGTTAAATAAATACTAGCAATGGTAATTTTTTCTTTTGAAAGATGTGATAATATTTTTAAGTTAGATTCAAAAGTAAAAGCAGTAATGGAACATAGGATTTAGAAAGAAAAACATTTACATATAAATGTGTACTGATATGACACTATATAATATATAAATATATTTACACAGTGCAGTATATGTACATGCAAAGTCCCTATCAGTATAACTTATTTCTTTCTACAATATAAAGCTGACTTATTTTCTAGTTCAATTTATAGTCTAACCAATGCCTGAAGCTTTCACTGTTTTAATCTCTAGGGATTGATTTTAATTGTAGCACAACTTTGACAAAAGTGTAATGAGGATGAATGTCAACAGGGACCCAAGAATCCAGCAGAATGCGGAAGTTATTCCCGTGAGAGGACAGCTTCTTTCGGCTCCTCCTCATTTCCTTCCTCACTCCTGCCTCTGTACTTCTGTAGCTCCACCTTTTGTGTGTGACAAACTCGGACTATTCAGCCAAGAACTCATTTACGGCAACCCCTTGCCTTCTCGAGCAGCACCATAGAAAGGTCTCCGAGAAACAGCTTCTACATCAGCCTCATTTGGCACAGACATATTTAAGAAAGAAAGTGGCAGGGAAATCCCCAGCACCAAAGAAATACAAAATTGAAAACTGCCATTTTGCTTTCTTTACAAGAATTCAACCCTATGGAAAACATCACTGACACCTTCAAGAAGAATGCTGCTGGTGCAATCGAAAATATTGCAAACTTCAAAATTCTTTTGATGAGAGCTCATGTGATATTTTCAATCCAATTCAAGCTCCAAAAGTAGGGTTCATTGGCTGTCTTGTATTATGGAAAGGGATAATGATTTCTTTCTTGTGATAAGATACATACCCCACTGTGCCTAGCATACAGCTAGAGATAGAGGATAGTATATAAATTGCTATAGACATAGATCTAAGATGCAGACAAAGATGTTTATGGAAGGAAAGGTGAAGTGTGGATGTGTGTGCTGGTAATATTCTTTGTGGAATAAAATAAGTATGTCAACGAAAATTAATCATTTTAACACGTTTCTTTTCCCTATAGTTTTCCTTTCTGTTATTCTAAGATCTCTGCTTTAATAACCTGTTTAGAATCAGCAGCAGCAAAAAGACGATTGTGGAAGAGTTAAGATATGCTACTTTACATCATATAATATTGACATAAGAATCAACTCTTAACTGATCATTCTAAGTATCACTTTTGTGGATGTAATCACCATTAGTTGTCCTTTGAGTGAGTCCAGAGTATAAAATATCTAAACCTTGTGCCTACTGTACCCTCCCTGTGCTGCCCCCTTGCCATGATACGAGGTATTCATTTGTTATCTTCGATATGCATAAAGGCCTGAATTTCAGGTTCCTATTTTTCGTGTGAAGCTGAAGTAGACAGAATGGAGTTTTGAGACCCTAAAACTGAGTTCATTATTAAAGTAGTCTCTCACTTTATTTATCTTAATTCACTGCTTTGTTATTGGTTAGAGAACAATTTAAAACATTTTATGGAAATTGACAATGTTTGTTGTATCACATATTGATATCTTCAAAGTGGTTTCTCATGAAAACAAATAGAGACATGCAATTGATCAATCAAGGACTCATTAACAGTTTCTTTCAGCAAAGAAATAGAAGACAGTAGATCAACTATGTTAACTATCCCTACCACTTTGTTTATAACTCTGTATTGTCTGTACTGTTTTTTTGCTATTTTGTAAAAGGTTATCTGTCTGTTAATGTTTTACTCCTTTTATTTTTAAAATTAAAAAAATAAAATAATTTATGCTTTTTCTTAAAATCTTTTTATAAACTCTTATTACTTATGAAAAAATGTCAAATTATTTTGTCTTTTATTTGGTGATACTGTGCCACCTCCTGTGACCCCCGTTTTTGAGAAATGATGCCACTGGTGGTTTTTTAACCACAGCCTCTCATATTCGTATGATAGTTCTTTGAAAAACACAGCTGCTTGCTGGCTAGCACACAACCTGATGAACAGATGCCTGAGATCTCTGCATTCTAGGAGCACCTCGTGCTGTGCCGAGAATCTAACATTCCAAGTTAGACGATTTTAAATGAAAGAGATAGGGGTGAAGAGAAAAGGCGAAGAGAGAAAGTAGGGATGGTGGAAGGAGGAAGGGAGGCAGAGACAGACTGACAGACAGACAGACACATTCACTGAAAGCCAAAGATGTGGAGTAGAAGCCATGAGAGATAAAAGCGGAAGTCACAAGTAAGGCATATATCCGAGCAGGAAGGAAATTAAAATCAGCATTATTTATTAGTAGACAAAGTACAAAGGCAAGGAAACATGACAGCCTCACCCAATACCAAGCTGTGAAGTCTGCTCTCCGATCGTGAATGTTTAACTTCTTGTTAGTACCGGTGAGCACCTGATTGAAAAGCTTTCCTGTCCTGAGTTCTTTTGGTATCAAATTTTCCGTAATGCATTTTTAACCTTGCTTGCCTAATATTTTTACCTTAGTATTTTCTCTTTTTCTTAGTAATGTGGCACGTCAGCCTAGCCACACTGACCACACAATCTTCCCCGCAGTCATCAGTGGTCGGAGCATTCCTTGGGAATTCTCTTAACATACAGTGCACCTTTGTGAGTTTGTTTTGTTAGCCTCGCGTTATTCTCACACATCAGTCCCTGAAAGGATGTCCAACTCTTTCACTTTCCCATTGGCATCCCTGATACACTCAGGTGTGTTCCTTTTGTGCTCCAGAAGCACGACCCGTGTTCCCTCTGGATTGCGAAGATTTTGGACGTGAACTACACATGCGCATCTCTAGGTAGGAGCGCAATTCTAAGGAAGGAGTCGTTCAATCAATATTTGAGGAAGGAGTGAAGAAGTCAGGTGAAAAAGAAGGAAGGAAGGAAACGGGAAATAAGAAAGAGTATGGGAGGGGCGGGAGTGGAAGGAGAAGGGAGGGAGAAATGTAAGATAGTAACATCACCTAGGTACTCATTGTATATCTTTGATATGCATAAGTGATTGAATTTCAGTTTTGATTTTTTATGAAGCCGAGATCAAACAGGGAAGTTTGGTATGTGCTCAATTATATAAAGTAAATGGATTAACTCATAAAAGTCCAAATATACTCCTCAAGGTAAAAGAAAAAAAATTAGAAATCAGATATCCCATTAAAACATGAGAGTAGTCAATTTAGTGAGTTTTTATCTCAGAATTAAAAAAAAATGTTTTGACGATGCATTTCAGTGCAAAGACCCTGGGTTTAACCTATAGTACCAAGAAAAATAGTGAGAGAAATATTTATTGGCAAAAATTAGTTGACAGCAAACTACCCATGTTTCTATATTATGCAAAAATATAGCTCCTGATTTATTTATTAACTGGACAAGATGTTTTCCTATTCAACATTTACAGTGAGGTCAAATAGTGCTCTGGGCGATTGAGATTTGCCATTGAACAAAACACCCCAAATCCCTCCTTTTGTGGAGCATGCAACACGGAAAATAAACAATGAAGCTGAAACTCCCTACCAGTTAATGCTGACTACCCTGAAGCCCACTAAAGTGATGTTGGAAGAGAGAATTGGGGCAGCCCGGAGAGTAACTACTTAGGAAGGCATTTCTAGTTTTGTGGCTTTTGATCACAGATCTGAATGGAGGCGATGAAATTTTCTGTGCCAAAACGTAGAAAGTACAAAGAACAGTAAGTAAAATAAGATTTCAAGGTGGAACTATGCTTCTTTTCTTTTCTTTTCTTTTTTGTTTTTGAAGCAACAAACAGCAAAGAAGTCACTGTGGTTACAGTGAGATGAGCTGGTGACGAGACCAACAACAGCACAACAGAGGCCTCGTTGCACAAGGTTGTCTAGGCTACAGGGGGACCTGACTCTATTGAAAATCCAGTGGGAAACCAACTTACGGCCTTAAGGAAGGCAGTGATGTCACAGGTTTAGGGAAGGCGGTGATGATCAAGTTATTTGTGTCTTTTTTATTTGAACAATTTTAAAAACTAACAAATCAACAATGAAGACAAAGTCAAAACAACAGAAATGATACATGACCTCAAAACAAAATGGTAAGAATTAACAGTGGTTGCTACATTACATACTGTTATCTTCAAAGAAGTTGCTCAGTCCACCAGATGTAAGAATGAAAGATTGATAGAACAATTAAAGACAGTAACAAGTTAAAAAACAAAACAAAACATTGGGAATGACGCAGAGCTTCCACCATGCAAGATGGTAGGAGTTCGACAATGGTTGTTATACAGCATATTGTTATTTTCAGATCAGTCATTCTGATTACCAAATTCAAGCATGCAAAATTGGTCAAGAAAAAAGAAAATTTTAAGTATTGACTGTTCCTTTCAATAAACCACAGACATCTGCAATACACCTATTCCAGGTATCCTTCTACATACATATAAATATTGTTTTTCATTTAATAAAACAAAATAATAAAACAAATACATAAACAAAACAACATAGAGAAAAATAAGAATGAAATTCAAAACATGGTGATAGGATATTAACAATGGTTGTTATACTACATAATGTCACCTTCAAAATAGTTGCACGTATAACCAGATACAGGCCTGCAAGATTGATCAAACAATTTCACATTACCAGTTCCTTTCAATAAACCAACAGATATTAGTAGTACGGTTATCCTAGCTATCCTGTGTATGCATATACATATTTTTTTCCTCTTCCTTCTTTCTTTTTCCTCTCCCCTCCTTCAACCCAATTGCTTCTTCCTATTTGAGCAGTTTCTTTTCCCTTTCACAATATCTATTGTACCTTTCAGATTTTATTTACTCTTTCAAGTTCTTATAGTAGGGAGGAAATACAATGCTTACACGTGTGAATCTGATTTATTTCACTAATGAGTATGGTCTCTAGTTGCATCCATTTACCTATAAAAGCCTCTAGTTTATCTGTCTTTATAGCTGAGTAATACTCCATTGTATAAAAGTACCATATCTTTTTATCCATTCCTCATTTGATGGATATTTGGGTTGTTTCCAAGATTCAGCTGTGACAAATTGTGCTGCTATATATATATCGCTGAACATATATCGCTGTGGTATGATGTTTTCAGTTCTTCTGGAAAAATACCCAGGAGAGGAATAGCTGGGTTGAATGGGACCTCTAATCCTAGTTTACTGAGGAATCTCCAGACTGATTTCCACAGTGGTTGCACCAGTCTACATTCCCACCAACAGTGGAGAAGGGTTCCTTTTACCCCACAGCTCCTCCACCGTTTGTTGTTGGTTGACTTCTGGATGACAGCCATTCTTTCTGGGGTGAGATGCAATCTCAGTGTTGTTTAAATTTGGATTTCTTGAATGACTAATGATGCTGAACATTTTTTTGTGTATTTATTTGCCGTTGGTAAGTTATTTGTTAAATGGACTACCTGATCAAGAGTATCTTTAAGAGAGGTAATAGTGGTTTGGTTCTGCAATGAGGCAATAAATAAATACTACCTTTATTTACTAATAAAGGTAGTAAGTGGAACATTTCAAGATATTCTCAAGGAAGGCCTAGCACTAGACATGTTGGCACATGCCTATAATCCCAGAACTTGGGAGGCTGAGGCAGGAGGATCATCATGAGTTCGAGATCAGCCTGGGCTACAAAGTGAGCTCAAGGCCAGCCTCAACTGCATACCAAGACCTGCCCGAAGAAGAGAAAAGAAAAAGAAATCAAGGATGGCCTAATAGAATTTTCAGAATATAACATATACAATGGAATACTATTCTGCCATAAAGAAGGATAAATTTGAGACTCTTTTAGGTAAATGAGGCCATACCTTTAGGTGAAATAAACCAGACATATATAAAAAGTGCATTGTTTCTCTTGTGTGAGAAACCAAAAGCATACATAAGCACCAAAATGGACACTAGATGTTGAGAAATGGGAAGAAAATGTTCGAATGGGAAGGGACCAAGGGATATGGGAGGGGGAAGGGAAACCGGAAAAGGCAGGAAGGGAAAAGGGTGAACAAGAGAATGGAGCGGAAAAAATGAAAATAAAGGTTTTGTAAATAGGGAGGAGAGGAAGGGTTGCAGGGAGGGGAGGGATGGGGAAAATGAGAATTCAGATATACGATGTATGGGGATAAATTCCCCACAATGAATCCCCATGATGCCCTCAGCATGTATAACAAGTACGTACCCATAAATAACGTGTAAAGAAGGCACTGAGAATAACTCTGATGTATTTGACCATAATAATCACACTCACACAGTTACCTTTTCCTGAGAAGAGGAACTTAGCAAGGAGCAGATTTAGGGGGCAAGGTCATATTTTCGTTTTTCACAGGTTACATTTCTACTGAACGTGTCTGTGACAATATAGAGTGTGGTGCTCAAGGGGAAAGACAGACAGACACATTTTAAGGCTGTGCATGTGCACATATGTAGTCTAGTGAGGCCACCGAAAGAGTGACACAGCAAAGAGTGGGGAGCTCAGGGCTGAGTCCTTGGAGAAATACCCATAAACCCATCGGAGAACACAGTGGCTCCCTGGCCTACCTCCTGCTGCCCTAAAGAGTAGTTCGCATCTCCTTGATCTACACCGCCATGCTACTGATGTACACTGACTCAGATCCCCAAGCTCTTTCTGAGACCTCCACAAAAGAAAATCATTTCAGGTCCTAGATGCACTCCATAACTGTTTTTCCTGAGCAACATGATTCTTCTGTGTGATGGTGTCTGTGATGCCTAACATACTTGGTAATTCCCAATTTGTACTTGCTTTTGAAATCATGGAGCCGAATTTGCTAGGCCTTCCTAACAAATGTAAAGCATCTTGGGGAATATATTTTATGTCTTAACCTCACTTCTGCCTTTGTCTTATCTTTCCTAGTGTTTTCTTTCTTCTGTTCTTTAAACTTATTAATCTTTAATTTTTTAATTATCAGTTTATATACTTGCATAAGTCACTTTACTTCTTTCCTGCAAAGAATAAAAGTAATTGTAGATTTACTGAAGGTAGAGGACAGCTAGATACACAAGTTGAGGATAGATAGATTTAAACACAGTTATAGTCATACATTTTGTCTTCACTGACATTTTGTAGCCTCCTTTGCAGTGGGACAGTGCCTTACGACAGAGTCTCAACAAGTTTTATCTCTGACTGGTAAAGAATCTCATCTCAGGTCAGTTGATTTCCATTTCATCACGATAAGTAAGCTATAGGCTGTAACCCTCCTTTAAAGTTGTCCAGTTCCATTTATTTTCTCTATACATATTTAAATTTAAAATCTACGCTGAAATAAACATTAGGGAAGTTACTCTAGTGAGTTTAACCGCCCTTGAGCCATGTGAAAATGAGCACATCTTATACACATACATTTATATAAGCTCTGCTCTCACAGTACACATTGGTCAAAACGTCTTTGTTTTTTTTAAATATATGTGCACTCTACCGAAAAGTTCTAACAGTTATTTTCTACTGTATGCTCAAACAAACAAAAAAGACTAAAAGAGAAACAGAAGATTATTTTTAATGATAACAGGCCAGAGCCTCACCTCAAAAACACAGATGTACACTAAATTTTGCACACTTTGCTTGGAGACTTCCTGCTACTTGAAATCAATTGTTCTTCAGACTAATGCCAACAAGGCTGAAATTAGTGGAATTTGACATCTGGACTGTTTTATAATATACTGAAGTAGAGCTGAGAAGTTGGGATTTCTACAAATGGAGCTTCGACTTCTACTGTTTCTCTCCTCATTCACTTAACCTTGTCTCAGCCCTGCAGTCTTCACAACCCTGCTTCTAAAATACACATTTTTTTTTTCAGGGAGATTATTAGGAGACGAGGAGGTGGAGTCACATCTAATTCTCCACTGGGGGTGAATTCCTCAGGGCCTTGTACTCGGAATATCCAGCGGTACTAATTGACTAAATCAGTTATGCAACATGGGGAAGTACTCACATCACCACGAAACTGGATGAGTCATTTTCGATATTTCTCAGGGTTGAGAATCTTTATTCCTTGTCCAAGTAAATAAGATCACTGCTGTAAGCACTGAGGGTGCTGCAGTCCCTACCTCTCTTTAAAGAGGAGATAATATACCCATCTGGGGATCTACTACACTGTGCAAAACCCTTGCTATCTACAAACAGCTTGCATGGCAATTTCTTTAGGTTCGGCATGGGCGGGACATTTCTTTTCTGATGCATTTTAGACCAAGAGATCTATCTTCAGCAAGCAACTTCTTGCTGGTGGTACTGTTCACACGCCTGTCACCTCTAGCCTTATTCCCTGGCCCTATGATCATAATAATTGTAAGGAATGGGAATTATAAAGGCTTTCCTGGCAGCCCTTTTCTAGTGTGAGTGATAAATCAAACTTGCAGTGTTTGCCAGCAAAAAGTTCTTTCTTATCTGAGTAAATATATCAGGGTGGATCTCATACAGCAAAGCAATTTCATTAGAGCGTCCTGATGGGTGCCGGGGGCGGGCTTTCTTACTGCTTTGCTGCCTTCCTCATTCTGGGCTTTGGCTCCCATACATCTGTCCACAAAGTGCCGTTTGCTGGCTTTTCCATTTTCCTAGAAGACGTACTTACATTAGTATTTTTCTTTAAGGAAGAAATCCACGTTAAACTAAAACCTGTAAACATAAAAGGAACACTTGCTAAGCTGATCCCCAATCAATAATTTCTTGCAAAAAGTGAATCTGCCAAAGACGGCAATGATGAAGCAACGTTTCCAGTCACCCCAATTGCCTAAGTGTGTGAAGTCCCCCTTCCCTCTTCCCCTTTAACTTGAGCTCTCATGGGAGTGCTAAGAGCTCGTATTCTTAAATGCCACCTGTTGAAAGTAAGTCTCATTATATTTGCAAAGTTTGCCTTCTCCTGGCTCAGTTTGACGTGACAGTCTGATTTCATAGCACTCATTAGCAATTGCTTTTATGAGCAGCTCCACCCAACCACCATATGATGTCAGAATCTTCGTCCCTTCCTCTGTCTTCATCTTTCTCTCTCACTTTCCCTTTCCCTTCGTCTTTCCTTTCTCCCTCCTAGAAACGCATGTGTCCATTTATTATTACTAAAATTGTTTTAGAAAAGCTTGACCTGTGTTTCCAAATATTCCTTAGAACACCAAATTGCAAATATTTGAAGAGAGTCATCATGCCTCTGAACAGACGCAGAGCTATTTCTCTAATTGGAGATTTGTTTTAGAAACAACAAGCGACGCTGGAATCCAGAAGGCTTCTAATTCTCTCTCCTCGGCTTCCGGTTATTTATGGAAACTTTGCCTGTCTGTTTCTTCACCGGCGAAAAGGAGGCAATTGGATGGAACACATGATATCTCTCAGAGATGTCGCTGCGCACTTGTATTTTATCCAGAGGCACACAGGAGGGAGGAAAGTACCATGGCAATTTGCTAGCCCCCAAAGGTGATGTCTCACTGCTCTGCTGTAAGGCTCAGGTGAAGACAAACAAGTCGCATAGTTTTCTGAGTCTTGCTGTGTATACTAAAACACACATTTTACTGAAAAGTTAACTTTACTAAGTGTTTTTTTTTTTTTTTTAAGTTGTTTCGAGGTTGATTTCTTCCTGTTCTCGTCAGAGAATTTCTTTCTTTGGTACCTTGGTAAATAAATAGCTCAAAAGTCAGAAATGAACAGCACTGTTTTGTTTTTGTACTGCATCATTTATGAGTTCAGCTGCAGCCATGCCATGTTCTCACAGCTTAGTGTTTCAGATGGTTACGGGGAACCAGGAATTCTTGAAAGGGGCAGGGCAGGATGTCCTTTTCTATCGCTCACTGAGTCAGAGGGAACAAATGCCACTTCGGGGCTTCTGGACTTATGATTCAGTCCAGTTTCACCAGCTCTCAGCCACTTCTCTAGATGTGAATGAAGAAGCAAATTCCGGGGCAGTGTGAACCAGGCTAAAATGCATTCATCTTTAATGCTGAGAACGGCATTTGTAGGGCATCCTTAAATTTGGCAGTGCAGTCCAGATATAAATTGTAAAGGACCCAGGAAATCAGAGAGGGAGCAGAATCCCCTAACATGCACGCCATCTCTCATGCCTGGGTAGCAGTCTGACATGCATGTATTCAATCACAGTTTTCCTTTGAACATCGCTATCTCCTGGTCAGATGCCCTGTGTTTTTGGAAAGCCAGGTCTTACCCAAAGCTTGTTCTTTGAACAGGCACTGTGACACGATTGTGTCTCGATTGTAAAGGGTTAATCCCAAAGTGAATTTTTCGTGTGTGTAATTCAATGCTTCATAACTGCTGAAAATTGGAGTCCACATAATTTATTTTCTTTGGTCGGGCACATTTGCCTCATGCTTGGCCGAGGCTGACTTCAGAGAGACACACCTAAAACTCTCAAGGGTCCCACGTGGCCCATGTCAGTTGTACAGAGAGATTGTGGTACTTGGAAGGCGCCCAAGGATTAGGTGTTCCTGAGAAGGTTTTTCTGGCGCTACAAAGCCTTAGGATGTCATGGGAATAGGCTGCACTCCCTGTTCCCCCTTGAAGCCACATATCACTGTGGTATCTAACCACTCAGAGACAGGCTTCACACAAAGGTATACATTAAAATAAATAGAACATGCAACCAGAAAGAACCGAAAGAGAGGGAGGAATTGCTAAACGGACACAGGAAACAATCGCTTCATTGTTGAGGCAGAATCTTAGAATTGCAGAGTGTAGCTCCATCTACAGGACTATTTGTAAAGTTGGAGTTTTTTGGTTAAAACACAGGACGGAACTTTACATGCCATTCTTAATCTGGCTTGCTTTGCAGCATTTCACCTAACTCAGAAAAATCCTACGTTTTCTTGTTCCTTAACTGGAGAAATAATCATCCTTCTTTGATGGCAGGGCTTGAGAGAAGGAAGCAGAGAGAAGAGGTGAGGGGGGAGCCGGGGAAGGGGGCTTCCAGTTAGTTCCCTGTCTGACGTTGGCATTAATGTTCCTCTCATCCTCGCAGTGGTCATCTAATCTCTTTCTTTCCGTTTCAACAACTTCCTCTCGTTTGCTTTCCTCTCATTACTCCTCAGTTCGGGAGGCGGAAAGTGTGCTTTCACGGTTCCAATGAAATAGAAAGCTGTGTGTGTGTGAACACCATTCTTGTACTTCCTGGCAAGCATTCGACTTAAAGGAGGTTCAGACTTTTAGGTTTAAAGGAGCTGAAAAACTTTAAGGCAGTAATTAGGGGCAGCTCTGTATGTGCACGTTCGCCTCCTATTCCCTTTTATTTTGAAAGCCCTTGCCTGCCACGGCTGTGGCCGCTGTCTAATGCTATTTCAACAGGAGACCCGGGTTTCAGGACAAGATCCAGGCCATAGGGAGACTTGATGGCTCGGGGAATTAGTAATGGGCTTTGGAGCCCTTCATTTCTAGGTCACTGGTTTGAATAGGGCCCAGGTCAGTAATGACTGAGAGTTGTTACCACCCGACGCCTGCTCTTTGCCGAGCAGATCTGAGGCTGCCTGCCACTCCACCCCGGAGTGTGTGTGCCCAGTGCACTAATGGTATCCCCTGACAAGTCTGTTGTTATAACTTAGGCCGAAATAGGAGGCAGGCCAGCCTCTGCCACGTGCACAAAAGTGTCCCTACTCTGCGGAGTGCGTCTTCAAGGGATAATGGAGAGAAAGAGACAGACAGACAGACAGGCAGACAGGCAGGCAGGCAGGCAGGCAGACTGACGGAGACAGAGACAGACAGAGACAGACAGAGACAGAGATGGAGACAGGACAGAGACAGGACAGAGACACACAGAGGTTCTGGCTTTTAAATTCTTTTGGGACCTAGTTAACTGATGCCCACTTACCTTAAGTCTTTGATACATTTTATCCTCAGCTACTCAGAGGTAAATATCAATGGAGAAAAAACAGTCCACAGAGGGCCAGGTTTTCAAATCCTTTACTTCAAATAGATGTGTTTTGACGAAATCAATTACAAGGCCTGAAATGGGAGCTACTTTGTCTAAACTTCTAGTGCCAGGTAATCGTGGCTTTTTAAAAACAATGCTTGCTGCTTGCAAACCCTGTGGTTATTAATCGTGGGCAGAGGGAAATGGGTCCAGAGTTTATATTAGAGGGTTTAAAAAGATAATCAGCAATTTATTTCTTTGGTTTTTTAATGGTTCCTTCAATAAGGTGGAGATAGGTAACCAGAGATGTGCAGATTTTTGAAAACAACACAATGCATTTGCAATTCATCATGACCCACTGCAGCTAGAGCCCTCTCTCTGCTGTGAACCCGGTTTGAGATGGACCTGTGGTCAGGGAGGGGGAAGAGCAGGCCTCCTTGTGGAGATTAGGCTGCTCCACCCAGCAGCTGCAGCCTTTCACGGGGCTGCCTGTCCATTCCTGGGCCTCAGGACTCAGCCCGCCCACATGCATTGGCTCTTGGGCTCCCCAGGAGCACCGTATCTCTTCCCCAGAGGGAGGAAAAACTGGCCCCTAAGAAGGAGTTATATATCCATGATCATTTAAGATTCATTCATAACAGGATCATATTTAGATTTCCTTTGCAGACTAGTAGGTTTTAAAACAATAATTTTTAACAACAAATCAATTACAGGTGCTTACCACATTGCTCAGATATGGAATACGAGCTTTTAAAAAGAGTTAGTTCAGTTGGAGATAGCAAAGGAAACCTCAGCATAGTTTCTGATTTGTTTCTGATTTACTACTTCCATCTCGGTTCTTATTTCTGGTAGCTATCCATGGTTTTTGTTTGCTTGCTTTATTTTTCACCTTTTCCTTTTAGCTTCCCAGACTGTTAAACTGATTTTTACTTTTTCATTTTCTGTGTTTAAGAAACAGTCTTCTACATTTTTGCTATGAATATGGAAGAAATCACTATGGCTGGTGCATGGATGTTTCCTTCAGCTCCGACAGTCAGCTACGCCACTGATCTCCACTCCTGACAATGACGGCAGTGAGAAAGCAGTGCTGATTTTACCGACAGGGATAGCCTTGGCAGAGACCCCGCCTCCAGTACCCCCTGCCGGGCCTGCCCCTGTTCTTTCTGTGCGTTCTATTCTCTGCCTTCTGGAGAAATCCCACTACATGGTCACTGATCCCTTTGCTATGAGAAGCACGGAATCTAGAGCTGAATGGAATCTTAAAGGCTCTTGTTCACCCAGTTTCCTGACTCCTAAGTGGAGCTGGAGTATCTCTTGATGTGGAACTCTCTCATCTTCTAGGAAGCTTATTCTGTTTTTGTTTTTGTTTTTTTTAATGTCTCACCCAAATCAGAAAATGAGGCTACAACTGTGAACAAAATTGCCTCTGTGGGATTTGCAAGCATTTGCAGAAGAATCAACAAATATTGCAAAGGTATCAAATGTTATTAGCTTTGTATGTTATCATTTCTCCTGGTTTGCAGGAATCCTCAGCAGCAATTCTGTGCCCTCATCTGCACTCCGAATTTCCAGGTGGCATTCTTCCTCAACCAGAAGCCCTTTCAGAATGCACTGCCCACTTTTGGTCTCTTGTTCCAATGATTTTCACAGTACTGAGGATCCCATAGGCATTAGCTACCCAAATGTCTACCCCATCAGTAGTATCAGTTTTGGTGAAGATGGCTGTACTTTGGCCCTCAAGATAGAAATTGTGCAACTAAATTTAGGACCACAGGTACGAAGCTATGACTCCCATTTATCAAAGAGCAGCTAAGGTCAATTTTGCAAGATTTCAAGGGAGACAAACAGAACCAATGTGAAGGATCTGTTACTATGGCTTAGGTTTGTTATTGAAAACTTTGAATTCTGACACTTACGCTGAAGTAGTTTTACAAAATGATTGTATTAACAGCTGAAATAGACAAAAACTCACAACAGTAACTGGTGACAAGTTACTATCCTGTGGTTGGAAACATTCCTTAATATCTAAATTGAAAATTGATTTGATTTCAAAGCATTGACTATATTGACAATGCACAAATCACATTTAAAAAATATTTCAAGATTCTCCTACTTTAATAATAACAGAATTGCAGTAGGAAAAATAACAGAAGAAAGGGGCTGCTTTTCTCGGCCTTGAATTTGGAAGTGTTCTGCTTCTAGCCTTTGAAGGGTTTAGTAGGAGTTTGAAACCACTTATTGCATTCAACCCAAATTGTGCCCCAAGGAAACAAAATTAGTTACACAGTTTGTCCTAAAATATGTGAAGAAATTTTTTTTAAAAATACCATCAACCAACTGACCAACAAACAAATATCTTCCGAGCTTACCAGGAGAGCCTGTAGAGTCCTCAATCAGCAGACCTACCCGCATAGACCAAAGACATGTAGCTTATGGAGGACCGGCTTCACAAAGAACGGTTCTCTAACAAGATCTTCCTGTGTTTACCTCTGATTTGCTGAGGAATGTGAAATCTAGACCAACAATTCTGTAAGCCTTTTTTATCTAATGTTTTATGTATAATTTCACATGTTCATTGCTGAGTGTTTGAGGAATGAAATTTCCTGGATGTAATGTAGAGGAAAATAGCAAGGTATTAGTATTCTCCTGTTTTTGAAACATACAAAACAAGTTACCTAACTTCTTTATTTATAAAATATAGATGATAATACCATCCATATATCAAGGTTGTTAAGTAAATGAATTGGTGTATTTTAGGCTCTTCACAAACTGGTTGTCACATCCTCAGTGTTCAGTCGATGTTATTCCTTTTGCATTCCTCTTCAGAATGCAGCTATGTTATTCTTAGAATAGGTCTGGAAATCTCAAATCATAAATTTTCCATGAAGTCTTATGAAGTCAGTTAGAGGATTTTGCCTGCCCAGCTTTATCAACCAGGTTCAGGTAGCAGCAAAAGTTCTCAAGTTCTCACTAACTACATGATTTTGTGAAGTAGACCCCAGCTTAGTTCCAGATGAGTCCTCAGAAGCAAGACTAGCTAATCAGCATAACCTACTCCTCTGGCAAAAAATTGGGTTAAGAACGAGCATAAGAACCAAATTTGGGCAATTGGATTAAATTCTAGGGCTTTTACTCAAGAGCTTTGCCTATTTCTACTATATTTCCTCTAGGCATTCTGTTAAGATGTTTTGGGAGTCTGACATGGCTAGCTACCACTGGTGTCACTCTTCAGTACAGGTAACCGGGAGCTCCACTGGGAGTTTAATTGCTGTACTGCCCTGCAGTTCTCCGGGGAACCAGACACAAATGCGCAGCTGAAGTTTACATTTCTACCTCTAATCCAGGTTGTTTCAAAGCCCTGAATATATATATATATTTTTTTATCAAACAGCTTTCTGTCATTTCCAAAGGCCAATAACTGTCTCTTTCCTATGCTCTGTGTTTGTAAGAGGAAACTTCAGGCTAGAAGCGCCTTTCTTACATAATCCTGAAGTACCTGTTTGCAATTTGGTAAGTGTCAGAAACATGCCTCAGGTGAAACTAATGATAAGAAAATCTGAGTTGGGGGCACAGATAGTGTCCTGATGAGTCTGAGTTCTAGATCTAGCGGGAGTGAACAAGACTTACCTTTAGATAGTTGAGTTCCTGAATCAATACATTAGTTTGAGCATATTTTCTTTCATTTATAACTGAGAGAGTATTATCTGAGGCACTTCTTCTTGGTATGTATGTTAGTCAGATTTGTATTATTGCAAAATGACATACCTGACGTAAGCAACTTATAAAGAGAGAAGAATTATTTTCACTTGCATTTTTATAGTTTTCAATGTATTATCAAATGGACCCGTTACTTTTGAGTTTTCCATGAGGCAGGAAATGAGAGGAAGAAAAAGGGGCTTGAGATCCACAGTCCCTTTTTGGGGCACACCCCAAGTGACCCAAAGACCTCCCACTAAGTCCACCTCCTACAATATCTACCCCCTCCCAATAGTGACACAACTGGGGACAAAATCTCCAGTACATAGACCTTTGGCAGACACTGAAATTCCAAACTACAGCAGTATTCTATCATGCACTGACAGTTCTTCATATGGAACCATAAACAACTTAAGACATTCATAATTTTAATATGTTCTCTCATTATTGATATGTGAGAGTTTTTCTTCAAAGTGAAGAGCGTATACCAAACCTGAGGCGAAGGACTGCGTTACATTGGATAAGTTAGTTAACTTCTGTGATCCGCAGTTTCTATAGCTTTACAATGGAGAAAGGCTACATTTCTAGGGTTGCTAAATGGATTGCAGAAGACAGTGAATACAAGAACATGAGTACAAAATACACACTCAGTAAATGCCCTTATCACCTCCTGGAGAGGAATGGTGATAGGAGATAAGCCTTCACTGCAGCTATACCCAATAGATACACAGCTGAACTGACCTGCCCAGAAGGTCTTCTTGGTTATACAGAACTGGTATATTTCCTGCGAGGGCTTAGCTAGACATGCCTTAGAGGGTAAGAAGACTGGAAAATCAACTCTGTTTTCTGTTGAGCTCTGCTCGCCACAACATTCCTTTGTCTTTTTTTGTTGTTGTTGCTTGTTGTTGTTGTTGTTTTTCCAGTACTGGGAATCGAACTCACGATCTTGCACTTGCCAGGCAGGTGCTGTACCCCTGAGCTAAATCTCCAGCCCTGCTTTCCTTTGTCTTGCTGCAGCACACAACACTGTCTCGTTCTCTACAGTCTACAGTGAATTACAGGTACCAGTAGGCTCTATGCTGTCGTCTCCTCCACACGAAAGAGTATCAAATGGAGCTGGGATTTTTTTTTTTTTTTAGTCTTAAATTCCTAGAAAGGACACTGATTTACTTAACTTGGACCAATCCAAAGTGGTTACGTAATAGGTGAAATTATATTAAATTGCTACCTTCTGTTGTCTTTTAATTTGAACGTGAGGGAGGAATACTCAAAAGATAGAGGCAGTTATCCCCAAGGACAAGATAATAAGCTAGGAAAATAGGTGGCATTTATAATATAAGGACAGTTTCTCTGGAAATATACTATGAATCCTCTCCCTTTTTACCAAAATGATAAATGTATCTTAGCATACCAGAAATACATGACTAATAATTTCTACTGGTTAGCCTGTAAAATGGCCCCATAAACAGAGAGGTTGGGTGGTTCTTTATGATCACACAGCAGGGAAAAAAAAAATAAGTCAACAACTAGACCTACCTGAACTTTCAGTCCATTAATAGGAGCCCAAGAATCTTTAGCTCAAATATTCGCCAGGGTTTCTTCTTTGAAAGTGATCATGTCAATCTTTAGACGATGGCTGTTATAATGTTGACATGGATACATTATGTATGAAAACTGGTTAGCGCAACATGTGCAGTGACTGATTTTCACGCATTAATAACCTGACCATTTCATTAAAACATAATGGCAGAGGATCCCAATCCACATTGCAGAATGACCTAGAGGATGTCCTGTCATTGAGAGGTAGAAATATCTCAGTAACCGGTTGATCTTTCCTAAATCTCTATGTGATTTAATATGACTAAAGCCTATGTGTGTCTGAGGTCATGGCTTCCACCTGCGAGGGTTTCTAGCTCTGCTTGTTTGTGTTGTTTTGTGCATTTCTTTGAGATATTATGATGGAACAGAAATGTGCAAACTCTGGTAGATGCCGCAGGTATCTCTTTGGCTCTTGAAGACACACCATTCGTGTGATGCTCCAGACAGAGCTCCACCCAAAGATTCTTTCCTCTGACAGCATAAGCCAGAGAACACTGCACAATCTGGACAGTATAACATAGAATTTCCTAATGGAAAGTTTTCGTATTCAGCCGAATCCCTAGTTTACAAAACCCTTCATCAAAAAAACAAAATTCTAACTTGGAATTAGTGATCTAGGTCTCTGATGCTCAGGAACTGGAAAAGATTTCTTAATTACAGCAGGAGAAGCTTGGTGTCTCTTCTTGGCAAATCTGGGTCATGTAGTTGTGTTCCTGATGTGTCCTATGTCTGCACCGCCAGAGCCAGACCCTTCGGTTCCCTCAAAACTGGGGTGGGCAAGTGGAAGCCCTCTCATATGCAATCTCCTTCTGGATGTGTGCAGTGCGGCATTTACAGAAGCATCGTGCCGGTGTGATTCTTCTTCTGCATATATCTTAGGCCAATCAGATTGAACTATATCTAAGACATCAAATTATTAAAAGGTGGAATAACGTCCTAGGAATTCTGAGATCCCTTTATTTTTTGTTCAGTGAATTTCACTGCACTGTACTCCGGAAAAGTGAGCTGGGATGGATCATTGAGTCTACCTTGAAGGAGAAGCAAGGATCTCCCCTCAGAGCATCTCTGCTGCGGAGTAGTGCTTTGGCGGAAGTTCATTTTGGTTTCCATTTTCCGGTACCGGGAATCGAACTCACGACTTCGCACTTGCCAGGCAGGCGCTGTGCCGCTGAGCTAAATCCCCAACCCCTCACAAGTTCATTTTGAAGAGGGAAAAGTTGAATGCCTTCTTTTTGCCGTGATGAGCGCTCTCTGTGCGTATGTTTCAGAGAGAAAGACTAAGAGCCAGGAGTGAGTTTCCAGCAATTTCTCTTTGCCTGAAACTTGAATTATTTGTTCTGAAAGACAGTAAATTTTTACACAGCTGCATATCTTTTGTGATATTACCCGATTTATAACTTTTGGCTGCCTCCACTGTTCTAAAAATTACAACAAAACATCTTAGGAGGAAAGTACTGATTTCTTTGTAATAAAAATAGTTAATAAGTTCAGTCAAGTGCCCAGTTCTTTAACTTGCTCAACTGTTCAGTTTAAAATATGCAAATATCTATCATGAGTTTTTAAAAAGTGGGATAAAGTGAAACACTACTCAAAAAACTCCGATCAATTCTAAGTCATTTATTTTCGATCGTTATGTCTGATTCACCTGGCAATATTCTTTGTATGAAAAATGAACAATAATCCTTTTAGATTCCTTCACATTTTATGACCTGTGTAGCATAGAACAAACAGAATCTTTTATTTTTGCTAATCCTGATGAATTATGTCAAAGTGGGATTTAAGGCAAGAAGGTTGCTTCTTGGCAAGAGAAATCTGGAAAGGAAAAGTAGCTGAAACTTTGCATCGTTACATTCATTTCTGGTCAAGCTGCCTTATCACAGTTTTAGCTTTCATGCGGGGAAACTGCTTGTTCCTTGGTACCTTTTCTGCCAGATTCAACTCTAACAACAAAAGTTTATAAACAATGAAAATTCCAACCGGTTGACATCAGCGTCACAAAGCTTTCTCTTCACACTGATACAAATATTTACTCTGAGAGCTGGCAAAGCTTTCCTTACCCATGTCACCCTTAATCATACATTTTTCTTTGATTGAGTTATGCTTTCCAGTACGTGATTTGCTCTGGTTTACTTTTTAACACATCCCAGAGGCTTCATCAAAATCAACTCTGGGCAGGCCATGTCATTTGGTAGCTGCCAAACGTGTTATTGAAAAGGAACTTGGCAAATATCAAAACAGTCTTTTCTAACTGCTCTAATAAATGTGTTTGTTCTTGTTGACCACCAGTTACGTTTTCAGTGCCTCATATCCATAAAGCAGCGAGCCAGGAGAGTAAGCAGAGATGCACTCGATTCCCTTTAATAGATTCCCATGAGGTCATGTGCTGGTTTCTCTCCCAGGCGCCTTAGTGCAAAGAAGTTGAAAACCTAAAAGGTTTCATCAATGACTTTTTCCTTCAAGATACAAGGGTGATTTTCAAAAGGTTAAAACAACAGATTGATGCTCTGTTACTGTGCAAAGCCTGCTAGAACAAATATTTGCACCCCAAAGTGACTTGTGGAGGGATTAGCACAAAATATTGCAAATATTTCTACAAAGCTTTCCTTGCCAAAATAAAACGTTGGTTTCTCTGCTGTGGGCGCTTGCAAACTCATTGTAAAGTGCTTTAACAGTCCAGAATTCGGGAGAGTTTTCTCTCTGTTCTGCAATACTGTTGACACTAGTAGTAGTAACCCGCCTGAAAGAAACGTAATGATTTCAATTGCTCCAATTTATACTTATATCATATTTATGTTTTAGAAATACTTGGCAAGTTTATCAGAAGCTGTAGATGTACCACATGTCACTGCAGTACTACCTTGGAAAATAATATGCAGTGAGCATTTCAGGATAGAACATTCGCTCTTACCTGCATCAATTTAAAAATAAACCTCAAAAATGTGATGGAATTATGAACTCTGAGCGTTTAGATGTTTTGTTGTTGTTATCATTATTATTTCTATTGCAATTCTCTTGGAGTGTATATGCAGGTACGCGTGCATACAAACACACACACACACACACACACACACACACTCTATACTTTAATTAGAGGGGTTATTTTTCTTTGCCAAGCTGCAGATTCATCTGGCTGTAGGTGTGCATTTTTCTGAGCATATTGAAAATGCAGTGATTTGTGACAAATCATACCTACCAAGACCATTAATAAATAAACATATCTGAAGACCATGGTAAATAATTATTATAAACTAAGCTGTGACCCACATATTTGAGAACTTGGACGTTACTAATATTCTCCTCAGTTTCATGGTAGAAGTCATAGCCATTTCTTGCTCATGGAAGCTTATTATTATTTGTTTGTATCACGGGGAGTCCACTCAATGTAGAAAGTGACAAGAGCCATCTCTGTGTAGGCCCAAAGGAGTTAGAGCAATTTCCAAGATTTCTACCTAGCCCTATTTAGAACAAAGCAAGGCAAGAAATACTGTGCCGATCACCATGGAAAAGACTAATCTCTGCCAGTGAAAGGTAGAAATTGTTATCTTTACTTTATAAGCCATGGGAAGAAGATTAAAGCGGTATTCACTAGCTTCTCCAAGGTAATCTAACTAGGGAATGGAGATTAGGCACTCATACTCAGTTGAGCTTGGCAAATACAGCCATATTTTTTGTCATTGGCTGTGCCCCACTGGTGTAACTTAAGGACCTAACTCAGCCACGTGTACACATTTCATTAATTTGCCCAAGGCACTGGGACCTCTAACTTGGATGGATATACAAACAGGGGTTAATATCATACATCTGTGAGGATTATTATAATGTTTAATGTGTGAGGACTTACTTGGACATTGAATTTTACAATGGTGTATTTTATGTCTTCCTTCTCTGCTGAGAACTCCGGGGTTCCTATGATGGAAGGTAGGAGCTCCAACTGTAAGTAATATTGTGGCCAAAGCGGTGATCTGGAATCCCACACGTGCTCTGCGCTAAGCTGATACATTAGGTATTTGCATAAAGTTTCATTTAAATAAAGATTATCTTACAAAAAAAAAAAAAAACAAAGTGTTAAATCAGAGAATTGTTACAACTCAAATCACTGACCATGTTAAAAAATTTGAGAAATAGTTGTTATTTAGACCATGATTTTCACAGAGTTGTAATTTTTGCATGTCGTTCAAGAATGCTAGTCAGGGAGGGGACCAGTACTCAGTGTAAACTTTGTTAATACTCAAATTGCCAAATAATAAAAAGGTATAAATTATGAATTATATATTTATACTTAAATTAGTATATATTTGATTATCTATCTCTGAAAACAATGTGTATAAGTTTGCTTTCCTATGTACCCATTTGATTGCTTGGTACTAAAGACATACTGTCAGAGACGTAGTAATAATTCAAAGGGCAGTTCTCTACATTTTGGGGTTTATACAGATTATGCACAACACAGAAATGATAGGAGAGTAGTTCTTTATTTAATGTTAATCTAGTGACTTGTTGAAAGAGGGCATACCTTGTTTGTGTGATTTCAGTTGTGATTTTCAGTTGTGAATCACTGCTTTCAGAGTGATTCACGGCAGGTGTTACATCTTGAAAATATATGTAGTGGTATCAGTTGAATTGGAGCTTCCAGGAGCCGAGAGCAGAAACCTGAACTGCAAAATCATGCAAGAGAGGTCTTGAATAGTCAGTCAGATTAGAAGCCACTGACTTAGCCTTTTTATTTCCTGATGTTAAAGGCTTATCCCTTCCAAAGAAGTTATTTCAACTTTGTATAAAGTTTTCTAATTGTTTTAGGCAACTCATCGTAAGCCAAAATTACTGATGATGCCTTCCAGACTCGAAATGAAGACAAGAAGATGGGTGAGGGAAGGTCTGCGAGCTGCTGGTCTCCAGGTGCAGCACATCGGCCAATGAGTGTGGCCCGCCTGGCGTCTCTACTTCTCCTCCTACCCATTCTCCTGTGAAGATATCGCACTCATTTTGCAGGCACATGTTACGTGTACTTCATCACCTGTGTGTACTTTTTAAAAATAATTAATAAGCACATCACTCAAGTTTAATGGTAGTTCTCATCAGCAATCCAGATTTTATCTTTTTAAAATTTAACCTAATTGGTCCTTAATTTTTAGAAATTGGCTTATCTCCTTTCCTAAGATTTCTTGGGAGGACTTGCTTTCTTCTCCTAACTGTACTTTTGATATCTCCCCATAGTTCCATTTCTCAAAGATTCCCTTCTTGATTTGCTCTCACAGGCATAGCCAATCAATCATCCATCCTCTTTCCAACTTCCCAGAAGGCCATGAGTCTTAGGAGCATAACAGCTCTCCTGATGCTGCTCCCAGACCGTGACCCATGCTGGCAAAGCTTCTGCTCCCATGCGGCTGCGTGTTTCATAAGAAGAGCTACTAAAATGCAGAGAAGCACAAAGTCTTAATTGCTTGCTAGTGGGCTCACGGCCAACATGCTGTTAGCAGAATGAAACCCAATCTCAGAGAAAATGTGCTGAACCCCTGCTCTGGATTACCCAAGCCCCATATGGATTGCACGTGTTTTGCAGGTAGATTTGAGCAAGATGATCTTTTTACCCCTTCTTTTGAATGGGAATACCAATCATGAGTTACGTTAAGAACATTTATTCTAAATGTCATAATCCCGGCTGTAAAACCATTTCAACACAGGAATACTGCTTATGTCAAGACATGACAAGACAATACTTGTCTTATTTTGGGGAGCTTCTCCAAAACCTTACTTTCAATGTTATTTTGAAAAAAAAAAATGATACTTTGAAGAATTCCTGCATAGGTGTTTTGAGATAGCCATTTCCTTGTTCTGTTGTTTGCAAAATATTTATTTGTTTATTATTCTTTGACAATTTAGTACCTTAAGTCTCAGTGACTTGCCCTTGTAATGGGAAAAATTAATACTGTATTCCTGATCAGAGGCTGCGAAGCCTCCGTGTAATTAAAAGCTCTTGACAGTGTCTGTCTGACTTAATGATAACATATAATAAATGTATGCTCTTCATTTTATTGCTAAAAATAATAGCCTAATATCTTTCTTACCATAAAAGCATTTTAATGTATAGCTTAAAATATTTGACGATTTTGGTACTTGGGTTATTCAACATTTTCTCATTGATGTGTCATACTCAGGATTATAATCCAATATATTTCTACAGTAAAATATAAAACTGTCAGTCCATAGACTTCTCTTTCATACTTTAATAATATGGCACAAGCCTCTAAGACAAAAGTTGTGAATCTTCCTTCAAATTCTAGAATACTGAAAAGTTTCTGTGTCTTGTACATGGTGAAGACTGGGTTGGAAATGATCCTCATCTGGGGCTCCCATACTACAATGAGTTTAACATTGAAACTAATCACTAAAACTCAAGTGTTAGGGTAAGTTACATTTCACTTTTACTAAGATTCATTCTTCAGAGTTTTAGTAATATTTCTCATACTTTCATTTGTGAAAAAATGTTCCCAATAACCTGGGGCTAAATCCATTACTACCACAGTATTTTCTCCTGTCTCTCCTCAGAAGTTCAGCGTGCCATACAAATGGGATACCCAGTGGCCCATCTTAATATGTCAAAATTCTCCAGGCACCATGATGGTTATACTCTTCAGGGTTTACATATTTCATTTCCCATGATAATGAATTGAAACTTCTGAGAAGAAATAGTAGTGCTTTCATTTCTATCGTATTAATATATTGGTAGATGTAGCAGGTTTTAGCACAAAAGGATCTCATCCCCAAATGTTATGAGTCTCATGGTCTCATACACACAAGTACTATACCCAGCATTAAAAATTACCTTGGTCATTTCCTTGTAAATAATAATAGCTGAATCTGATGAGAAAGATATCATCCATACGGTAATTTGTTACCTTCAAACATCAGGGTCGGCCATTTAAATTGCTAAGTTCAATAACATGTCATTAAAATTTCTTATTCCCTTTTTCCCAGTTCAATTCCAAACACAGGAAAGGGTTACCAAGAAAGCCTGAATACTATGTGTTGTTTAAATTTAAATAACATATGAGCCCATTTATTTCTTCAAGAGATAGTTGTAATTAATTAATATTAGTATATAATGATATTGATGGAAACATTAATTAAAATTTTAATAAAAATATAAATTTAAGGGGCTGGGGATTTAGCTCAGCGGCAAAAGCGCCTGCCTGGCAAGCGCAAGGTCGTGAGTTCGATTCCCGGTACCGGAGAAAAACCAAAAAAAAAAAAATATATATATATATATATATATATAAATTTAACACGATTTGAAGTGGCCCTTTAGAAAACAAAGGTAGCACTTTATATATTAAGCAACTAGCTATCAGTTGATGAAATTATAAAAATCAAATGTAGGATGAATCTTTTGTTTTCTGTGTATAAGGAGTTTTGAGAATCACACAACAAAAGAAAAAAAATGAAAATTTAAGGTAAATTCAGAAATTGACCAACCCTATTCAATGCCTATATCTTCTTAAAATACAAACTTTTTTGAAGTTCTAAACAGTTTGTTCATTAAAACAACTATTATTCTCTTTTCTAGTGAATGAACATTTTAGTTTGAGCTATTATATTTATGGTTTAATATAAGACTTCATAATGCTATATAAATAAGCCAATTATTCTGTATTATTGAAATAAAGAGAAGGAAAAATGCAGGTAGGTATTTCCTATTCAATAAATAATTTTTGTAAGAAAAAACTGCAAATACACAGGAAATTACTGAAATACTAGAATAACAATTGCCATTGTTAAACATAAATTTTCTGAAATATAGGTAAGTAGTAACATTTTTTCTGTACTTATTATATATTATGCAACATTTAGCAGAACAATTTATACCTAGTTCTTAGAACTTATAGGTAAAAGAAAGTTTGATCTTTAAAAATATTTTTATATGTTCATAATATTACAAACTGTATCATGTACAGAATACAAAGCTATGTATAATAAAGACTATTTTTGCCTTTGTGTTCTTTTAGAGCTTATCAATATTTCAGGGTCAATAATGGATGTCAAAAGCTATTTTTCCTGGTATACTATTACTTAGAATCCTTATTAGGAGGTACTTCACAGCCATGGAATAATGATGATTTAGTTTTACAATGATAACCTTAAAGCAAAAAAAGAAATCCCACAATCTTTGTTAAATTATAAAAGAAAAAATATTAAGGAATATGATAAAATGTAAGAACAAGTAGACTTTTATTATAATCTACCAAGTTGAAAATTGTTAATTGTTGTATATATGGTTACTCTCTGCAAAGCAGAATATTTGATTAACTAAAATGATGAATCCCTGACTACACCTAATGACAGAATTGACAGTCTTCGCATGATAATTAGACCCACTGGTGGACACTTACAAAGATGCAAAAGCAGGGATTCTGACTTCTATTCTGTTTAGTATTACAATTCAAGTCATGTTTGTAATCAGTGATGTAGTTAATAATCTTGTCCCTTTCTTCCTTCCAACTACCCAATTTTCTGGAAACAGGTTCTTTGTTCCAAAAGCATAAGAAGATGAGAAAAACAACTCTAAAATCCACTGAGTCTAAAAGAGAACAGGTTTTGTTGTGAAGTATTATTCAGTTATTTTTCTTAGCATTGAACAAGACATCGTAGAGCCCCAGGTCTGCAGAATCCTATGGCTCAGTGAGGGTTTTCTGGACTTGAGGTCCTCCTTTTAAAGAGGTCTTCTTGCACTATCTGAGCCTCAATGATTCCCATGTTATTTCCATTTTGTCTCTATTGACTGCATGATATAATAATGCAGATACAAAATGCTTACTTACTGTAACCATTACTGCAAAATACAACCAGCCAACAAACAATAAATGAAGCATAGCACAAGGAAAAATATGCACCTTGTATCTGACCACTAACAAAAATCCAGTACTGAGCACTAACAAAAACTCTGACCACTGACAAAAAATCCAGTCCCATATACTGGTGAAGGAAATATAAAACATAATTGGTTAAAAATACTGTGTACATGGGAGAGTTTATTCATGTAGGAAACATTTTTGATTGTCACAGCTCTAAAGGTTGTATATTTGTTTCTATTCAAGCAGAGGCCATAGATGCTTCTAACATTCTACACTGAGCAAGGTATCTCCAATAAGAAGGAATTCCTTATCCAGCATGGAAGATATGAGCACAGAGCTCGAGAAGCTTTTTCTTTATACCCGGGAAACTTGGCTAAATCCCACTTAATGTAGATCACCATCATTTCTCTGTGTAAGTTATTTACCTATTAAATTTAGATAAAATGTATATAATACGATATAATTCTTCAAATGAAAGAACTTATTCTGCATGTAATGCTGCTGTGCCTAAGAGACCACAAATACTCCTGAAACAGTTGTTCAGTGTTCTCCATCGTCAGCTTTCCACCACAGATACCCCATCTGGTGCGTCTGATATGGATAATAATGGTGGAGTGCTCTTGCTGTCTTGACTGTAGTCATTAAGGCAATGCTATTTTAGGACTAAGTAGTGTTTCTCCACTGGACCATAAAAGTGTGTCATGTAAATACAGGTTTTAGAACACACAATAGTCTGTCCATGTGTAGAAATATGCAGAAAAAAAACCTCATAAAATGTCTTTTAATAGTATTTGTTGGGCATGTGAAGTAATTCCTTTTCAAAGTTAAATCACTTGGAAAAAAAGGGCTTCTCTATTCAAAGACCCCATAAGTAATTATACTGCATTATACATCATTCACATGTCAATGTAAATTTTGTTGTTAAATGGAAGTAGTTTTGAATAACATGGTACCAAGCAAATGTCCAACATTAACCAAACCTTTTATTTATTTATTTACTCTCACCTGAGTTGCTCTTTAAAATTGAATTAGGGGTAGAGGGTTAGTATTTATACAGCCATCAATCTCATATTTGATATTTTATCCTAGAATTAAATTCTGAACACTCAAATATCTCATAGAAAAGAAATATCAAATGAGAAAAATCTCACAAAGACATCCTTAACAATAGTAGAGCTGTTTCTTGGAGGATATTATATTTATATACAATTTATTATTGACAGGAAGAAAAAATAACTATTAAAGCGAAAACAGGATTAAAAAATCTGCAAGTTGAATCATAGCAAGAACTATATAACTACAAGTATGTAATTACATTATGACATGCTTGAAACCTGTGTTTCACTCACCCTTTTTCCCTTCTTTCCTAGAACAATGATTGACATTTTTTCCATTGAGGCCAATCTTTTTTAAAGAAGGAACAGTTAGAAAGTAGAATTTATAGCTATCTACAATGAAACTGTCCAAACCAGACAAAGGGATTTGATGCAACACAGGACAATGCGAGTTATTAAAATGGTGGGTGGCCTGTACACTGTCAGATGCTTCCCAAGACAAATCATTGTGACAGTCTGGGTAGAAATGAAGTTTATGTGCATAGTGGAATTCCCACACATTTTAAGATTGAGAAAGAACTCTAGAGAATTTTGAAATGTTATTTTTCAAAAATAAATTGGCCAAATATTTTAGATGTTTATTAAGCTCAGATTTTATTTGATTCCAACATTTGAAGAAATGTGTACGGAACCACATTTACATAGATAGGGATTTCCATTTTTCCTCATTTAAGATTTTCATCATCATTTAAGGGACAGTTAAATTCACGCTACTAAATGTCAGTTTTACAGTTCATGTCATCAGAAAATGTTTAGGTCCAATCATCATGGAAATATTTTATGTAAGCATTATTACTCAATTGCATTGTGAAGGTGTTTAAACAAAAAGTATGGAATATCATATCACTTTATGTGAATGTAATAACATGGGTCTAGTTATAAGAAATACTAAACAGTTTCATGGAGCTCTACAAGATGTATATTTTTAAAAGCCTTTTATTTTGTCATGAAGGTAATTAGTAAGAGTTTTAGCCAGCAATTTTTAGAAAACTTCTCAAAAATATGATACTGTACATGGGTATTTATTCATTTTTTAAAAAAACAAGTTTTTTATTTTAAAAAATGCTGAAAGTTGAGGTTGTGCATCCTAAAATTCATTTCCTCATTTAAATTTTACTCTACAAATTACTGCGAGCATCATTATACAGGTTAATTAAGCTACCATAGTTTGGTTTCCTCATCTAAACAATGGTTGTAATAACAGTACTGTCTGCTTCATAGAAATTTTACAAGGGTTGAGTGGGTTAATATAAATGCTCAGCTTAGAAAATCCTCCAGTACATAGCGACATTATGTCAGTTACATTTTGAAAATATTCTTAACATTTCTTTCTTCATTCAAAAAAGAAATGTGTGGTTATTGAATGGAAGTGTGACTTCATCATTGTGCATCTGGTATATTACCACTGTTAAATGACCACAGGTAACATGAGGTTGAGTCATGAACATATTTCATTAAACTCATGAAAATATTAGCTTTTCCCAATAAAATGGACAATTAAACTAAACTGCTAAAATCCTGGTGAAGATTTCCAAAACGAGCTTCAGATTTCATTTCCTCAGATTTCTATGTAACAAATTTTATTTGAATAAACAATAATTAAAAAAAACAATAATTTTCACAAGGGCAAGGGCAAATAGGTAAAAATCAGAAATGCCTTCCAGTTTACAAAGCTCCATTGAAAATATAGTGCGCTTGTATTATCGTATGTACTGCCTTTGTTTATTTTCTGCATCAATTATTAGATGAGATACCCTGCCTATGTAATCAATGTCCTCCTTTTACCTAATAGCACTTTCATAAAGGATGGAGGAATCAACTGGCATCAGTACAATTATTTGAAAAATATTATCACAGTTTTGTCTCTGTGCATGGCTTAAGACCTCACAGTGAAGTTTTCATAACAGATGATGTCACTGTAGATTTGCCTATGCTGCTTTGTCTGTAGTTAGCAAGTAGTGTCAGAACCTAACAACCCCATCTTTAGCAGAGCTTAATAATCTGCTCTCTTAACAACCTCTAAAAGCTAATCTGCAGCCACTTCCTCTTTTGTTCACTATTCTCCAGCCACACTGGCCACATTTCAATTTCTCAAGTAAATGAATTTCTTTCCTTCCACAGAGGTATAAAGCAAATTATATTCCAATGTTCTGGGACATTCTTCTCCCTTCTTTTCTCCTGTTTAGCGTTGTCTCCATTCAGACATAACTTGAACTATCTTTTCTTTCCACCTCCAGATAAATTTTATTCTCATCTTCATGTGCTTTGTGGTAGAGCATTAATTCACATTGTAGTTTATCACGTCTGTCAAGTCTTCTTCACCACTACACATACCGCGATGGGGACTTAGACCTTGTCTATCCCATTTCTGCCCATCCTTGAAATAACATTGATGTACCCACCTCAGCAAAATGTACACCGACATCATAGTCTTGTCTAAGTCATGCCTAATTTAAAACTATCTATTTGACATTTTTCTCAAGCGTAGCCCAGATGGAAGTTCTGGCCTGGTTCATCCCACCTAGGTTTTCACGAATCTCCCCGTCTCTTAGAGGCAACTGTGTCCACCTACCAACCAAAATAGACACCTGGAAGGCATCCTTGATACCTCCCTTTTCCTCACCCTCCAGTTCCAAACAGTCACTAAGTCTTGTCCTTTTCATGTACATGTGAACATAACAATGTTCACACGTCTTCTACTGTCCATTGTACCAGGCATCGTTCAGAGACATGCCGTGAAAGAGGGATTCCTCAATGTGGTTAATAAAATGGAGGTTTAATAAAAATCTAAGCTGAAAGGACAAAAGGAAGGAAGACATGTCAGAAAACACAGCTTTATGGTAAGAACATACTGAGGTGAAATGTGGCCTGTGACGGAGGGACAAGAGAAGTCAAGGAAAGTGGGGACAGGGAAGATTTACAGGAAAACTTTTCTGCTGCCGTTCTCCAGTCTCAAGTTGTTCTCTCCCAATAGCTAACGGGAAGTTAGAGATCAAAGATCTTCATGAAAGATGCAATCCTGTGGTCATAAACTTGATGCTGTTCATAAGTTCATAATTCTCAATATTTTAGTGTCCATAGGCCATGAACAGGGCAAAGTGATCATACTCTGCATGTAAATTTTTTGCTACCTTCTCTCATCTCACACATGAAGTACTGTAATCGTCCATTAACTAGTTTTCCTGCTTTCCCCTCCACTAACACTTATTTTTAATCCATTCAGTAAAAGTAGCCAGAATTCTTTTCTCAGAGTAAACCTGTATTAAGTTCTTATTCTTAATTGTCTCTTTTATTATGTATTTCCTTTAATAACAGATTCATTTTTTCAGCATAATTCAATATTGCAGTTTGTTGTTTCTTTCAAGTTTCCTTCACCATTATACATACCTTCTACGAGGACTTACACCTTGTCTATCTTTGCCATTTCTGCACATCATTGAAATAATATTGAAATTTTAAAGGTTATTTTTCGTAATATTTTTCCTTACTAATCTCTGTTAATGCAGATATCATCTGTGTTTAACTCCAACCCTTGTCAATGGGATTAGAACAAAATAAATGACAAAGACACATGATGAATTAATAAATTTTGAAAATAGAAGTCCAAGTTGAAAACTTTCCAAGTAGATATAGTGCTCTAGGTTTATTTTTACAATCTTCAATTGCACTAGATTATGAAGAAACGGGATAACTAATGTGAAGTCATTTATCTCAGGTGTTGCACAAGAAGACTTTATGAAGTGCTTGTGAGATGTGTTTTGTAGCCCAGAGCTGCCTGAAACTTCTGGGGAACTTTTTATCCTTGCAGTTATCATATTTAATCTTGATTATGCTAAGCAAGTGACTTCCTCCTTTAAAGCTCAAATATGAACTTTGTGCTAAGCATATTCACATTTAATATTGCATTGGGGGAAGGAAATATTTCCCAAGGAAGTGTTTTCATGCCTTCTCATTTTCCAATTCTATAGAAGAACATATTCTTTTCTGAAATTTAAACATTTAATATTTTTGTGAATTTAAGAACTGCCACAGAAGTGAGGTCATTTTCATTGAGCACTTTAATGCTAAGTTTCTTTTTCTTTCAGTCAGGCACCCTGTGAGAATTTATATATCTAGTTGTGAGCTTTTCCAGTCCATTCCTGATAAACTTTTGTATATTATTTCCATTTCACTTTAAATAAGATCAATATGTAGTAGCTTATTCAGTATTTATATACATTTGATATGGATCTTTCTATTTTAATATTAAAGCAATTCCCTATGATATGACATATATTCTCTTTTCAACAACAGCTTTACCAAAGAATATTCTTCTTTCAACTTACTATCTTCACAGATAAATGTTATTCAGTTAAATAATATTGTATTTGTTGTATAAATATTTTAAACTCTAAAAATGTTTGCTGTAGTTGTTTCAATGAACCTTATATATACAAGTAAAGACAAAAAATTATATAGACAAAAAATTACCAGAAAATTTATTCTATCCTAATACTTGAAAATAAAATGTAAGTAGAATTTCTTTCTTTCTTTTTTTTTTTTTTTTTGTTTGTTTGTTTTTCTCCAGTACCAGGAACCGAACTCACGACCTTGCGCTTGCCAGGCAGGCGCTTTTGCCGCTGAGCTAAATCCCCAGCCACGTAAGTAGAATTTCTGATCAGCAAAAATGATAACAGCAGTTTGTTAGAAAATTCTCTCTTTTTGGATTATAAGTTTGAAAAGCACACTAGCTGTAACATCATTAGCAGACTGCATTTGCTGGGGTCACTTGTGTATTAATATCCATCATAGCTTTTAATCAAATATTTGTGTAATTGTTCTTGTTGAATTTAGAAGTTATAAGCCATAAGATAAATATAAAGTCATACAGGCTGGGGATTTAGCTCAGCGGCAAAGCACCTGCCTGGCAAGCGCAAGTTCGTGAGTTCGGTTCCCAGTACCCGAGAAACCACCCCCTCCAAAAAAAAAAAAAAAAAAAAAAGAATATAAAGTCATGGAGGCATATCTCATTAAGTGAATTTTAAAAACTGTGAAATTTTCTGTATTAGATTCCCTAATAAGGGAATTTCAAATAAATGCCACTAAAATTTCCAGACAAGATTGTGATCTCAAATTCTGATTTCTAGTTTTACTCAATTCATACCATCTTCCAAATACATCCAATATTGGTAACTGTAACTGCCTTTATTTTTGCTATAGCTTATTTAATGTTAACTACTTCAGTGTATTCTAAAGTTCATGCATTACATTGAAGCAGACCTAATTTTTCTAATACAATTGTATTTTCCACAAGGGCAAAGCACCTCTCAAAAGTGTTAGCAGTTTAAGGCATAAATAAATGATCAGTAAGTGCATACTTCCTGTTATAGGTATTTATGCAATCCAACCTGATTACTAAGTAGTATTATGCAATTCAACTTCTGACATCTTCTTATGGAGAAAAATTGACGAGGATATGTTCTACCATGACTTTACTTGATATGAGATGTCATCCATATACCCTCTGTGCTTCTAGCGTCTATGATTGCTATTATTCAATTTTACTATACTAGATAATTATATTAGCATTATGACATCAGAAAAGAGAAGAAACATACTTTTGGAGAAAGGTGTACCAGAGGAGTTTGAGGTAGAAGATGAGCATCTGTCTTATCCTCGAACCCTAGCCAGCAGGGGGCCACAGGATGTGATAAGCAAGAGCAGCAGCCTTCAGATCAAACACTGGAAAACCAAAATGAGATCATTCTTATCTTTCTTTTCACTTCTGTTATCATAGGTTTAATTATAAATTTAAGCTAATAAATAAATATTTATCCAGTGTTGCCAAACGAAGACATTCTGCTAAAACTAAATGGGGCATTATATTATTCTTCTCGATTTTAGAACATTTTAAGTCCACAGATATTTTAAGGATCAAATGCTTTTATTCTTAACTTGATCTTGATAATGAGAGTAGTGAAAATTAATGATCTCAAGACATATCTATTCAAATAGCCTTTACTACAATATCCGCCTTATCAGTCTTAAGGAATGTACTGTGCTTTAAAGTGAATCCAAATATCAGGTCTAACAGATCAAGTTTTTGATAATGCTAGAATATAATGGCTAGCATGAATGCTTATTAATATCCACCTACTCACATGTTTTGAAAGGTTTTCCAATATTTATGAGCTGTTACATTGTTAATCTACATTTCAAGAAGATATGTAAAGACAATACTAAGGGCTGGGGATTTAGCTCAGTAGCACAGTGCCTACCTGGCAAGTGTGAGGTTCTGAGTTCAATTCTCGGTACCCCCCCAATAAATAAATAAATAAATAAAAACACTAGAACTGTCAGGAACCTCCTCTTAGGTTTGAAAGAAACCTATATGGAAATGGGTACAGTTTCATTTTATATGGCTAGCAGCACTATTTTATCAAGTAAGTGTCGTCATCTTCTTAGATATTTTCGGCTTTCCAATCCAGTTTCTCAGAAAGTTCCACAGAAACTTTCTAGTATGTGATGCTAGAATAATACCATGCAAAATACCCTGGAATATAAAAATCAAGGAAATGATTTGAGTAAGGAACACTTTCCTAGATTTTACTTGCTTTTATCTAATAATTTTAGCAAACTCTAAAGCTTTTAGTAGCAGCCATCCAAATTTGAAAATCCTAATTGTGGTACAGAAATTTGGCAGAAAGGATTTATAGCCATATGTGAAAGTATGTCTACATGTTTGTTAAAGATCTGCTAAGAAAGTAGCATTTCAAGCAACTACCAGCTTTATTGTATAGCATTAGTAAAAGTATCATATTCCATATCTAATGTAGTCTAAAAAATGAAAAAGTCATCAAAAGTAGCATTTCATTAGGCATCCTGGAATTTAACAAGTTTACGCATAAATAAGTCAAGACAACCCTTTACTTTACCTATTATTTTATACCTCTTTTCTCTCTTACATTCTTTATTACATTTCCAGAGCATAGTTAACTTTTCACTGATGGTTAATGAGATGAACTCAATGCATGGAAAATTTTTACTTAAAAATGTAAATAGCTGCATATTTACTTTAACACAAATTATATCAAAGAGAATTAGTTGCTAAAATTCTTTAGATGTTCCTTAAGAATAAAGGCAATAAATAGGTAATGCAAATGTTTAAGATGTTAAAAAGAGTTGATTTAAGGAAGATATTAAATAAATACTATTATAAGCAGGTCATAACTATGCTAAAAATATAACATTGTACCAAAAATGTTTAAAATTTGGGAGATGCAAGACATATGCTCATTACCTTCTTCTCAATGATATCTGGTCAATTTCTGAGCTCAAATAAACCCACTACCCTTGCAAAGTTCTGATGTTTTATAAAGGTAATGTCAACTCTCTCCAGTGACACTGTATCATACAATAAGACATTTACTACACCGTCTGGTATAAACCATGATGTAATTGAAAGAAATAACTGTAATGAAATATTTGCCTTTCATTTCTCCAGAGTGAAAAATTGTCACTTATTTTTAAAGCATGCATCCCTGTAGATGCTGTATACCTCTTCTTTTCTGCCATGGCCTTGAGCTTTTATTTTTACATATTAATCAATCGAAGGTACAGGGAAGAGGGTTTACATCTTTTGAATATGTCAATTTACATTCATCTATTTCTCCCATCACATGGTGGCCAATGTAAGATTGACAGCTTTGGTAGTTAGAGGAACCCTGGCCCAGCCACTACCACGGGGTGTCCTAAAGAGGTAAGTGCCTGCGTGCCAAGCTCTGGACTACCTGTTCTTAACACAAAACCGTGCAATAACTCCACTAGAAAAACATGTATGGAACTGGAAATTCATAATCAACTGGCTGCACCACCCAAAATATAATGCTATGAAGTGCTTTGATATTCAAATCTAATGTCCAGATGTATCATCCATCTTCTTTTTTATTTCTTTATGGTTTATGGTGCCAGTAAACCATCTTTCTCAATTATTAAAACCTACCTTCCTTCACTTGTGATGTTTTATCTTATTTAAGTTCTTTCTATTTACTCAACTGTTATATTGTACCTTGCTGATTCATCTATCTCTTACTGCTTCTTCTGCACAGGTGTCATAGTTCACTCATCTTTAAAATCTATGTATTTGTTATGTCCTATTTATGGATTTTTATTTAGTAAGCATATAATGGTCAATATTTGGGATAGTAACATACAAATATTTACCAACATAGAGACTGCAAAGCAAATAACATGTAAGTAGTGTAATCTTCTCCACTGTCTTGTGGTACAAGGTGTATTCTGATTTATACTTAATGAATCATTTGAGTTCACATATGCTTAAGAAGAGCTACAAGTACTGCTTATCTTAAGTGTATTTCTATTAGCAAGAGCGTAAAAGAAAATAAAGAGAGGATAGTTAAGGAAAGGACAGGAAAGGAGAAGGCAGAAGCGGAAGTCATTTCCTCTATTTCTTCCTCAAAATTGGTTAGATTGGAGATGACAGTGACATGGTATTTTCAGTAGCCGTATACCTAGTAAAGTTGTCTTAGCTGCTTTTCTCTCCTGGCTGATATAAAATACCTGGTGCTCAAAATTAAGGAAGGAAAGATCTATTTACCTCAAAGTCTGTGAAGCCCATAATTAGCTGGCTCCAAGGTAGGGTGGCATGGTTTAGGGGCAACTGTTCAAGACAGAAAGATAGCAAAAGAACCAAGAGCACAAAAAGGGGGAAGAGCAAGCCTCTTTTTATCCCTTATATTGAGAACAGGCTAGCCAACCCCCAGGGCAGGTAGAGTGCTCACACCATCTCCATGCCCTTCTCTTCAACAGGATGAAGATGTCAACTAATTTGAAGACAACAATATGCAATAGAACAACCATTAGTAAATTCCTACCATCATGTTTAGTGAAGCTCTGAATCATTTCTAATGTTTTTTTAATTATTCTTTTTGATTCCCTTTAATGGTTTGATTAGTCTTGCCTTCTTACTTCTGATAATGTCAGCAACTTTGCTGAAGAGAACAGGTAATAAAATAATCACTGTTAATTCCTACCACTTTGTTTTGAAACCCTGTATCATTTTATTGTTTTTGTGTTGTTTTGTTTTTGTCTATGTTGTTGTTCTTTTATTATTGTCTTTTATTCTCTTTAAATTAAAAAAAAAAAAAGGACCCAGGCCCCCTGGTGAATTTCTTAGTTAAACTTCTAAACTTCTCAGATTGACACAATGAATCACCCATTACAAAAGCCAAGCTAATATCTTATGTTCTATAAATATTAAGGCTATAATATTATTATTTTGCAGTCAATATTAAGTCACACTTTCAAAGCCTAACCTCTAAACAGCTATGTTTTAGTATTGAGTCCAGATAACCACTCTAGACGTTGAGTTATGTAATTATTTCTTCTCTTAGGATTTAATATCTTATCTAGGACAGTAAAATTTAATTAGAAATGTTATGATTAATTGAGAAGCTCAGCAAACGTTGGATCTCAAAAAGGAATGGGATGGAGTATTTATTCTTTATTCAAATATCACTCTATAAATACAATAAATTTCTTTTTCTGAGTAACACAGAAGATTGGTAGATGCAAACCACACTAGAGAAAAAAATCCTATTAACTTGGAAGCAATGAAAGTCATTTAAATGAGGAAAGATCAAACAATATCTGATCCAATATGCTGTGAAGTTTTCTTGTAGATCTCTTGGCATTTTTTTGAAATGAAGTTCCATTTTATGTACCTGTTCATATTACTCAGTACAGAATACTAACATAATAGAGAGAAACATTGTTTTTTTCAACTTCTCCCAAAACCTTCATGCATTGAGTGCCAAAGTTTGATTAGGGAAATATTAATGAACTAGAAAACTTATCTGATAAACTGCTCAGTGTGTGACCTTTAGATGAATTAGAATATCTGAAGGTGGGAGAAAAATGAAGAGAAAAGTTTGGGGAGAAGGACAGTGAACCATGAAACTTGGCGGCATGCTACAAACTGTGTGGAAACTTTGCCTGTGGAGAATCTCTAACCGTGGAGAGGCCTGAGTATTTTTAAGTACTAGAATGTTCTTAAAGAATTGGTTTGCAATTCTTTCACATAAACTGCAACCGCAGTCACCCTTAGAGAAAAGTCTCTGAACCCAGCATGGGATCTCCAAGAAAGAAGTAAGCTGGTCTTCCCTAAAACAAGCTATGCATCCAGCTTATTTATTGATGTAAGTTGTGATTCCAGGTAGTGGGAGTAGGAGCAGAAGGAGTGAAAAGAAGAAAAGAAACAAGGAAAATAAAGGGTGAGGAAATCATCAAGATCTCTGTCTTGCACATTAAGATCTTCTTTTCACTATGGTCTCAAAGAAATGTACAGGATGCCTCTGAAAGATGCGAACCTGGAGCACTCTCTTCCGAGTCCTGTTCCACAATGGCTGGGGTCATTCTCGAGTTGTTAACTGTTCCTTACTTCTGGAGCACACTTCTGTCTGGATGAGTGAAGCTCTCATATAATTAAAAAAGTCCTTGTGAGAGAACACAGCAGCATTCACAGTGGGTGTCAGAAGTAGGACAATGGCAGTCTCAAAGAAGGCTGAATAGTTAGCTACTCAATGGCTAAAATCCCATTTGGGCTGAGAAGTCGTACTGTAGCCTCCACAGTTAAGCTAGAAATTATATTATTAAGTGATATGATACGGAATGAAAGACATCATCAGATTAAGAAAAGAATCAGATCAGCACAAGCAGCAGTCAGAGCACATGACTGTAAAAGACATTTGAACACTATCCCTATCTCCAAAGATCTATGGAGAGTTTCAGGGAGCTATTGGGTCTTCTCGGTGTATGCAAAGTGGTGAACCATTGTAAGTAGTCCTCCTAAGTGACATTAGTTATCTTACTGTAGAATTCAGGGAAAGTGTCTTTAGTCAATAGTCTTTGCTCTTTGAATCAACTGAGAGGGTGATTTGGAGCAATTATGTTTATAAACTTATGAAATGTAATAAAACTAAGTTGTACAACATTTTTCTTTTTTTGTTGTTGTTGTTTTGTTTTGTTTTTTTGTTTTTTCTCCGGTACCGGGAACCGAACTCACGACCTTGCGCTTGCCAGGCAGGCGCTTTGCCGCTGAGCTAAATGCCCAGCCCCTTTCGTCTTTTTTGTTGTTGTTGTTTTGTGTACAACATTTTTCTGACTGTCCTCTTAGAGAATTGCTACTACAAATTAAAAAATAAGGTGTAGTAGGCACAATTTTGGTGGTTTTTATTTTTCATAAATAACAATATGAAGCAATTACTGAACATTTCCTAAATGCTGCAAATCTTTCATGAACTGTACATGTTTGAACTCCACACAACAATCTCCTAAGGTAACTGTTGATATTATCACCATTTTCATAAGGGTGATGAAGGTAAAAGAAGATACTGACTTCTCTAAATTCCCAGTTAGTAAGTAATCGAGCCGGAGTTCAGACCTGAGTGTCAGGGAGCTATCTATGCTTTTAAAGTAGTGCAATTTATTCCTCTTAGAAAGTCTCAGGAAAAAATAAATAAATTTAAAAAGTGTTTCAAATTAAGACCCAGGGTCTTCTCTACAAAGTTTGTTTATTCCATTTCAGCTAATTAAAATAACACCTTAATAATTTTGTGTACTATTCATAATATTAACTTTTAAAATGATATTGTATGCTTTATCACATGTATTTGTAAAACCCACTTTAGATTTCATTCATTTTTAAAAAAATTAACAACACAAAAAACAGGTCAAGCACCTTTGTTAATTAAGTCTATTTCATTAAAATCATGACCTCTAGTTTAAAATGTCTTTGCTCTTGTGTGTTAAATTTATGTGAACAGTCCATAAACAGTCCCTAATTAGTCACATGTGTATTCAGATGCAGACTCATATGTTATAAACCAACACTGAAGTGTATAAGGAACTGTCAGTCAGATCAAAAGTCAACTGAAAATCATCCCGTTTGCAAAGCTGAGAGCCTGTCACAGTTAGTTAGTCATAAATGTTTAAAACAGCAACCAAACTTTTATTCTAATTGCACATGAGTTGAAAGGCTACCCACTTTGATGTCTTTGCTTTTATCATTTGTATATAGCTAAAAAAACTACCATTATGTTTTTCTTTAAAATACCCCCTTGGAGTGGCAGGCATTACTGTTTCTGAAAATATACAGGTAGATCAATCCGTAATTGCAGAGCTTTTGCAGTTTCCGGTTATGCCTATAATCTTTCACGTGAAAACATTCAAAAGTAAAATTCTTCTCTCTTTTTTCCTCTATTTGATCTCTTGCTCCATATATTTGTGATTCAAGACATAAGGAACACATCTTTTTAATGATATTTTGGGGCCATCTTTTAGAGTATAGTATGCTCTAACCCAATTTTTCCAATATAATATTGACAAATAAGATTATACATTTTAGAAATAATCCACAAATTATTAGTAAAATGTGGCTGTATCAATGGTCTCTAATACTATATTAGACACTAAGAAGTTAGATTGGTAAATGAAATGATTATCAAGGGTCCTGGAACAGTACATCTGTTAGAATATCAATTATTTAAAGTACCTGCCTTGTACCTGTTTCCGTTCTTTTAATTCAGAGTGTTCATACAATGTCTAAATTCAGGGCTATGTTCATATAATTTTTGGTCCAGTAATATTATTGCTAAGATGTATAATCTTAAATACGGCCTCTACCCTTCACAAAGGAGCATAATATATGTCCAGCATTTTATTATTCCTGCTCTAAATCCTAAAATAAATTATTATTTTTGTTCAAAGGGTTAATTATCATGTAAAGCTACTGGGATCATAAGAAAGAAATGTATATGTACCTGGGTACTCAGAATTTCTTGTTCCCCTCGTTCTTTTGTGTGCATCTGGATACTCATCCATTCTCATTTTTATATGGCTGAAAAACTTGAAGTGCACACCTGCTGGTGATGAATTTGCACAATTGTGTAACTGAAAAGTAAAAGGATAATTTGCTTTCATTTTTGCAGAAAGCCATACAATTGCATATTGACCATTTTTGTCTTTCAGTACTTTGAAGATATTGCTTGTTTCCAAGAGAAAATCTAATGTCTTCTGTATCTTTGTTCCTCTATTAATGTGCTTTTATATCTAGATGTCTCTAAAGTTTCTCCAAATTCAGGTTTTGATAAAGTTCATCACCTTAATGTAGTTTATACTATGGTTTGGATGATTTTGTTTTCCAAGTGTTCAGGTGTTGGAGGCCTGATTCTTGGTACAGCAATGTTGAGTGGGGAAATGTAGCAATGTAGAGCCTAATTGGAGGTCACTGGGTAAGTTGTGTGTGATCTTTGTTCCCTCATGAGAGTGAGATTTTATAAAAGAACAACACTGGGGCTGGGGATTTAGCTCAGTGGCACAGTGCCTGCGTGGCAAGCACAAGGTCGTGAGTTCAATTCCCGGTACCGGGGGGAAAAAAAAGTAAATAAATAAAAGAAAAGAAAAGAACACTGGTGCCTCCTTGCTCTCCAGCTTCTTCCCACACTGTATGATCCCTTTGTCTTGTCTGTGTTCTAGCGGCATCATCTGTCATGATGCAACACACTCAAGGGGCCCTGTCAGATGCTGCCTGGTTTGGGGCTGTCAGACTTCAGAAGTGTGAGCTAAATAAAACATACTTTCTTTATAAAGTATTTAGCCTTGAGTATTTTTACTATAGCAACAAAAATAGACTAATAAAATTTCCATCTTATTTCTTCTCCTGCAGGTTCTTTGAGATTCTTGGGTTTGTAAGTTTGCAGTTGCCACGAAATTTGGAAAATTTAGGGCATTATGTCTCGGGTCTCAAAAACATCTCTCCTTGTCATTTTCTTTCTCCCTATCTCTTCTCCATAGGGTCATTATTTATTCTATATTCAGCTGTATGAAAATTTCCACTGCTTACTAATGATTCTTTCCCTGTCCCTGTCCCTGTCCCTTTCCCTTTCCCTTTCTCTCTTTCCCTTTCCCTTTCTCTCTTTCTCTTTCTCTTTCTCTTTCTCTTTCTCTTTCTCTTTC
>NW_004955440.1:12123060-12129447 GCF_000276665.1 Chinchilla lanigera
TTTTTGGTTTTTCTCCGGTACCGGGAACCGAACTCAAGACCTTGCGCTTGCCAGGCAGGCGCTTTGCCACTGAGCTAAATCCCCAGCCCTCTTTTTATTTCTTCTTAATGGGAGAATCTGGTCAGTGCCAGGAAGACTAGAATGTTAGCAGAAACCCAGTTGGTGAAAATCAGCCTCAGGAGGTGCCTGTGACTCCAGAGCATATGTGTTATGCTTTGGCATACAATTTGTCTGCATTTTGTTCATCTCTACAAAGTCCAGAGACTTTGCGTGAGATTGGGATTAAAGGCAGAGGACAGACTAATCTTACGGAAGAAATTTAAAGAGAATTTAATGTTGAGACAGTGGCACAGCTACTGGTGAGACCTTTTGCCGATGTATGTTGAGAATCAAGAGCACAGATCTCAATAGCATGATTTAAAATGTTTTGAGTTTGACCAGAATTGAAGGTCTAGAAAAGGTGCAACCTGTAAAGCTAGAATAGAGGAGAACTCTGATGCTGGAAGGGAAGAGGACAATAGAAAGGATGGCTTGAGGACACCACAAGAACCAGCAGGAGTCCAGCTTTTGAACTTCAAATTTGCAAAGGGGAAACACTTTACTTTAAAAACAGAGGCCCAGAGCACAAGTTCCATGATAGGAGCAGCCTAGGGAGGTTTTTCATAAGGATTTAGTTCCTAATGCTCAGAAATCTAGGCACTGAGCCCCTGTAGCCAAAAAAGAATGAAGCCTGGCTCCAGCTAGTGGAAAATCTTGGTTACACTCACATGGTAGTGGTTTTAGGTACATGCAGAATGCAAGAGTTCTGGAGTCAGGAAGGCTTCCTCCCAGATTTCAGGCCTATATGGACAGGCTGTGTGATGCTGTAAGTGTGAAGCCCAAGGTATAGTGGAGAACCCAGAAGGCCAGAGAATCCAGGAACATGGATTATATTTCTTATACATCAGGATACTCATCCAGACTGAGTGAACAAAGCCAGTCCAAGAGAAAAGCCGTGGAAGCTGTAACCACTTAGAGTGCCACAGAGGCAGAGCCCCCCAAACATATTCAATCACACATCTTGCCACAGACTTCCTCTGATGCTGGATATGGATCTACAGGACTTAATGTTTACCCTGCTGTGTTTCAGACTTGCTTTGGTTCAATTCCTCTCTACCCCTCTGTTTATAACTTTTGGAATGTTAATGTTTACCTTATGCCATTGTTTGTTGAAGGTGTTTTACTTTCTTTTCATTTGATTGGAGCTTCACAGCTAAGAGTTTGCCTTAAATCTCTGAGGCGACTTTGGACTTGGACTTCTCAGCAACATTGAAATTGTTAGCATTTTGACGACTCTTAGAGACAGACTAATGTCTTTTGCATAACGGGATGTATAGGAGTCTTTGGGAGGCCAAGAGTGCAATATTATGGCTTGTGTCTAGATGTTCACACAAAGCCTCATGCTGTCATAGGTGGAGATTTTCAGAGGTAGGTAGATCTGGGGTGTAAGATGCTGAGATTAAGTGTGCAATGTTCAGATTAAGGGTGTGTCATTGCTAAATTAATCCACTGACTGATATGGCATAGTTCTGGTGTGGGTTATGGGAGGCATATCCTGGATGTGTGTAGCACCACTCTATAAGGGTAGTTTGGAAAGGTAGGAGGAGAGATAGCCTGCTGCTGCTGCTTCACTACTTCACTGTCTTGCTGCCTTTTGCCTGCCATGAACTGCCTCTTCTCTGTGATGCCCCTCTTCCATGCAAACCTGCATTGGAACCAGCATACCATGGACTAAAACCTCTACAAACTATGAACTAAATAAACTTTTCCAACTTTAACTTTGAGTGTTAATTATTTGTCTCAGCAACAAGAAAAGTAACTAAGTTTTTTCCTCTTTTTGTCCTTTCTTTCTTCATTCTTTTCTTTTTTCTTCCTTTCTTCTTCTCTATTTTTCTTTCCTTTCATTCTTTTGTCCTTTTATTTTGCTTTGAATAGTTTGTATTGTTAAAACTTCAAGTTCATTATTATTTTCTTTTATAACAATCGCTGGTATTTTCACCTATTGTATTTTTTATCTCAGACATTGTAGTTTCGCCCTCTAGAATTTAGAATATTTTATATTATCCAAGCCTGTACAAAAAAATCTTAAATATATGGAGGATTTTTTTTCTTTCTTCCTTTTTTATTTGTTATTTTTGTAACAATGATTTCAATATCAAACTTCCTTATTACTTTACATCTTTTCTGGGGCACTTCAATTGCCTGGTTATTTTTTCTCAACATAGATAGCATTTTTTCCCTTTTCACATGCCTATTAGTCTTTGACTGCATGCCAAATATTGTAAATTTTATCTCAATGAGTGGTTGCATATTGCTTATTCCTATAGATCTTTTTTTTCTCCTTGGATATAATTCCATCACAGAAACAATTTGAGCCTTGCTGATTTAACTTTATGGTTAATTAGGCAGATCTAGATCATTTTTCAGCCAGAGATAATTAATTATCAAACTAAGGAAAGACTTACCTATATGTGCTCTCCATTGCTTTATGAATTAAGATGTTGTATGGTCTACTCCTTGGGAACAGTCCTGTTTCTGGCCCTGTGTGCACTATACACTGTTATGTCCAGAACTTGGATGATTTTTTCCTCACATAAGTGTGTAGAATGGGACCTGTTGAATCCTGGAGTATGGTCTGAAACACATAACAAAGATTCTTCTGAAGCTGCTTTTCCATAGAAGTATTATCTGCTATTAGTGTTAATTGCTTTAGTTATGCTAAATTGTATAACATTATCTCCTCAATTTCATAATTTCATTACATTGCACCTCTGTTACTCCATCCTGTGCTGTGGCCAGCAGCTAATAAGGTAATAATGCAGGATAAATTTAATGTTTATCTTGTTTGTTTTCCATCTGGAAGGGATCCTTAACATATATCATCTGATATCCACTGTTTTGAAAAGTAATTATTTCATTTACATTTTATGTTCATTGTTGCACTTATTGGATGTTTTCATTGGAAAGTTAATCCAGTATCCTTTACTCCATCTTGTCCAAAATAATAGCATTTTGAAAATTAAATACTTAGAAATTTATTGAGCACTTAATACATCATCATATCCTAGTCACTATTGAAAATGCTCTCTGAACACTAGCTCGCTGAATCTATACAATAACCATTTGATAAATATTATTACTTTTCTAGTGATAGAATATCATCATTATCATTTTATTGATAACAGAACCTCAGATTAGTTCCTAGAAGGATACTATCAAATTTCTATGGAAAAGGTATTTGCATAACCCAAGTAGGTAAACTAATCTCTTTACTAGAGAATTTAATGTTAAGAGATTACTGTTTACATCTATCAGACCAAAACAAAGATGCAGAACTATTCTTACTTTTTTCTGTGTAACTAGGTGAAGGGTAATCTTCCAACAGAAAGGCTAAATCAATTAAGTGACAAACATTATTTAAAAAGAAAATAATAATATTGTAGTAGATTTAGTTAGCTTCAATCTCCAGTTGCTATTTCTGAAGTACTTAAAGTTTCCTCTGGTTCCTTCAGATTTTCCTTAGATTACAGAAGATGACTCATAATTCTACATTAACATGGTAACTATTTATTCCTAATTTATAGTAGGGATTATTATTTATTTCTACTTTGTAGTAGGAATTATCATTTTTTTCTTATTTTGTTTGGTTTAAACTCTACTAGCAGGAGTTGAATTTCTGTTATGTAATCTGGAATAACTGTAAGCTGAGAAAAAGCACACAGTTTAATAACAATGCACAGAATTATACAGCGGCCCCAGTCAATTGCTATTGACTACATATGATATTGTCTACTGATTTTCGACATCTGTCCTTCTGAAATCTAAACCTTTAGTTAAAAATGAAATATTTCATAAATAAGGAGATGTGTGAAAAATTTTTTAAAAAATTTTTACTGGAATATGCTTGCAGTACAAAATGATCGCTTTCATTGTGGGGAGTTGGTATATGTACACAAAAATATTAAAAGGAAGCATTAAATAAAAACTAGCTAATTATGGGTCAACATGGTAGAGAAAGAGGGTTATGATCAGGGGAACATACATGTGAAGATAATAAATTTGACTTTCTAGTCCCTCACAAACAAAGGCCCATTGTACACCCAAAAATTGTTGTATGAACTTATTTATATGTGATAGTATTTATGTATTTTACAAAAGTTACAATTTTCCCATTATGATCACATGGAATTTCTTGTCATTACAACTCTTTTCCATCAACTTACTTTCTTATATGTGAGAGAATGCCACAATAACTATGGAAGTCTTAATATATTTGAAGTGTAATTGAAGAGAAATTGTTTTGAGATCATATTCTGTTTGGAATAATTAGGTATAATGATATGATTAGCAATGACTACAGTACACATGACATTTCTTCTAGGGATGTTGGTCTAGGAATGGATGCTCAAAAGACTTTTACCACTCACCTTGACAATTCTCTCAGTATCGTGACACAGAAGAAACAAGTAAGAGATTACAATGCAGTGCAAACGTGACCTTTAACTGGGAGCATCTGAGGAATATAGATAGAAGAAGAAACATAATTTTAAGACACATGGAACTAAAAGATACTCTGTGGAAAACCAATTAAAACAATTTTGAAATTTTACATAAAGTAACAGTTAAACAAGCTATGTAAATTTCATCTGCTTTAGAAATGCTAAACGGATTTGTAGAGAACCTCCTGGATGTGTCTAAGTGGATCATGGAGGCGTTACCTTGGGTGTTATATATGGTCCCTTACCTGCCTCTCTCCTTTGCTGTTTCACTGTTCTGTATCCCAATAACACAAACCAGGTAGCTTTGCTCCACCATGATCTCTAACTGCAGTGTGTCTGCCATGTCACCAGGAGCTTATGACTGAATACCCCCAAACTTAAATTAAGTAAAAACATTTCCCCTTAAAAAGTAACTGCTCAGTATTGTGTCCAGCAACTGAAATGCTGACTAATATAAAAAATATAGGGTCATTTCGGGGACTACCTGACTATAGTTTAGAAGCATTTAGACTTTGTTTACAGAAATATTTTGTAAAAGTTTGGAGATGTGGGCTAGAGAAGCCTTGGGATAATGTAATTCTGGTCAGAATTCAAAGGACCAGGGTGCTGATACAATTGTGGGTTATAACGGCCAAGCTTGAGAGGTTTCATTGGGTACAAGGAGTCCACTGGACATTGCAGTAAAATCTGTGTGAGTTACTCTCTGGGAGAAAATTTGTCTAGATTTTACCCATATCTGGAGACATTGCAAGAGACTTAGGTTAAGGGTGTTGGGCTAATTAAACTGACAAGGAACATTTCAAGAGAGTGTATCATTCAGATGGTGACATGGAAATTACTGGCTGGTGTAGCCAGATTTACAATGGGAATCATGGGCAAAAGGCAGAGCACAAAATTTTCAAATACTAAAAATTTGGCCCAAAAGTCAGACAGGGCTGACATCTAGAATATATGAAGAAGACTTCTCAAATTTAAAGACCCAATCCACAAATGGGCATTTGAAATGAATAGAAACTTCTCAGATGAAGAAGTAGAAATGGCAAATAAATATATGAAAAAAATGTTGCACATCACTGGTCATTTGAGAAATATAAAATAAAACAATACTGAGATTTAATTTCATCCAAGAAAGAATGGCTATTATTAAGAAATCAGCTAATAACAAATGCTAGAGGGATGTTTAGAAAAAGGAACCCCTATGCACTGTTGGTGAGAGTGTAGATTATTGCAATCGCTATGGAAATCAGTATGGAGATTCCTCAAAAACTAGGAGGAGAAGCTCCTTTTGACCCACCTGTTCTTCCTCTTTGTGTATTCCCAAAAGAATTAAAAGCATCATATGACAGTGATACATGCACACACATGTTAATAGCAGTACAAATAATAGTTGTAATAGCTAAATCTTGGATAGAGCCCAAATGCTCATCAATGGATGAAAGGAAAAGGAAGATGTGATATTTTTATACAGTGGATGAACATATCGGGAAGATGTGATATTTTTATACAATGAATACTGCTTTGTTATGAAAAAGGATAAATCTGAGGCATTCATAGCTAAATGGAGGCACCATGAGACCATACTCTTAAGTGAAATATATTGGGCATATGCTGAAATATCACATTATTTCTCTGTTGTGAGAAATTTTAAGTGTAAATAAGGGCAAATGTAAAATAGATATTGGGAAACTGGAAGAAAATATTCAAATGGGAAGGGAACAAGATGGGAGGTGAAGGAAGGGAAAAGAAAAAAGAAGAAAAAATGTAATGAAAGCTTTTGTAGATAAAGATGGAGGAGGCATATAAGGGAGGGGGAGGGAAAAGGAAACAAAGAATCAAGATATCAAGATAT
>NW_004955440.1:12129547-12159016 GCF_000276665.1 Chinchilla lanigera
GGCCCAGAAAAAGTATTTATATTTAAGGTCAATGTAATTTTGGCTACTAAAGAGACTAGCTCCATTAAGAAGTCCTATCTATAGGGACAATAAGGAAGATTCCTTGATGCTGATTCGGGAATCACCAAGATCCCATCCGTGAAAGATTCACAATGAAATGGTCTCAACTTTTCACTGAAAAAGAAAATTCATTCATACTTAGGATAGCCTTCTTGTGATCAGGTTTCCTGGAGTTCATTTCACCATGCTCAGCCATCCAGGCACTCACAGGCTGCTGTAACAATGATCAAAGAGGTCTGAGGCATCGCTCCTGCTAACATCAGACCTTGCCATCATCCTACAGGATGCTGACTTTACTGACTTACAGAATGCATGAGTTGTGTGTCAGGGACACTTCCGACCAGATTTAGAAGCGGAGGCCAAAGAGTCCCTGAGAGGGCAATGTATGAAGCTCTTAGAATGAAGCCAAACTTTCCGAAGAAACCCCACAAACGCAAAGTCAGAGATACCAGGGACATGGAACACAAGCCAAAGAAAGCTGCTGGCCATGAGCAGCCAGCCCAAAAGAAAGGTCTTGTGGGTTCCAACCCACAAAGATATAGGTGTGAGGCCTTCCATGCCCTTTGGAACTCATGTTTTACCCCAGGGCACCCTGGATTCTGGTCATGGAGCTCTGGGATTTAATGTGTGCCCTACTGGTTTTGTTCTTGTTTTGATGTGATTCTTTTCTATCCCTATTTGGAAATGGGAATAGTTAGCCCGTGCCTTTGTACCTTAGTTCTATTTACCATTATTTAACAGTGTAACCAGTGGAAGTTCATAGCTATGAATTTACCTTGAATCTCAGAAGAGACCTAGACTTTTGAAAATGCTGAACACCTGAGATTTTGGGGAATGAAAAATTCCATTTCTGGCTGTATATGTGGAATTTTTTTGTTATGATAGGCAGAGCTATGAACTTGTTATTTTCTTTACTTGGTGATTAAATATGCTTGGAAGAGATGTGTTTGCTTGTGAAATTAGTAAAGGATAGATGTGAACAGTAGTTCTGTTATATTAGTTCAGTTGGATTAAGAAACCCCTTGCAGATTTGCACAGCATGCTCCTGAGTATGTGGGACAGAATATGGGGAATGAAGGCATGGTGTAGGGTATTGTGTGTCATCTCCATCCATTGTTCTCCAGTACCGTTCCCATGGTCCACTCCCTCGATACTAGGGATACTAGGAACTAAGCTTGGCCACACCCTGCAGTCAACACATTTCTGCTTTGGAGTCAGCTCACTAGGGAATAAGTTCTCCGAAACTGGGAGTTAAATTAAAATTTCCTCTTTAAATGTTGAGTGCTGAATATTGTGTCCAGCTGACTAAAAAAGAGAAGTTGTACATCTCAAAGTAATTATAAAGTTGGATGAGAAATACATTTTTATCATCCGTTCTTGAGAAAGACCTGATCGTCTTTAGAAAATATTACAAAATGTTACAAAATCACTCTCATGTGTTCATGTGAAAGAATTCAGCCAAAAATAGGATAAAAGCATTATTGTTCTAGAGGAGGTGGTTCAGGAAGTTAAATAAAAGAATTATTTCATTTTATTGGACGCTATGGGTTTGCTCTATCAACTGGGCTTTATTTTCCAATTTCTAATTAGATAAGAATTATTTTATCATTCTAAATAATGATTTGTTTTCACAAATAATTACTAATAGGTTTTATTTATAATTAGTATTATAGTTTGTGTCTACATGTCCCCCCAAAGCATCATGCAGCCATGGGACAGGCTTCTAGAGTTTATGATTGATTCATGGTCCAATGCTGGGATTGTGGGTGTGAATGCTACACTTGCCCTGGGGCAGGTAGTTTGCATACAGTGTAAGGGTGGGAGAGGCTACTTGCTGCCATGCTCCCCTTTTTGCTCTTTTTATTTTTGCTATCTTCCACCACCATGAAGAGTTGCCCTTTGCCATGTGCCACTCTGCCTTGGAGCCAGCTGAGTATGGACTGAAATCTCCACAGACTGTGAGCTAGATAAACCTTTCCTTCCTTAATTCTGGGTGTCAGGCATTTTGTCTCAGCCATGAGAGAAAAGTAAACAAGACAATTAGTATTCCAGTCTTTATTAGCTTCACCCTAGCAGTGTAACTTTTGTGTCCCAGAAAGTTGTGTCACCTGCAGTATGTAACCAGGCCCTACAACTGAGTCTCAGTCCTGGCTGTGTTGCTGCTTGGCTGTGTTGTCCTGTCTTAGAGACATATGGTCAGGATTAACTGTGGATTAACTCCAGTGAAAGAGTAAGTTTTCTTTCAAACAGCAAATCTGAGGTGGGTGTAACCTGTTGTAACAGATCACTAGTGTCATAAGTCTGCAAGACTACTGATGACAAGATCGACCGCTGCATAGATGACTAGGCCAGCTCTCCCTCTCCCTTTACCTGCTTGTATGGCAGAAGTTCCATTTTGACATTACTCAATTAGAAGGAACAACAGACACTCCTCAAAAATTGCTACTTGATTTCTCACTGGCTTTGCACACCTGTGATCAGTAAAGATTTCACTTTAAAAGACAAAGAATATTTGGTTAGGTGGAAGTCATTGCTGAAACAGGAAAAAGATTGCCAAGTGCTAATTACAAATATTTTAATGAAGAAAACACACTTGGGAATGTAAAGCATGAGTAAGAAATCCATGCCTGTTAAAATGGAACAAGAGAGCAACACCACAAACTTTGAAATAATAGCATCTGTGACTCTCCCGTTTTATCTATCTAGTCATATAATATAACCTCATGATAGCTGATAAGTTTATTTTATTTACAAATGTTCACCATCTGGTCCATCTTTCACCTTCCTCCTCTGCCTTTATACATTTGAATCTCTAAAAAGTTTTTCATTTCCTATAGTCTCTCCTTAAATTTAATATGTAGTTTAATTATTTAAAATTTATGTTTCTTACTTGTGAGAAACCATAAAATAATTTATTTCTGTCTGACATTTCACTTAACATTCATTTTCCTGCGAATGATATCGTTTATTCTTCATGACTGAATAATATCCCATTGTGCTTAAATACCACATTTTCTTTAACCATCTGCCTGTTGATGGGCACCTGAACTATTTGCAGAGGTTAACGACTATGAATTGCACTGTGACAAACACAGGCATGGAAACACCCCTGCAGCACATCTTCAAGCTTTCCAGGAACATACCCAGGAGAGACAGAGCTGGATCCAATTAAATTTTATGTTGAGATTTTTCAGTAATCTCGATACGGATTTCCATAGAGACTACAACTTTATATCCCAACCAACAGTACAGTAGAGTAGGATAACTTTTTTCCCACATCTGTACTAGCATGCCTTTTAGTGTTCACAGTGATAGGCAGTCTGACAAGAGCAGGATGGAATCTCAGAATCATTTTATCAAATAAAATTTCTTTCAAGCAATTCTTACAATTGTATTTGAGTACTCAACATTTTAGTGTTTTTCTAATCCTTAAACACGATCACAAGAACTTGCAGTAATATATATTTTAAATTTAAATATTTAGTATTTTCAAATTTTACTCACACCCATTTTTATCTTCTAGTATATATATGATTCCTCTGCAAATGAACTAGATGTGTAAAAAATTGAACTTAAAATACAGATACATAAAATATGCACACTTAAACATATATCTAATATAAAAATATTCCCCAAAAGAATCATATATATGATTTATTTGAATCTAAAATATTGTTTTGTGATATCTTTTAAATTTTGGGTTTTACAGAAAAGAAAGATGTGAACTCACAAACCATATAAATAGAAGTATTACCATCTGAAGGAAAATTCATTGTATACTACATAATTACTGGAAAATGTCAGCCGTCTTCAGTGAGTAGTTAAGAAAAGACCAAAGTCATGAGTTCGGTATTATTTCATCCCTGTGTCTTGTCTTGGTTTTCTTATATATACCAGGGCTCAGTGAAGATTATAGGGTAATATATGTTCCAGTTATTATGTAATAACATCCCATTAAATACTTTTTTCCTTCTGTTTTCTAATACTTTCTGAGGGAATGCTCACTATAACAGTATGATAGTTGATAGAGAGCAAGAAGAGATTGTTGAAAACATTATCAAACTTTGGTTCTAAGTACTTTATCTCCGAAGACCTCGGTGGTCATTTGCTAGATGTTGCAGATTTCCAGTATGGAAGCTTGGTTTGAGAACTCCTAGCTCTGGTCTGACCTTGCCTCACCTGTGAAGTCTCCAGTTTCCCTCAAACTTCCATGACAGAGACAAATTTTTTAACCTCCAACACAAGTCACATTCTTCCCACTAACTGAAGTACAACGTAGGACTCAACCTTAGATGCCTGTCCTTAATCTCAAGCAGAATATACAATATAAAGAAAAATGACTCCCAAGAGGCACTGAGTGTGATCCAGGGACAATGGGGGAGTGTTAGAGGAAAGGGGAAATTGTGAACCTTGTGTGCGCTTGGGTATTGGCCACTGAGATTGTCCTCTGGCTCTCCTGGCATCTTGCCTGCTTCCCAGGGAAGGGGTGGGGGCAGATTTCAGAAATTTCCTACAAGCTGAAAGAGCTCTTTCATTTTGATCTCTGAAAGCTTTTGGAGGCCCAAGGCAAAAATACTTTATAACCTCTGTCCAACTAGGATTAAAGGAAAGGAGCTGATTCGACGGGAGTGGGGTACATTTCCATATTCTTGGTTTCTATTGAGAACGAAAATGTCACAAAGTCACCTGACAACTGGAGTGCAGCGAAACTGGAGATGGTATTTAACTGTGTTGAACTTTGTATGTTTGTTTCGAGCAGTGAAGATTAGTGATAAAATGGAAAGCATGAGAGGCTGTTTGGAAAGGGAGATCTCACAGTGGCTTTGATATCAATGGAAAGATCCAAAACCAGAAGAAAAACAGGGCTGCAGTAGCTGAGAGAACTCCATTTTTAGCACAAAAGCATAATCATGGACTTATTTAACAATGATAATTCTGTCATAAAGAGTCTAAGCCACACTAAAGGCTCCAAACAGCTGAAATTTGTCGGGTTCGCAAGGAAGAGTGAGAGCAGCATCTGGAAGAAACCTTTCTCATGAAGTAAACCTCCCAGAAGTCAAGTGGAGACACTTCTGTGATGAAGTTTCCGATATTGTTGTCATTTTAATGTTGTGTGACTTAGGGACCTAAGGCCCGGGGAAGCATGGGTTCCACTTTTTAACTTTGAGGAAGAGGGAATTTGAAGGTGTTTTTGGTTTCGTAAGATTAGTAAGGTGGCGAAATAAAAGACCCTGGTTGCAAAGATTAGATTGAAAATTTGTAGCAATGAGGCCTGTGAGTCAACTCTAAGAAAATAGCAATGAAATTGAGACTCACAATAAGAAAAGCTCTAGAATTTTACCCTTCTTACATGTGCATAAGAAGACTTCACTACAGCATTTGTGTACAAGGAGTGAGAAAAGGAGGATGCATTATTATTTATTATATGTAAAAACAATATTAACATAATTACTTTGCAGGTTACACAACAGAAATAAATCTACGTCTGTCAGTCTACCAGTACCACATACTTTTGTTTGCTATGTGATAAAGCTTGAAATTAAGTGGAGAGATTTCTCACTCTTATCCCATTTTCAAAATTGATTTAGCACTTTAAGTCTCCACATTTCCTACAAATTTAAGAGTAATTTTGTCAGTATTTATAAATATCTTTGCTGGTATTTTGATAGCAATTGTATTCAACTTGGGAAAAACTTAGATTTGTAAGTTTCAAACTATGAATAAAATATTTCTCTCAGCTTTAATTTTCTTTACCTGTACTTTTCAGTTTTCACTTTAAAATGGAAGGCATATATTGCTAGATGTGGAGTGAAATTTTTTTTTCAATTCCTCCTGAAATTATAAATATTATTACATTTTGAATGTTGATATTCATATATTTATTCTAGTACATGGAAACATAATTTATTTTTGAACACTTCTCTTATATTTTGTTCAGCCCTGCTGAACTCACGTTATCAGTCTAGGGTATTATATCGGGTTCCCTGAGATGCTCTGCCAACAGGAAATACTGTATGTCATCCTCTTTGATCCATGAGAATTTTGTTTTTGGGGGGAGGGTGAGGAACTGACTGTACTTGGTTGAACTCCATATTATACTGAAACAATGTGATAATATCATGTATTTCTGCTTCGTTTGAAATCTTATGGGAAAAATATTAATTTGTTTACCATTGAATACAATACGTTCTAACTTTGCTCTTTTGCAGGTAACCCTCCCGAAGCTGTGGGGATTTCCTACTCTTCCTGTGTGCCCGAGCTTTAGACAGTTTCTATGTCTTTCCCATGGTCACAACAAGAAACTCTAGAGTCAAAAAGAAAAACACAGAGATTTCTCTTAAAATTCTAACCTCTCCAGGGGTCTATGCATGTGTAAAAATAGGAAGGTTTGAAATCCATTGTGAGAAAGTCATAAGAGTACAGGGTGGTGAAAGCCTAAGTGTGTCTACTGAGACAGAAGAATTTTGTACACTGCTAGATTTATATGTGGACGATCTCTTTGGAGCCAGGCTAAAGAATAAGGTAGAGTGAGGTAAGACAGGGCCTGTCACTTGCAATATTTTTCTAACTGCAATAGCTTCTTTCCTGAAGTACCATGGTACTTTGCTTGCTGTCTGTAGGACACAGGGTAAGTGAACAGCTTAAAGGAGAAATCAGCTGGAGGATGAGACTAAGATCCGGTTTTTCCAACACCTATGGGTCACGTGAGAGCAAGATGAGATTTTTGAATGCAATCCTAAAATTATGTCGGCCGAGAGTCTCACAATGCCCTCTTTGTAAGTAAAAGAAATATCATCACTTGAATGCATTAATGTTTTCATCAGTGGAAAAAGGGATTTATAGGAAGTTTCATTCAGTTATATAGAAATTATAAAATTTAAAGATTTCCTATGATTCAATAAAAGGCATGTGATCTTTAATTTGATAAATATGTCAATGAGTCGATGTAATTCCTTTTACAAAGCAGTGATCTTAGTCAAGACTCCCTGATTACCGCATTTTCAGGAAGGGAGAGCTTTGATGTTTTGTGTGTACAGATGCAGTAGGAGGGCTGGGGATTTAGCTCAGCGGCAAAAGCGCCTGTCTGGCAAGCGCAAGGTCGTGAGTTCGGTTCCCGGTACCAGAGAAAAACAACAACAACAAAAAAAACAGATGCAGTAGGAAAGGGTCCATGCCTGCAAAAGTTCTATGGTAAAAGAAAAAAATTGAATTAGCTTTTTTTTTCCCAGAGGAAAAATGAGTTTTCCATTATAGTACAGTATAATTAAATTTATTTTATAGCACAGTAACAGGTGAGACTGTGAGTCCTAGTACCCACGGTAGTTACAGCTAGGTATGATTTGAATTAGTTGACAGATTTCCTACTTCCTCTTGGGTTTCTTCATAAATAAATATAAAGGCTTCACCATTCTCAGCCTTCAGATAACAAGTGTCTTTTTTTCTATTTTTAATTTGTCAGAATTAACCACTGGTATTAACCATGAAAACCTGCCAGTAACTTATCCTTTTAAACTACCTTTAAAATATGATCCACAACTCGGCACATCAGTTAACTACCAGGCTGTATATACTGTAGGAACATTTCCCAGTATAATGAAAATGACAAGTAAGATTTTAAAGACTATTCTAAACTGGTATTACATTTAAAGAGGAGAAAATAAATTGTTTAGGAGAAATGCAACCTTCATTGTATCATATTTTGAAAAGACTGGGGCTTGAGAGATATGTATAGTGTTACATGGACCTTACACATGGCACTTAAATCACAAGTAGGTCTTGCTCATTCTCCAATGTGTGATAATTATCCTTAATCCTTTGTTTATTTACTTATGGCACACTAGTCAGGACTATTTCCTATTAGCTGGACCATTCATTATTTGTGGCAAAGCCATTAGCAGCACCACCCCAAAGAACAAAATTCAAGCGCAAAGTTTTCATGTACTCTTAAAGTATTTGCTGGATAATTAGAAAATGTTCCAGTGCTCCAAAAGCCTCCCATATAAAACAGGGTTAAATGATCATCTTGGAACTTATTTTGGAGTATTATTACCTTTGAGAAGGCATTGTTATTGGGCACTTTTTCTAAAAGACATTAATGCGTATAATTAAAAACATACAATTCAACTTCTCTGCAGGACTTCTATGAAACCGTTTATGGGTTGCTTTTTTCTTTCCTTCTAGGTGTTGCTGACTGTGGACTCAGAGTAATGAGAAGAAAGTTATTTTTAGGTTGGCATAAGTGTTTTGGTTGCTCTAAACTAAAAAGCCTTATTTAGAGTTTGTATACACTACTATGGTACATTGTGTTCCATACAAAGCTAATTGCTTTTCTTAGTTTTGGCGTTATCCATTTTTTCCCGTAATAAGCTTTTTTCCCACTGAAGAAATGAAAATGGAGTAGATTTGTATTGCTGGTTGGAAAAAAATAAAGCTTTCAAAGAAAAACAATATATTAAAAGTAAGTCCCCTACCACGACCGACCCAAGTTTAAAGAAAATTTACACCTTTATACTTTGAAAATAAGAGAAAATATGTGTGCTTTGCATATACCCATGTAACTAACTAGGGGAGCCCAAATGATCATCATCTACTTGAGCCAAAAGACCATGACTAAAATTTGTATGTAGCTTTTCTGTTGGCAGGTAACATAGTAAGCATCAATAGTGACTGCTAAAGAAAGCATCATCGACTTTTCATGGGCCTGGGACACAGAAGCTTCATAGGTATGATAGGAAAATAGATCATTGCTAAAACAGTCACTTGAAGTCTTATATTAAGTTTCAAGCCCAATTTGTCTAAACAAATTATGAAGTTGAACGTAATGCCTAAAACACTGTGCCAGGCCATTGAACATTTGATAAAATGTGGAGATGTGCTCAAGAGCTAACTCAGGATATTCTCATACTAGCCATTCAAAACTGAAAATTCTGGGCTTGAGTGAAATGTGAAGCTTTCTTACATCCATCCGTAGGAGGATGAGAACTTTTGCAGACAAAAGGCAGAGCAATGACTATTATAGGAATGGATTCAATCACTTCTGGGTGTATTGAGGAGCTCTGTACAGGCAAAAAGCGTTATCTCTGAAAAGCGTGTGTATGTCAGAAGAGAGGAATATTAAGAGAAATGTGTTCTTACCCACCTGAAATGATCTCTCCATCAATGTCTTGAGCATTAGTTCACTCTGACTGTCATTCATAATGTGCTTTTGGAGTTTCCTTTTTGGTTTGTTACTTCAAAATCATCAACTATGTACGAAGGGGAACTGAATCTAGACAAAAACACACCAGGGTGGGTCTGTGCGAATGGGAGCTGCTTCTCCTCTTCCCCTTAATGCCTGTCATGGAGCCATGACTGGCTCCTGTACCCTTGTGCTACAATTCTTTCTTTTCCAGGCTACCACTGGGGTTCTTTCCACAGCATCCTTCTTAGTTTAAACCTCATTTAAGTCTCTGGGCTGGTGACTGGGCCTTCTGCAGAACACAAGATTGTATTTCCAGCCATTCGCTGTCCCTGACTGAAATCTTGTAATGAAGTGTTAAAGAAAGGGGGAAGGTGAGGTGGTCAAGGACATCAGGAGAAAGTATTTCTGGAGGTAAGGAAGGAGAAGACACCTCTACGTGCTTTACTCTTTTTGGTAATGCATTTTAAGAAACAGAAGAATATTCCTTGAAAGTAGTGATGGAACACAAATGAGAAAACTGGCTTTGAGAACTCTAGCTACCTAGATTTTACTCTTTTTACTTTTCAACTTACTCTTTCCAAGTTAGCATGTATTCTTTGATCAGTTAGAATAAAAAACCTACATTGTTAAAATGCTTATTATGAACCTAGTACCAGACCACTGTACTTACAATTTGCTTATTTGTGGATCTTTCATTATTTCCAAAATTATTCATGGAAAGAAGGTGGAAAGAATCTGGGTGAGAAAAGTTATTATTTGATCTGCTATAGGCAGAAGTTGGACTCCCGGTTCATTTCCTGATGCCTTCTCCTGGTTGTATAAGGAAAAATGAAGTTTGAGGATACAGGGAAGGTTATGGAGTTCTTGACCTTAACATAGAAGACTTTCTCTTAAGGGCCCTATTTAATGACATGAGAATTTAGAGAACTTTCTCTGGCCAGAGGAAGAAAACGTGTGGCAGAATAGAAAGTCACACACTCAGAGCACAAACAGGGCTTAACTTCCTTTCCTTCAGTACTAGAGAGTGAAGCAACGGCCTTTGCACTGAGCTACATCCTCGGTTTTTTTTATTTCTTTTTCTCAGGCAAGGCCTCACAAAGTCAGCAAGTTGCCCAGGCTGGGCTCAAACACTCAGTCTTGCAACCTTTCTCCTTCAGCCTCTAAAAATTCGTTTTGGAGGGTGTGGAACTGACTGTACTTGATTGAATTCCATATGATACAGAAAAAAATATCACTATCACTAATGTCACCATTCTGATGTTACTTTTGTGTAGTAAATTAGAGTCTTGTCATCTGAGTAGGATGGAAACACCCTGTCCTAATAGTCAGTAGAAAGGACATTGGGTAGAGAGAACCCATGACAAGGAAGGTGGATGCGGGCTCCTAGCTGAGAGCAATCAGGAGTTGGGGACCTTGGCTCTAGGAACTGAATTCCACGTATAAGCAAATTCCACCAACTCTGTCCCTAGGGCCTCTAGGTGAAATCCCAGGCAGGTTGACACTTCATGTTTTGCCTTGTGTATTAGTGACTTTTGCTGTCTCCTGGACAACATACCCACAAGCTGAAACTTAAAGGAGCAGAAGGTCTTGCAGTTTCAGACCATGCTCTTGGGTGGTACCAAGGCAGAGATGGCATGAAAGGCATTCATATGGCAGCCAGGAAGCAGAGAGCAAAGCGCGAAGCCAGAGACAAGAATGCACTCATACGTGTTGTGCCTTCCATGGCCCTGTGCTGCCTGATCAAGTCGTCTGTTAGCTTTGGTGATATTTGAGTTCTAATCCATAACATCCTTTGATACTCAAACCAGGAGATTAGTCAGCTCACTCAAACTCTGACTTCTATAACTGTGAGAAAATAAATCTATGTCACTATCAGCCTTAAATTTGTGGTAGTTTATGTTATGATAGAAAAGATATAATAGCATATGCAATGAACAACTCATGTTTCTCTCTCTCTGTCTCTCTCCTTTACACACACACACACACACACACACACACGCACACACACACAGACCATGGACTCTATAACCTTCCACTCTTGAAATTTTACAGTTGAATGGGTACAACATGAAAATTTAAGGTAGAAGAGCAATAGTGCCAAGTTTTCCCCCTATTCTTAAACATGTAGTCATAAAAAACTACTTCTAAGCACTGTTGATAGATAAGTGTGATTGAAAGTATATAGCAACTAGCACATTGCTTAGTACAGTCTCAGTGTTCCATATATGACAGATTTCCTTCATCCTCACTCTGTTCCTTACTGAGGTCACTAATGATTTGACTCTATGTATGTATTTCCAGGATTCTCTTTTGCTTGAGATCCAAAATGGTCCCCAAAGGTTCATTGTGTTGAATGTTGGGTTGAGGAATGGGTTAGATCATAAGGATTCTAACTTCGTCAAATGGATTAATCCACCTTTAAGTTCATTACTTGAGTGAGCTATCCGGGGCTGGGGACTAGTTGAGGAAGTAGGTGGGTGGAAGCATGTCTTTGAATGGTGTATTTTGTCTCCCCTGCTTCCCATCTTGCTCTTCTGCTTCCAGGCAGCCATGAGATGAACAACTGTCCCTTCCACGTTCCTACCTCCGTGTTTCTTCCTTACCATGGGCCCAAAGTGGCACATGACCTGACAGCTCCTGAACACTAAGTCAACATAAAAATCTTTTCTCTTAAATTGACTTCCTTGGGTATTTGTTTTTCACAACAGAAAGTTGACTAACATAAATATGCATACCCTAAAACAGTTGTCAAGTCAGGCTATGACTCAGCATCATGTCCAATATTTGTTACATACATACTGTACAACCCATACCAGATTTATCCTGAGCCCCAGGTTTGGGCTTCTGAGGGTGTGAATCCCCACTGTGTTCTCAAGATGAGTTTTCACGCAATTGTAGGGCACATATTCAAGAATCTTGCCGCTTTGATAGGTGTTGTCAGACCAAATTAGAATGAATTTATCAGTGGATGCACAGATGGATAAATTGTGGCCCCAAGATGGCTGAGGGCAGAGTCTTTCTTCTGGTGGCCAGGCATTCAGCCCATCGGCACTTCACAGACTTCACCAGTGAGTTCAGGAAAGACAAAGAAGCTCTTCTTCAACCTCTTAGTTTGGAAGGTTAGGTGGTAAGACCCTACCTAAAAAAAAAAAAGAAGAAAAAAAGATAGCACCATAGTGTGATTACACGTAATCATACCTGGAGCTACCGAGCTGATAGCTGCCCTTGTAACTCAACCGTAGTTGAAGTTGGAAAACCTGCCGGGATTGTGGGAACCAGGCTGTAGTAGCAACTGTGACCGTTATTTTCCTCTTTTATGGTGTTTTCTTTTAAACTATGCTTGAGATCTTTGTTGTGGATGCATACCCTGTGGCACCAGCCTGTTGTGTAGAGACATCAGTGAGATAGAGCACATGAAAGGACACAGTGCAAGTGTGACGAATCACAATGACAAGGCCGAGTTGGAGGTAACTTGTGAGTGTTAAATTGAATTGAAGCCCCCTTCCTATGACAGTATAAAGGGTGATGAGGGACTACCTGAGGGTTTGGACTTCGATCTCTTTCCTGGAAGTGTGGCCACACACACGATGTGCCACTACACCCTGATCAAACATCCAAATTCTGAATTCCCTCCATCCAAAATAAATATCTGCCGTCAAGTGCCCACATTATTAGCAACAGGCTGCCCGGGTTAATCATTCATGAAGGTGGGGAACTTGGCACTGATCCAAGATGGAGCAACGTGTGAGTAAGATGAAAGGCCCTTGCCTAGGTACTGAGAAGAAAGGCCAGGGTGACCATGGTCGTGTGATCCACAGAGCAGTACGGTCATTAAAGCTCTCCCGTGGTGAATAAATCCCGAATCACCAATGACAGCTTTAAAAAAATTAAAAAGAAAAAAAAAAAAAATTTCCCTGTAGTGACCTGTTTGTACCATTTTCTAATTTTGACTTAGAAAGCAAAACTTTAGTTTACAAAACATTGAAGGATAAAACAGAATCACATCTCAAACATCAAACAAAAATCAAACAAAGTAATTCAAGTAACACACTGAGTTCTACTTTTGGACTATGTTTAACATGAAGAAATGGTCAGGGCTGATTTTTGGCATCTTTCCAACAAGCCTGTGCAGATACTGCTAATTTTGAAGAGAGATGCAAAGTACAGAGGCTTTGAGAGAAGAAATTAAGATTACGATTCACATCTAGTGGGACATTCAGAAATGCATTTTGTGGCCAACGTCAGCTTTGTCACTGTCCGTAGAATCTCTTATGAGCCAGGCACCAAGACCACACGGTAACTGTATATACGACAGGAGGAATTTGTTGTTCTGCAGTTGGAAACAGACCGCTGTGCTGCATTCCTTATCCTGTACACCTTTTACTTTGTCTGTTTTCTGCAACAAATAAGAAAGGAAAAGTTTTTGAGCCTTGTCAAACTTATGGAAAGAATATTTTTAAATTATGAGAAAATAATAGAAGCTAAACAAAAAGTTTAACTGTTTTCAAGTTAAATTCAGGTACAGGGCAGTGCACACAGTATGGTACAACTGTGTCAAGCAGTAACGGATGTCCCTGGAATGTCTCTGGTTGGTTACACACACACACACACACACACACATACACACAATGGTAACAGGAGCTGGCCATGGAAAGTTTACTTTTCATTGAATATAATTTTAGTATTTGAACTCTTAATGGGAGCATATCTTACTTAATCAAATATTTTAATCAAAATATAATTTCTTTAAAAAGAATAAGGGTATCCCAACTACAGATGTTCATTTTAGACCTTAATCCAACAGGAAGAGTGGGAACATGAACTTTTATTGACTGTATGTGCATTAATTAGCTTTCTCATTATTGTGACAAAGTACCTGCCACACACAGTGTCAGGAGAAAGTGGTTTAATTGGCTGATGGTTCAGTCCATGGTCAGCTGGACCAAAGGAAGCAAGACAGGAACAATGTGATGGAAGAGCGGGATGGAGCAGGGCTGCTCATGTCATGATGGACAGAAAGCAGCAGTTTGGAATGAGCACCAGTGAGACATCCGCCCTCCAAAGCATGGTCTCCAGTGCCCCACTGCCAACCAGGGCACCCCCTAGTGGTGAATCCACTGCTGGGCACAGTGCCCCATGATCCCCTCGCCACTACAGATGTCTGTTAATGCCATGAAGCTGACAATTAAGCTTAACCATCACAGCATGAGATGTGTCAGAAAAGTTAATACATTGCAAATTCTCATAAAGTAGAAGGTACTGTTGTCAGTTTAGTAAGTTATTTTGAGATTCAGCAAACTTCAGAAGCTTTTCAACATCAATCCCATATTCAGACGCAAGGTAGAATTTGATTCCAGGTCTGCTTAATTTTGAGCATCCTGTCTGTGCATTCTATTTCACAGAAAGTTTTAGCAGATGACCCATAAGGTCTAGTCTGGTCCCACTGTACTTCTAGTTTTGAAAAACTGGAGCTGAGAAATAAATGATTTTGAGTCTTTTTTGTTGATGTTATAAAGTCAAATGGGCCATCTGGTCAATAAACAAGTAACTCAGTGCTTTTACAATTTGAATGCTGAAGATAGTAAAGTTAATAACAGAGGAACTTAGAAAAAGGACTAAATAGAATGGTTATAAGTGTCGTATAGGCATGTAAGTATCTTTTGGCAGATGGCCTATGTAGGCATTTAAAGACACAAGTTTAGAGTTACTTGAAAAGATAGAAGGTCAGTAAGGACATTCAGAAAACAGAGTGGATTAATTACAGCTGGGAAACAGAGAGATGAGCTCAGGCTTTTGTTTTGGATGTAAGAAACGAAGGGAAGCTGAGAAAAGTAACAATTTCTAGTTTTCCCATGACCAGGCTCAGTGCTCTCTCCCAGTTTCATTCACATTCTCACCATTTCTTCCAAACACTTGGCTGATGTCAGTAGAAATGACACATATTTCACTGAACTCCCAGTACACCCTTATTAAAGATATGCCCCTCACAACCACTATTTTAGTTTTGGTTGGAAGAATGACAGCTACACAGCTAGCCAATTACTATATCTGATAATAGTCAAGACTGACTGGTGGAGAAACATGCTGAAGCTCCACAGAAATAACATTTTGCTTCATATTTCTTTGTTACACAAATTATAACACAGTTTCCAAAGCTTTGTTTAGACTAAGAGATACTAATTAGGGCTGATTGATAGAGGGCTAGAAAGTACTGTAAACCAATCTGAACCTCTGGTTAATGCAATGTTTATTAGGTTTATACAATATAACAAATTAATTTAGATGATATATATTTGGAATTTGAGATATGTCACTGAGTCAAAGCCAAATGCACTTCATGTGTGTTAGAAGGAAATGTGCTTGCTCAGTCAGTTAATAAAGTAAGACCTAGTAGGAAGGCATTAAAATATTTAATGTGAAATTTATTTCCAAGCATCTCCTAGGAAGTGACTTTCACCTAGTAATGATTTTTCCCACAAAAGACATGCTGTGATTCTGGAGACATTTTTGGTTTGCACAGCTAGTGTGTGTGTTTGTGTGTGTGTGTGTGTGTTTGTGTGTGTGTTGCCATAAGTATTTAGTACACAGAAGTCAGGGATGTTGCTAACCATCCTCTAAGGCATAGGACAGCCCTCAACAACAATTATCTAACCTCAAAACTCAGTAGTGCTGGAATCAAGCAGCATATAAAATTACCTGCTTATCATGTCTCAGCATGCTTATTTAAAACTTATGTTATTGAAACTTTAAGGTAAACTGCATAAAATAATAACAGGAGGTCTTATGTTGGTAAAGGTTTGTCATTACTTTAAAAGTCATCATCAATATGTCCATTATTGTTTCAGTGTACTCAAACTCTAATAGGAGACACTAGCATTAGTCTATGGGAGAATATAGTAGCCATGCACATAAAATCACCCTCCTTAGACTAAATAGAATCCAAGAGAAAATTCAGTTCACTGTATTCCACTTATGCTAGTGTTCATCTTGATTTGAACTAGTTAGATTTATTTAGGAAAGTAACATCTAATAATATTGAGTGGTCTAATAGTTTGGTACAAAACAATTATGTATTCTACAATACAGATGTCCAGAAAATAAATGAACCGAGATGATAGAAACAGAGCTCTTGTGATGATTTTTACTACAATTTATTTATTATTTAGTAACCTGATCCATCGCCCAAACTAATTATGCACATTTCCAAAGTGTACTTTGTACTAAGTTACAAAATTAAACTTGAATAAAGAAATCTAGGTGTTGAGATAAAGGACACGCGGAGTGTCTGTAACGTTGCTGGAGCATCCAGAAGTCACCAGACCCCGGAGCAGCTTTGTATTAGTTACAATACTTTTTCTTTAATGATATACATTTGTCACTTTGCTCTCTTAATTATCCAAGGTATTTAGGTATTTCAGACAAAATCTTCAGGTCTCATAAATACCTTTTTTGAAATAAATGGTGAAATAAGAATAATAAGCCAAGTTAATATTACAAAATCAAGAAGGCAAATATAGACTTCTCCCTAGTTTTCTATATACTGTTACCTACTTCTCCAGGAAAATCACTGGTTATTTGACTGTTCAAAAAAGTTTTTAAAACTCCTAGAAGGCCAACAGGTAAACATAGGTGCAACAGAACCATACACATTTTATTCAGTCACTTCCATCCCCACATCAGTGGGCATTAGACAGAGAACTGAAAAATACCACCTTCTCACATATCTCAGTATCTGGAGATTTTTAAAATTTGTAAAGTAAACTTAAATAAAGAATAGGGATAAAGAACTAGTTCCTTATAAATACAAAACTTCTAGGCTCTGGTAAATCTAGTTGTGATACAGAAAGAGGCTAGAAAAAGGGCAGAAAAATATAAAATTAAAAAAAAGATTAAAATGGTCAATTTAAGATCTGTACTTAACACATTGTTTTCCACAAAAACCGGTCTGCATTCTCTGTCTTTCTAAATAGCCATTTTCTGCCTTGATCAAAATGACTATCTGTATGATGCATTTAGTCCTTAACTGCGAAATGTCAGGCTGGCGTGGAGTAGATAGAATTTGGTGAATTTTATGAAACATGCCTCAAGGGTGGATGCAGGTAGAAATTGGAGGTCTGCAGATTCTCACCAATGCTAACTTTTCAAATGGATTTATTAGGTAAACTGCAAGTTTTAGAAATTTGTACAACATTTAAAAAACTATTTGCGGCTCTTCTGGTTTGCAACTTGCTACCCAAGTGCCTATTATCTCACAGCACACAGCTCAACTTTGCATGAAGTCCATGCATGGACAGAATACACAAACAATGGGAACTTAAGGAAAATTATCAGTCTCTCACTTGAAAAGAGAATGAGCTTTGAAAGATAATCAGAAGGATAAACAACAATAAAATCCTCACAGTGCTCACTCAATTTGTATGATTATCACATTTGGCTTAGTATCCATATTTAGAATTGCATTTGACTTGAGCAGCCTCCCCTTATCATAATAGTATTAAAACTAAGCAGGAAGTAAATTTAAAAATAACTTTGATTTTCAAAATATGGTCCAGTTTGCGCAACATTCACCATACAATGACTACAAGTGTAACCAATTTTCTTTCTATACTTACGGCTCTTGTTTTCACTGTCTGAGCTCTTATTCTACAACCTTACCAAACAGGCCTACCAACTTGTGACATGTGTGTTGTACAACAAAGAACTTGGTCTTTATCCAGAGCTCGTACCATGAAACTTCTAAAAGCCTAGTGTTTCCCAAAAGGTAGAAATATCTTTGCTACTCACAATCTCTACTTTCATTGTATGCTTGAGTTTACACTAATAAAGCTCTTCATGCTGGGTCCCCATAGTGTCAGATTGGAGGCATATCACTGGAAAGACTACACAGTGATAGGTATGGAGTTTTGTTAGTGCAGCCTTCTAAGCCGTGAGGGGAATTTGGAGATTAGGTTCAATCCGGTGGCCATTGACCTCATCAATCATGTGTATATAATGAAACCCTACGGAAAGTGTCAGACTCTGAGGCTCAGGGGAGTTTCCCGATTGGTGTACACATTGATGTGCTGGAAGGGAAATGAACTGATTCCACAAGGAGAAGGCATGAAATCTCTGCAGTGAAGACTTCCTCAGAACTGGCCCTGTGGGTCTCCTCGTCTATTTGACTAGTATTTGGAACAGTCAGCGCTGAGCGGGGGAAATACTTTTTGTTGCTGTTGTTTTGCTTTGTGAGATAGGGTCACCCTATGTAGTTTGGACTGGCCTGGAAGACACATGCAGACCACGCTGCCCTGCATTTCACAGTGATCCTCCTGCCCAGCCTCCCAAGTGCTAGGATTACAGATGTGTCCAACCATGCGAGGCTGAGCTTCATAAATCTTATCCCATAACATTCTTTTCAATATCCTTTCTTCTGTGTATGCTAAATTTGAGATCTTCAGAATTTGAGAAGGAATACAAAAGAAACAATACCTGGTATAAGTTCTGCTGAACCTATCACAATTTACTTGATCAAATAGAGCAGTTTTCTCTTCCACATGAAATCCACACTGGTCCCTTCAGAGGTTCACTAAAAAGACGTTCCTGGTAATCTCTTTACATTTGCATAACTAAAAGTCTCATACAAGTGCTTTTCTCAAAACAAGATAATTAGGTCAAAAAGATGACTATAATTCTTCATCTTTTGGGAAGTTGAAACTCCTTTCAACATGAAGAGCTCCAACCCAATTCTTGACCATATTGTGATCACAGTTTGTATCACATGACATAATTTATCAAGTGCAGCTGGGTCAGAAAACACTTGCAGGTATTGCACTTACATATTCTGCACCGTGGGCATCAGATGCAGATAAATGCTTGCCATGTTCTGAGTGGAAAGTGGTACTACCATCTGGATCTAAGCCCAGTAACACAGAAACAACTGTTTGTTGTAAAATTGATCTTTCCTCGTGATTACAAAAGGGTTAAAGTTCAAAATTTGCTCAGTTGCTCTTTATTTGGAGGTAATAATCAACAACATCTTTACCTTTTAAACTCATATATTTTAGTAGTTGTTTATTGGTCCACCACAGCAGCATTTCAATAATACCCATCTAACTTTTTACCATTCATTTGCTTGCAACTGCCAACCCTGGAGGTTCTGCATACCTGGCCCTGATCTTTTTTCCACTCCATTTCTGATAAATATTCTTGCCTATCTCTGCTTCCATCTCATTTGGAGCAAGGCCAATATTCTCTTATCTGCTTTTGGATGTTTATGTACATTTGATACTCACTGCCTATCTGTAGCATGAAAGCAATCATATCTCTCCAACATATTCGTTGCTTGACAATAATCTCACCAAATAACGTTAATACACAAACTCTGATGTACAGATATTATTAATAAAGAAAACATCGGATGGTTCCTTCATGTTTGTTTAAGAACTTGATATTATCTGCGCCGTAAGTCACATGTAGTTTTAGTGACTGTAATAGAATAAAATGCTTTTCTTCCTCAATAAGAACATTAAGAACATTGTCCTTTACTAAGAGGGAGGGAGGTAGCCTTGTAGTTTGGAAGATATGATGGGAGAAATATTGCATCTTTTCTCCATGATTCCCTATTTTCTTGTTTTCATAGCTGGAGGGTGACCTTTTTTTCCAACCTGAAAGTAGAGACATGGCTGCTTGTAATGTAATATTTTTATGTTCCACTCTGGCTTACACAATTTTGCTGCTATGGCAGTGATGTGTCCCTTGAAAGAATAGGACTATGCCTGCTCCTGGTGGGCTGCTTGCTCTATGTCGCTTGTCTAAAATGTCCTTCCCTTCAAGGAAAGTCTTCCATTGGGTGTCATGGGTGCTGTATTCAGACAGATCAAGGGAAATTTTGTGCCTGTTAAACTGAGTCCAGGAGGGAGGCCAAGTTTATGGTGCTTTTATGTGCCAAAGTCTACTGTACCTTTGGTCACACTTCCTCCAGCTCCAGCCCTGCTACAGCTCCTAATACAGGAACTCACCGTAGAACTGACCAAATACTACTGGAAATATTGAAAGAGGCAAATGCAATATGGGCTTCTTTACTTATTTTTTTTTTTTTTTGTAAACATGCTACATTTTTACTGCCTGTACTAGTCACTTTTCTAATGTTGGGACAAACTCTAGCTTTAAATACATGAGTCTTTTGAGGGACATTTTAGGTCTAAATAATAATATTCTGCTCCTGGTCTCAAAAGATTCATGTCTATCTCCTCATGCAAAACCTATCATGTCCACCTCTAAGGATTATGGAAATAACACGTAACAGTCCCAGCATCACAAAAAATTCCAAGTTTAACATTTCTTTTGAGATTCAGGACAAAATCTTAGCCTATCGTCTCCTAGTGACAGCCTTTTTGGAGCAGGGCTGCCTCCTAACAGCACATCCAGCTCTGTACTCAGCAGTGGATGAGCATGGTACTTGCATGTCCCGGTCCCCTCCCAAAGGCCCAAGCTCTGCACACTCACTACTTTTGGAAGATACGTTAGACAGCTACCATGGCACGGCCTTTTGCAGCTAATCAGAAAACAGAAAGTCATCAAATAATATAGAACCCTTTTTCTGGATTTGTGATTCAAATTAAAATTCACAAAGTCCTTCAAGGAAAATATTTTCCTCCTCTGAGGAATTTCACTATATTTAGAAAGGAATCTGCTCTCATGTTTTTATTTGAATAAAATATTTAGCTCCTCTGAATTTCTTCACACTTGCATGCATGCATGCACATGCACATATCCTAGGCATAGTTAAAAATATATATCCACACACATGTTTATTCTGTGTTTCATAACATCTTTCTCATATCCTATAAATGTTTGTATCCATTTGCTTAATTCTGAATGCATAAAACATACATGTGCAAGCTGAACAGTGGTTACCCTTTCATTTATAATCCTGTAGGCAATCACTACTTATGTCTCATTGAACTTGTGCTTTCTCTTTTGTCAGAACCTGCAGGTAATTTCCTAAATACATGTGATTGCTGTGCTTTGGAATCAGACAATTTACTGTGAGACAGGAAAGAACAGAGCCTCCCTTTTTATCTTTACCAAAATTACGAAAAGATTATCTTTCAGTGTTGCCCCAGGTTTGTGAACTTTTAGAACTTTTTAAAGCATTTTTCATAACAATTTTCAAAACTTCCGTGATTTTGGAGGCAAAATAAAAACTGTTAAAACAATGCTCGTCATTAGCCTCCCTTTGAAAGCTCGAGCAATGAACTTCTCAGTGGAGCTAGTGGACCCCAGGAAATATGAGCATGCCAGAAAACTTCCTATCAGAGCAGTGGGTAGGAGTGAATCTCCTTGTATAGCCAGGAAGGGCAGTGGTAATTCTGGGCTAAAGGGCCATAAGTCATAACATGTGCAAGATGGCATACTGTTCTCTGAAATGCACCACAACTGTCTCCAGGAACGGAAAATAACAAGCCGGAAAGACTGCAAGCAAAACATAGTGATCCGTAAAATCATGGAGCACTTTTCTCCTCATCTCGCTGCTTAAAAGCAATGTCAGAAAGAAGATGGGGCAGTTGAAGTTACGTTTTTTCTTCCTCTTTTCTAATAAGTCTATGAAAAAGCAGTCAGAGAAAGGACAATTTATACTGTATAGGTCCAGTTTTTGGAAGAGACAAGAGGAGTTGGTGAACTAGCAGATAAGATTTAAAAAGTGAAAACCAAGGATGTCCAGTTCATTTGAGTCCTGTGAAAATGACTACAGAGGTGCTGGCATGCAGGTAGTTTTGAGAGTGAATAAATGGAGAAAGTAACAATAACTCAAATCAAAGAAAAGAAAATGTAAGAATGATATGAAGAATATGTGTCTATCCTTAGGAAGAGGTGGGGAAGACAGTAGAATTCCTCGCAGTTGACTGATTCCAAATAAGCCACTCACACATGAGGCATCATGCTCAGGTCTGCTTCCCTCGTCTAGGTCAGCCATGACCAGTGGAGAACCATCAATCACTCCTACTCACACAATGGAGTGAGAGTGATTGATTGTTCAGGACTGAATTAGCCTTGCCTGATTCATGGGAACTCTTAATGGAATCCCGGAGCCCTGAACTGGAAACTTGGGTTTTGGCCTGGAAATGGACCTCAAACCTTGGGGCTAAGTCCAGGTGTGCCCTAGTCAATCCACATCCACAGCTTTGGAAGGAAAATATTTTGGATGCTTACATAGTTCCACACATTGCTTGTTTGATATTAACATTTTTCACAGATTTTCTTTGTGAGAAAAACTAATAAAAATAGTATTGCCTTTTCTTGTTATCTCAGGAAAAAAATTCTTTAGAATTTTCATTATGAATATGTTTGCTTGTACTAGTTAATCTTGCTAATAATTACTTTATTTGAAGCTCCTATTTTGAGACATTTCAATGTACAGGAAAGTGATATAATGACACTTCTCAGTAAATACATATTATGCTGAATTGAAATGTCAGCACTTTGATAGGCATAGTCAGACGTGAAGGACATCCTTCCCATTTCAAGGTATAAGTTTTCTTACATATGTGAAAATTGTGAAAATGTTTGTCCTCCTCCTAAGAGCATTATTACAACTGGGACACAAGTAAATAAAATAATACAGATAGATGAGGCCAGTGAGTGGTAGCAAAGGATAAACTGGGTGTGCTAGCGTACATCTGTTTTCCTAGTACTATGGGGAAGTGATGCAGGAATATCTCAGGCTCAAACCTAGTGCAGGGAACTATAACGGAGATCCCATCTAAAAATACAAAATTAAAAATGAATAAAAATGAAGCTAGAAGTATAGCTCAGTGCAAAGGCACTGAGCTCAATTCTCTATCCCATAAAGAAAAAAAAAAAAAATAGCAGGGAATGACACCTAATTCCTATATAGTATTAAATAACACTGCATATGGAACATATTGCATATAGGTAACAATATCATACAACAGAGTTGACCTAAGCAGGAATATGACAATTTAGCTAAGTTGTTTCAAGCCTAGATGTCTGCTTTAAGTCATTATCTATATTTAAAATAAAATGAGATTTCTATTTCTCTTTTATTATCTTACAATGCGTAGGAGTATCTTTAAATGTGCTGGTATAGCACATGGTAATACACATCTAAAGACTACTTATACCCCTCTGGTGATTCTCCACCTTCTTTTATTATTTTTAATTTAAGAGGAAAAATAGTTTTCAGTAGTTTAAGGTGTTTAGACACTTTCTTGCGTAGGGAGAGGGAATGCTTGACATTTCTTACACAGGACAATGGTGACAAGCCACATGTGGCTCAGCATCACGGTCTCTGCTCTCCTTCGGAACTGCTGACCCTTGGGGCTCGCAGACCATTTTGAGGTTGAATCTGAACACTCCAAATACTAAGTATCGACATTTATTTTTAAAGGAGATCCCCTTTCATTCTTGGAATTCCTCTCTTCTCGAAGTCTGACAGAAGCTGTGTTCAAACCTCTGAATAAAGTTGTAGGGAAATGTTTGAGGGCCAAGTCCTCAGTGTTGGTGTTTTGAATATTTTTGTTAATATCGCTATGCATTCTATTTTGGTATAGCATTACATTCACTTTAGTACACAGTTTAAATAGGAAAATGATAAAGAAATAGATTTCAAGCAATTTATCTCTTTAAGATTGCTATCTCTAGAGAAGACAAGCCAAGATTCAACTCTAGTCCACTTGATGCTAGCCCAAATTTACCATCTCTCTAATGAAGCCATTGGAGATTGTTCTCTGAAGAGTCCAAAGCAGGATTGGAGTACTGCCATGTGAAAAATGCTCTCCATCAGATGTACCTGATTTGACATAGCTAAAGTGTAGTGAGAAGTCTTCTTTGCTCCTAAGCACATTCTGCATTTTTTACATTTCACAGAATCATTGCATTTAATAAAAATGAGTTGTGCAAAAAGATGCAGCATATACCTATGTGAAAAGTAGCTTGTTTAAGATGAAATAATGTGGTACATGAAATGCCTGGGCGTATCTTGTGGCCTGTTTTTCCGGAAACAAAAGCCCTACATCTAACGTGTAGGCTGCTGCATGCTCCATTTCAGAATCCCTGCGTCTGAACACTTGAGCTGAGCTCGCTTTTTATCTTGGCTTACCGTTTCCTCAGTCAAAAGCTTCTTTAAATGTGTTGCATTGCAGAATTTTAAATGAAGAAAGCACACACTTCATTTATTTATTATCTTGGTAAAAATTAATACTAACTAGGCAGTACAACTAAGACTATCACACAGCAGGGAAGACTCAAGCTAAGTCTTTAGCTTCATGGTAGGGACTTGAGAATGTTCCATGTGTCCTGCCAGAGCACACAGCAATCATCAGAGGTGTTTGGATGTAAATTCTCCTAGCGGAGGTTTTTGAATGTGAATGAAAGTTAGTGGAAGAAGAGTCTTCCTAGAATCATACAAGTACCAGATTTTAAATATTACACACTAGATGTAAATATTAGACAAACTGTTTTGTTTTCTTTTGGTTGGAACTCAAATATGCCATTTCATTTTTCATTAGACCTCCACTTACATGTTTACTGATGCTTAGCCAATCTACCTGCCTAACGCATTTCACCTCAGTTGAGTCAATCTGGATTCCACACCCATTCTTATCCTAAAGATGATATTTAACACATTTCTTTAAGCTATACCCCTTGTTTCACAGTTGGCAGTTATATACACAATCTAGGATATAGCAGGTGATATAGCAGGTTAGCCAATCTACCTGCCTAACGCATTTCACCTCAGTTGAGTCAATCTGGATTCCACACCCATTCTTATCCTAAAGATGATATTTAACACATTTCTTTAAGCTATACCCCTTGTTTCACAGTTGGCAGTTATATACACAATCTAGGATATAGCAGGTGACAATTTTACAAAGAATTAAGGGAGAAGACAGAATTTTGAGCAGGCATAGACAAACCAGAAGATCTAAGGTTGAGAATCAGCAATTCTACAGCAAATTCTCCTCATTTTATTTTTATTTGCACTGATTTTATAAGTGTATTAATCTAAATGACTATGTACCAAGGTGAACAGACATATGCTACAACAGCAGCAACTTTGAATCATTTTGATCTTAACAAGGTCACTAGGACAGAGCTTTGATGTCTTGTGAAGTACTGGTAAACATTTGCTTTGAAAGACTTAGTTTTCCCCCCCCAAAAAAATATCCCCCTCATTTTTGGGGGGATGCAATGCCTTGTGTGCTTGTGTTTTGGCATTTGTAGAAACACAAATCCAGATTGAGAATAGCTTCAGCTGGCTAATGAATACATCAGACTATTATTAGTCACTAAGGACTAGTTAGTTTAAAACAGGCATTGAGAGTACGGATTCTAAGGAATATGAGTTACTAACTTAGCAAGAAAAATGTTCTCTGAACTGTGGTTAAAACAACCAAGCAGGATGCTCTTAGGCTGAGGTTGTGAATGAATGTCAGATAAGACTTCTGCCATTACAAGCTTCAGTTACATTATGCCCTATCAAACACAAAGTTGATTTCTCAAGACAGTTTGTTCAATATATTTCATATGAGCAATATTGTGTGGGTTTCCAGAGACAGAGAGAGAGAGAAAGAGAGAGACAGAGAAAGAGAGGGAGAGAGAAATAAAATAAAATAAAATAAAGAACTTATTCCTTTTTAATTAAGACGCCAGATTTCCTGTGTTCGTGAGCCATTATTTAAGAGGATTCAACGACCGTTATGAAGAAGGCGGGATTCCAACAAGGCAGATTCGACAGGAACAGACCACATGCCCCGGGCAGCTTGTGTCCATGGAAATGACAAAAATAGGGACTGGCTTTGTGACTCTTTCACATTTTGAAGAGAATAAAACCCTTGATCTATTGCACTCTCGAGGCTATTTCACTTTTTTAAAAAAAATGAAACAAGGTCTTTGTTCCCAGCTTAGCAGCATCACTTTCTGGCTGTAGCACCATGGCCGTGACGACACTTTTGAGAGATTAGACTTTCAATTGATTCTATAAATTCAATCACGAGTTATATATGGTAACTATAAGCACATATGGGATGATATTTATTATCAGCCTACATCTTATTTTCCCCTTTCTCTCCACTGTAGTTTGGTGACACTGATGGATATGAACTGCAAAATGTTAGTTCAGTGTTTTTTCTTTCCTTTAGTCTAAAATAAATATCTCTTAAGCACTCTCCCTGGCAATGTGTTTCTCATTTGCTGTGGCACTAAGTGTGTAGGTATGGCCAACCACTAACCTGACATGTGCCTGTCACCAGGGACCACTGCTTCTTTCATCTTCTTAATGGACATTTCTCTACAGACGTCTGTGGCCTACCTGACTATAATCCTTTAAATTTTAATTCACTTTACATTTAGCTTGGTCATAAATACCATTTAGGTACCAATACTGTGCTTTATGCAATCCCTAAGGTGATGCTTTTATTTTAATGAGGCCATTTGCAACTTAAGAGCAAAAAAATTCCATCTTTGATTGAATATATTTGTCAGTTTTATTCCCGATTGGCATTTTCATGGGAAAAGTTGGATAAAACTAAGAGATGGCTGCTTACCAAGTAGGATAAAAGTTTCTCTATGTCTGTACTTTCAAAATTAACTAAATAAGTGGTCTTTGAAATTCATTTTGAAAACATCAAAGTTAACTGGTTGTAATCAAAAAGAAAACCCAGAATCAAGTTATATTGTAAATGAAATTTCCACTGGAGTGTTTTTTCTATTTAAAAGGAAAATATAATCAATGGTAGCACATCTCTGTAATCCCTACACTTGGGAAGCTGAGACAGGAGGATCACACAAATGGAATAGTGGTTTCGGGACAAGTCAAAACTTCCTAGTGACATGGCCTCAAAAAGCAAACCAAAATAAAGAAGAAAGAAAAAGATTCTGTAGATAATAAACTATTCAGATTATAGACCAGCACAATAACAGATGGAAATTAATGTCCTAGAATATGTATAAATAATGGTTAATTATCAATTTTGCAAATTTGTTCTGATTTTTATTACAGTGTTTGTCTCTTTTTGAGTAACACAATATGTTTTATTTTTCCCTCCAGCATTTGGAAGCAGGTAGTTGCCACTGAAATTTTAGTTTAATTAAAGTTTGATACAACATGAATTTAAAAATTTCTATGGATTATATGTACAGTCCTCTGGCCATAGTACCAAATTCTCAAGTGTAGCACACACACTATCTGGAATACACCACAGACACTTTCTATATTTAGAGAAAAGAATTTCTACATGCATAAGAGTAAATTTGAATTGGAATTTTATTCTAAATGAGTTTTAATAGGTAATGAGGAAAACCAACAAGATTTTCATTTTTTATTTTTTATTTATTTTTTTCGTTACTGGGAATTGAACTCACAAACTTGCGCTTGCCAGGCAGGTGCTGTGCTGCTGAGATAAATCCCCAGCCCCTCAAGACTTTTATTTTATTTTATTTTTTTTTTGGTTTTTCTCTGGTACCGGGAACCGAACTCACGACCTTGCTCTTGCCAGATAGGCGCTTTGCCGCTGAGCTAAATCCCCAGCCCCCCCTCAAGACTTTTAACTTAGAAACAATGTTGAAAACATTTTCTGAATAAGAAGATTTTTGACTATTTAAAATGTGATGAATATATTATTTGGGGATATTAGTTTTAGTTTTTCAACTTTGGTTTACAGTAATCCTTAAATTAAAATGACAGTTATTTCTTTGAATAAGACAAAAGTATTCTGCCATTCAACACACAAAATAAAACTCTGTACTTTTTAAATTGAATCCTTTCATCTAGTTTTCTGTGGTTATAGTTACTTGACAAAGACAGAAAAGGATGGCTCAGAGAACTCAAAACTGTAATGGAAGAAGCTAGAAATTAAAGGCACATCTCTCAAAATCTTAACATTTTAATTTAGTCTTCTATATTGTCTTTCCATTCTATACTAGGTAAGAATTTTGTTTTAATTTTAAGATATTAAATGTAAGCATAAGAGTAAGCTAATATCAGGTGCAAGTCAATATTCTGACATATCTTTAGTAATCTGTATTTTCTTCATTATATCAAGGGTTTTTTTTCAGAAAAATACTGCAGGATATGAAACTAGAGAACAAGATTAAGCTGGGCATGGTGGTGCACACCTGTAATCCCAGCCCTCCCGAGGCTAAGGCAGGAGGATTGTTGCGAGTTCGAGGCCAGCCTGGGCTACAAAGTGAGCTTAAGGTCTGAAGTGCATAACAAGACCTTGTCTCAAAAAAAAAAAAAAAAAAGATTATACATTTTAGTAATTTCCTAGATAATTTATGCTGATATTTGTGTGTGTGTCTGTATCCCCAAGCATTTTTATTTTTTATTTTGAGAGAAAGTCTTGCTATGTCACTACGTTGTCCAAGTTGAAGGCAATCCCCTTGGGTCAGCCTCCCAGAGTGCTAGAAAATTCTTTGAGTTAATAAACTTCAGCATAAAGTATGTATTATGAGCTCATGAGCCCAAATAATATTTTGTATCAATGCATTACATTTCTGAGTGGAATGAACCCCACTAACATAACGCATGGTGACACGAGTGTTTGGATCTTCTATGAGATGATTAAGCGTTTCAGAGTTTGATCAAGTAGCAGAAGCATATCAGAAGACTTAATGCACTGAGACTTAAATCAGCCTCTTTTCCTTCATTTATTACCCAGGATATCAATTCACATCTATTATATGATATGTGACAGGTGTTTTGGTTCACATCTTGGTATCCCCCAAGAGCCTTGCATGCTCACAGGTGGGCCTTTTGGAGGTGCTTGGATTGTGGGGGTTTATAGGAGACTTGCTGTTAGGGAGTGAAGTCTGGTGGTCACTATGGCCATGGCTGGAGAGGTCTATCTCCCTTCCTGACTCCTCCTTTCACCCTTTTTCTCTTTCCTGTCTATCGTACCTTGAGCAGCTCTTCCCTGCCATGAACACTTGCCACGTAGTCCTGTCTTGGAGGCAGCCCACTATGGACTGAAACCTCTACACCTTAAACAAAAATAACCTCTCCTTCTTTTACTTGTGTGTGGCAGGTATTGTTTCCCAGCAACCAAGAAACTAAGCAAGACTACAGGACAGGGAAGGATAAAGTTCCGTAAAAATTCACTGTCTATAATTAGGGATACTGACTCTCATCAATCCGTTTCCTGTTTATTGTATTTATTTATTTTTTTTTTTTTTTGGTTTTTTCTTTGGTACCAGGAACCGAACTCACGACCTTGCGCTTGCCAGGC
>NW_004955440.1:12159116-12166608 GCF_000276665.1 Chinchilla lanigera
TTGGTTTTTTCTCTGGTACCGGGAACCGAACTCACGACCTTGCGCTTGCCAGGCAGGCGCTTTGCCGCTGAGCTAAATCCCCAGCCCCTTCCTGTTTATTGTAACTTTCCTTTATTTTCCCTCTTCTCTCTCATCTGTCTTTCCTCTTTCCTCCTCTCTCTCTTCCTTTCATCTTTTCTTCTGCTAGGTATTAGCAATAATCTAGCCTTCTTTAGTGTTAAAGGCAAATACAAACATATAAGGGTAATGCAAAACTTACTTGGTGGGCTTAAATTTTCAATGAGTGAAAAGACAACAAACAAACTTTCTATTAATAATTCAAGAGTCACTTTCTCATGGAGGCTAAATAAACAATTCCATCATACTTACAGCAGATCAACAGTGTCAGCGCAGTCCCGGAAGGGTCGCAACTATCTGTAATCCCAGCGCACGGAAGGCTGAGTTGGGAGGATCACAAGTTCAAGATGAACCTATACTACACAGAGGGACCTTTACTCAAAAATTAAAACAAAAATGTTGGCGTTAGTACACTCACATCCTGAGTAATTTTTGAAATGAGTATTCTTTCCCATAATTCAAGGCAAGAGTTCAAGTGTACCTATGTTTCTACCTAATTGATAATGAGAACGTCCTTTATGTATTAGTGTTTCTATTTAACAGGCACTGTACTAAATTTTCTTTTCATTATCTCTCTTATTTCTCACAACTTTGATGATTGGCACTATTCTTTTTATTTATACAACTGAGACTACTAAGCCATTGAACAGTTAACTGCAGTCTTTACCTCTGTATCTCTTAAGCTGCAGGGCCGAGATTGTATCTTAGTACCCGTGCCTTATTTCAACAGCCCCTCAGGGGTGGCTTGTGATGACATCATAGGAATTCTGATGAGTAAAAGTGCATGTAGGCAGTAGCCTCGCCATAGCCACACCTACCTGCTTTCAATGAAGTATGAGGAGGAAGCCGGCGCCCATTGGTTTATTGCTTCTGTCTTCACAGATACCTTGACCTCGACCAGCCTTTTCCATTCTGATTGGTGAAACCAAATCTCTCGTTTTTGGCTTTCTTTCCTGCTCTTACTACATGTCCAATCCATCAGGAGAAACTGTGACCCGTACCTCTCCAGTCCACCGGAGCCCAAGCACTCCTCATCAACAGGGTGCGATCCATCCGGTCCCTCTTCTCGCACGGAAGTTATTACAGTTGTCTGAATGCTTCTCGTTGCTTCTTGACCTCTTCAAACCATTCATATAGCAGCTAGAGATGCCAGGTTAAAACCTAAGATACACCATGCAACCTCTCCAACTCTCCGCCCGCCTTCTCTCTCACACAAGCTAAAATCTCCACCCTTACTCTGTTTTGCAAGGCCCTCGGCGATCAGCCATATCTCCTGTGACTCCTGCTCTTTCTGCTCCTCAAGGAACTTCGTGCTCACTGATCTGTGATGACACCCAGCCAGTTCCTGCCTCAGGACCTTTGCAGTCTTGTATCTTTGATCTGAAAATCTCTTGCCGGAACAGCCACGTGCCTAGTTGTGTTATTTTCTGTGTTGTGTTAGCTAAATGCTGCCAGCTCAGTGAGTCTTTCTTTATGCTTTAATGTAACTCTTTGGAGTCTCTTTTCTTGCTTTCTTTCAGGAGTCAGAGGACTATGGCTGATAGGCCAATTATTAGTTACTACCTACTTTTGTAAATAAAGTTTTATTGAAATATGGATACCTCCATTTGCTTACATATTGTCTGAGGTGGTTGTTGTGTTCTGACAGCAGATTTGAAAAGATGCCACAGGGATGGCCTGGACCCAAAACTAAAATCATCTATTTATTTCCTACAGAAAAACTGCGCACACCCATATTTTCTCTGGCCTCAGTATTTATTACCCTATTTCACAATACATCTTATTTAGTTAGTGTACGTCCCTTGCTTAGCAGCAGGAATGTTCAGCATTGTGTTTATTGCTGTACTCTCAGGACCTCAGACAGCGTGTGACACACGTGCTGTTCAATAAATATTTATGAATGCATAAAGGAATTTGCAGGATGGCACATTCTGATTCTGTACAGTCGTCTCATGTTTCTTACACTTATTAATGTTCCCTATAGCTAACTCTATGGTATACCTTATTATGCAAAAAATTCCTGTGAATAAATAATATTACTGGCTCTGAGCTTTGGATTAATTTTAGATGCTAAAGATAATTTTACTACCAAGAAATTTGTATTTTTAAAATTTCACTCATCAATGACTTTTGATAATAAAATGTGCTGGGTGTAACCCTGGAACAATGTGGGGAGAGGGAGGATAGAAGATTTTCTTGCTGTGTTCATTATTTAAATCAAATACCTTGAGAGAAATCATAAGGTCTTTAAAAATTCCCAGGTGAATCCTACACCTAAGGGTTAGAAACTTCATTACCTAAAATCAGAAGTGGTAGAGCCCTGCCTGGGAGACATGCCAGTGTGAACCTGAGACACACATTGTTAAGATATCTATCTTACTGGGCTATTTTAAACATTAAATGATATAGTTATGATTTAAATAACTGTATCACAAATACTATTATCTTGATATGAAAAATCTGAGTGAACTTTATTAAATAACAAAAATTTTATAACTTGATTTACCAACAACCTGGTGCAAAATTTTGATACTACAAGTAAGCTTCCTTTGGTTTGGTTCTCGCCATTAACTTAGCGTTTCTTCTGCACGCTTGTCTTATTTCACATGGTTTCATAATATTTGAGGGAAGCTACCCTTGATAGACCTCACTTTTCCTTTGACCAGCTGTTCATCTTTGAGTTATTTAACATCTTTGGCACTCCATTACTGCTTATATAAAATAAAGACAGGCATAGTTTCTCCTTGGTAGTATTTTTATAAGAAGTGAGGGATTTTTGTATTTAAAACACTTAACTGAGCATCTACAATATTTTAGGTTTTAAAACTGCAGTGAATTAAGATATTTTCCCAAAAACTTTTATCTCCTGCAGTCAATCAGAAAAGGGATAGTTATGTTACATAGGCATATTCTTCATGTATTAATTATTTAAAGGAAATTTTTTGAAAGCACTCATACATTCTTGAAAAATTTACATTTCCTAGCAAACATATAAAAAGGAACAAAAGTATGAGGAAATATGTCAGTATATGAACAACCTATATGTACAATATTTTAATATTATTGGAACTTTGAAATTATACACACACTAAACAAATTGAAATTTGCAGTAAGCCATTGTCCTTAGATAATTGAATGAAGAGCCTCTTCAATAAAACCACTCAAGGGCAGAAAGTATTTTCCTATTATTTCAAATGTTACCAGGTAGACATTTTAAATTTTCCTAGTGTTCAACATCGGTATTCCCCTGAAACATGTTCTCACCCATGTATTAGCAAGGTGAGTACGCTATCACTCATAAATAATCAATGTGTAGATTTGGGGAGGAGATTTCTGGGTTACTTTTGTTTTACTTCTCAGTTAAAAAGAAATTGCAATCAGCTCCAGGAGAAAAGAAGTCTGTTCCCATAACTCTTCTGTGAGTTCTGACGTACAGTGTGAGTTGGCCCGCTTCAGAATCAAAACTCAGCACTCCTTCTTTCTATTTGTTTTTTTTAGTGCCGCTGTGTACAGACTGGAATAAATAAAGTGTTTCCCACAGTGCATCGGAAAGTTCTTCCTTGGGAGTGCAGCTGTACTTCGCCACTTAAGAAAGCATTTCTCTTTTCATTGGTGTCTCCGGTGCTCATTTTTTACCTTTATCTGCATTCTCCTACATTTCATCTGCGTCTTTGATCAGGCTGTACTCTGACCTATCTCTACTTGAAAAAGCTTTATTCACAGACTTTTCCCACCTTTCCCAACCTTTCTCAACATCAGTTATTTTTCCAAAGGGTCAGCAGCTATGGAATTCAGCACGCTAACTTCAAATAGTGACCTCTTTAAATAAACATTGCTACGAGTTGTTCAAAGGAGATTGTATGGTCTAAATAAAGCACAATTAGTCAACCTGCGAAGAAATGGAGTTTATCTTTCTCTTCCTTTTCTTTTATCAAAACATGTCTATCCTGTATTCCACTTCCTCGGGCCTCTGAGTTTATTTCCTGACATCAGAGCTTTAACACTGAGTTAACGTTTGTCTTCATGATTTTCGTTCTCTCCCACCTTACTAAACATTTCACTCACCATATTAAAAAATCAAAATATATTTTAGATATAATTTAATATTTGAAATCTGCATAAATATTACAACTGATGATCTCTGATGGTTTGTCAGTACTTTTCTCCTTAACAATACAGAAGATAATGCAATGAATGGCTTCTTAGCATCAATGAAGGAAAAGATAGGTAATTCCCAGAAAGCAGGAGATGTTAATCTGTGGGAAGCACTCCCTGTGAGTAGGAAGTTCAGGTACAATAACTCCCAATGGGGCGATTAATATTGGCTTAGGAATAACATCCTCGTTTTTTCCAAACTCGGCTAATGTAGGTAGTTGCCGACTCCAGCTATGAACCAATTGTCAGAACTCCAAAGTGGTATCAGGGTCGCAAACTTTAGCTGATCCAAGCGGTTTGAGCTCCTAGGATGGCGACGCCGACAGTCTTTCCCAGGGACAAGCTTCTGTGACTCAGGAAGATCCCAGTATAGTTTACAGAATGTAAGTAACGAGGAGTGGTATAAAACGTTTTGCCAGGGAACTTTCTCTGCCCAGTTCAGCAGAAGCTAAGCGGGTTTGTAAAATCTATCAAGTGAATAGCTATGGATTATTTTACTCCTATTTACAGCATTCATTACTGCTTTCCTATGTCTCTTCATGGACTTTTTCTTCATAAATGAGAACTGTGACGTTTTATCACTGAAGGAGGTAAAATTAAAAGAATTGACCATATAATACTTTGTTTCCTGTCATTAAACAACTTAATTTGTGTTATTATGACTTCAACCACATTTCAGTCGTTGATTTATGATTCAGAAATCTAGAAGGGTCGTTACCATTTGAGTTAAAGTCACACTACTGTGTCTTCTGCCTCACCCAGGTTTGCCCAGCCTCCTGCTCCTATCCTAGAAGGCTGGGGTTCTAGGGACTGTGTGCTTGCAATGGGAAGAACTTGCCACTAGAGTGTGATATTGCAAATTAGTAACAGAACAGGAGCTTCTGCAGAATTCTAAAGCTAGAAGCCAGAAATGTATTTTTCTCGTTTTAAACATATGCTTTCCTTAACATATAATTATCTTACTTTATTAAAGTTTAGTAATTTAAGGCCATTAATCTAGGTTGAATTGTGAACAATTGCCCGATATTATGCCTAAAAAAACAAACTGACTGTTACTTTCTAGATAATCACAAAATGTAGATGAACCCATGTCACAGATGAGGCAAAAACCCTCTGAATTTTTAAAAATCTTCCAGACACAGTAATTCTAATGAGTTTGATCCATGAACCATATTGAGTATAATTAGATTTAATCCTCTTTATGGTTCTCTAAATCTTTAAGAGTAGATAATTTTTAACCAACTGAATGAAAAAATGTCAAAGCTTCTCTCTATGTTCTGATGCAGTATATTAAAAACATCTTGGATGAGTCAGAAACATTACAGTAGATTTGATTATCTTTCACTAAGTTTTGAAAATCAGGTATGGCCTGTTGTGTATAGTTTATTGCTGTCTTCTTTCCCTTAGCAAACCAATGCTCTTCACTCTGTGAACACGAATTCATGGCATTCATAGCAAGAAACGTTGGCTGTGAGAATAATATTCTAAAACATCCTTTTATTTTTCTCTCCCTGTGTTTCTCTTTTAAGCTATACTCTGGAAAGAAAATATCAAGTCAATGTTGAATTTTTCTCTCTTGATCATACATGGGAGCAATTATTTTTGCATAAATGGCATAGTGTTTTCTATATATGAAGTTTAAATATTAGGTGGCTTGGATAACACTTTAAGGAATGCTTATCTGATCCACAATTTTTTTAAAACAGAAACTAAGTCTAAGAAAATTTGAACCATTTTCTTCTTACTTCTCCTGGGCATTGCCCAGCATTTTCCAGGGTAGTCATGATCCACATTTTCTCATCAGATACATCAGCTGTCCAACACTGGCTGACATCTAACAGTATCTGGAACCAATAGGATCAGTGCAATTATAGATAAAATGATTAGTTTGTTTATGTTCTCTCTGCGATTTGCTGCTTTCACTGACATTTGGTTTGTTTACTCTCTGGCATCTCAGCTTACCACAAGCTCGTGCTCGTGGTCAGGCACCTCTCCTTTAGATTCCGCTTGTTTGGTCACCCAGAAAACCTCAACTAGTGACTGAGAACCAGGAGGCCCAGGTAAAACCTCACCACTCACTGATTTAAAACTTGACATGGATGCTGTTTTTCCTGCTTTCACTTACAACCTATGCAACTACTCCCCGATATTTCAAATTTAACAGGAAAGATTCTATCCAGTCATTGGTCAAGATCATGAATTAGAAAGAGCACTTTATTTAAACTAAAGTAAGTTAAAATGCATTTATAGAAATTAGAGTCTAGTGGGTATATAAAGCACGGTGCAGAAAAATTTAAATATTCAGTGTCACTTCATGAGGTGCAACAATTCATTTAGTGTATTTATAATAGATTATTTTCAGTTTAATGCACTACTAATTTTATGATAGGTAATTATTATTTCCTAAAGAAATTAAGACCTTTGACATAATTGTAATGTTTTTCAACATATGTTCCCCTATATCTTATTCACAACCATTTTCTGCCTCATGGGAAAGCTAAGCGTCATACTCCTCCACTACTATTTTCAGAGTGGATCAAAGCCAGGACCTTAGGCTCTAGTACTCAGACACATCTCCAGTCTCTGCTTCGGTTAATGACACAGAACATTAAGCAAGTATATACATGTGATGCTGATTTTCTACCCGGCTGCTATGGCTTAAATAGGGTTTGTCCCCTCTGAAACTCACCTTGGAACTTGATTGCAGTTATTTCAGGGCCAGGAGGTCAAGGCTTGAAGAAACGATCAGGTACTGAATTGATCAGGTATGAGACTGAAGTGATCAGGTACGAGGTTGGTTACCTGCACAATGGCTTATTACAAAGTGTGGTTCTTGCCCCTGTCGTGTCTCCCCACAGACTTCCTTTTCCATCCTCCCCAACCATCACCTGAAAGAAACAAGATCATCACCATTTCCTCCATTCCTTTTCCTGTGTATGTGGTACTGAGAATTGAACCCAGGCCTTTGCACTGAAATAACTCCCAGCCCTTCTCTTTGGTCCTTTTTTTTTAAAAAAATCTTTTTAGTTTTATCTGTGATTTTTATTTAGATACAGCATCGTGTTGAGTAGCTAAGTTCCCCAGGCTGGCCTCAAACTTGTGATCCTCCTGCTTCAGAAACCCGGAGTCCTGAGGACAAAGATATGCACCACCATGCCCAGAAAACAGGATTCTTTTCTGAGCACCAGAAAAAAAAGAATGGTACAGGACTCCTGGTTTG
>NW_004955440.1:12166943-12266349 GCF_000276665.1 Chinchilla lanigera
GCTGAGCTAAATCCCCAGCCCCTAATTTGATAATTTAATCACAACTTCACATCCAAGGTGGGGATTATGCAGCCATTGTGCAGATAACCAATTCAGGATCCCAGTTCAGGAACTGGGCCTAAACCTTATTAGCTTCAAGCATTCCAGCTCTTGGTTATAATCTTTCCATTATTTAACGAGGACCTTTTGAGTCATTTCCCTTTGATTTTTCCTCTGTCCCTTCACTTTAGCCACCTTGACCTCTGACCCTGCTCTGCTTGATCTAACTCCTTGGCTATGGTAGTAAAATTCTGAAGGGACCCTGGTGTTCGCTGTGTATGTCTCTTGTCTTTAGAGGAACATTCTGGATATTTTCCTATACTTATAATCAGGTTCCTCACAAATGGATAGAAACTCCGATGCCAATGTCATGGCAAGAGGTGAAAGGAGGCCTGCTGGAGAGTTACACAATGAATAACAGTTTGAAAGGATAACAATGCCAAGCATGAGAAATCATCAGGATGCAGAAATAGAAGTATGAAATGTATTTCCCATGTAATGCAGCAGCTGACTGTTGTAAAGAAAGAGGGTTAAGTCTAAGAAGTATGAGGGAGCACAGATATAACTAAGAAATGTCAAGGGTCACACCATGAGAGACCTGTGACTGAATAAACATTGCCACAATGTAGGTGGATAAGGATATTGCCATACATCCTGCTTCCCAAGTTTTCCTTATTGCTTTTGCAGTGCCTAATGATTTTATTTTCACGCACACCCTACCCATGATATAAAGGTACAAGGCTGAAATCATGGTGTATGTGTTCATGGCTACATTCTTGATTCCTGTTTCATCATAATCAGTTTAAAATATTCATTTAATTTGTTATAGGTTGAATGTGTTTATGTGTGTGTACTTTATGCTTCAAACTATTTAAAATATTAATAATCATCCCAAAGTAAAAACTGACCTCTGATTAACTGAGTTATTTTGAGGAGCATATTTATTCTGCCAGAAAAATAATATATTACAAAAGTTTATCTATTTCATTAAAAGTTTCAGGTTTTGTTCTTACCATTAAAACTACTTCTGGGCAAAAGTTCACAGACACTATAATTAAGTCAAATAAATAGATGTCTGACTAAAACACATGTTGCATCAGCAAAATACTCAGTTTTAGTGAGAGTTAATAAAACTTTCTTTGTAAGTCAAAAGCCTGGAGAGTGCCACAAATAATTTAATGAAGGTGTAGTTTGTGAACAAGAAGGGTAACATGTTCAAGAGAGTCGCTTCAATAAAAGTCATCTTGATATTATCTGCTGTTAAAAAAAAAAAAAAGAAAAAGACAAAACCAAAAACTTCCTATCCAAAGACTTGATTTTGCAATGTGTTTTCTTTTTCTTTTCTTTATAATTTTTTTTTAAAGAAAGAAAAATAATAAAAAGAAAGGTACAGAATTTCAAAACAAGATAGGAAATTAACAATGGTTAATATATGGCATATTGTTATCTTCAAAGTAGTTGCTCAGATTATAAGGCATAAGTATGTAAAATTGATTAAACAATGTAAGCATAGCCAGTTCCTTTCAATGAACTAATAGAAATTAGTAGTATAATTATCTTAGCTACTTTGTGTACATATATACATGTCTTTTTTCCCCTTCCTTCTTTTTTTCCTTTCCCTCATTCCAGTTATTCTTTCCTTTTGAGCAGTTTCTTTCCCTTTAACAATATCTATTGTACATTTTTTATCTTGTTTACTTTTTCAGTTTCTTATACTAGGGAGACAATAAGATGTTTACACACGGGAGTCTGATTTATTTTACTTATGAATATGGTCTCCAGTTGCATTAATTTACCTATGAAAGCCTCGAGTTTGTTCTTCTTTATAGCTGAGTACTACTGCATTGCATAAAAATACCACATCTTTTTTTATCCATTCCTCAGTTGATGGACATTAGGGTAGTTTCCAAGATTTAGCTACTCCAAATTGTGCTGCTGTAAACATGGGTGCACAGATATTGCTATGGTATGATGTTTTTAATGATGTTTTTAATTCTTATGGAAAAATACTCAGAAGGGAAATAGCTAGGTTGAATGGAACACTTAAGCCTAGTTTTTGAGGAATCTTCACACTGATTTCCACAGTGGTTGTAGCAGTCTACCTAAAATTCATTTGGAAACAGAAGAGACCTACAATAGCAAAAGCAATCCTAGGCAACAAAAGCAAGGCAGGAAGCATCACAATCCTCGACATAAAATTATAGCACAAAGCTATTGTGATAAAATCAGCATGGTACTGGCAAAAAAAAAAGACATGAAGAACAGTGGAGCAGATTAGAAGATGAAGACACACTCAGCAACCTTACCTTTGACAAAAGGGCCAAACATGTTCACTGGAAGAAAGATAGTCTCTTTAATAAACGGTGCTGCAAAAACTGCCTTTCCACATGCCAGAGAATAAAACTAGGCTCATGTCTGTCACCATACACTAAACTAAGGTCAAAGTTAATCAAAGACCTAAATATTAAAACTGAAACACTAAATATATTGGAAGACAAAGTAGATAGAAATCTTGAAGACATAGGGGTAAGCAGAGGGCTGATGAACAAAAACAAAATTGTATGGAAAATACCTCCAAGAATCAACAACCTGAATTTCATCTTATTAAATAATTGTTGCACATAAAAAGAAATCACCAACAGATTAAAAAGGAAGCTCACAGAGTGGGAAAAAATTTTTAGCCAACTGTCCCTCAGACAAAGGGCTTTTATCTGGAACATATAAAGAACGGAAAAAAATTATACCCCCCAAATTCAAAGACCCAATCCAAAAATGGGCATCTGAGATGGATACACACTTCTCAGATGAATACATATGGTAAATAAATATATGAAAAGATCTCCAACATCATTAGTCATTCGAGAATTGCAAATTAAAACAACACTGAGATTCCATCTCACCCCAGAAAGAATGGCTGTCAGCAAGAAATCAACCAATAACAAGTGCTGGAGGGGCTGTAGGGAAAAAGGAGGTATGTATTTTCTGATGCAATAGAAATGGGTGAGGGATGTTTCTAACAGGCCATCTGAAAAAATAAAGTCATTTAAAAAAATCTGGAAACTAAAAGACTTCACTGAGAAAAATAAGGTCTTCCCTAGAATTCATCCCTTAGTAATTGGCCATTACATTTCATATTTAAATTTTGGAGGGGGACAAATTCAATCACTAGCATCATGGTAGAGTTAGAACTCAATAAACGGCAATAAAAAAATGACCATACTTAAAATAAGCAAAAATCATAAGGGAATGTAGGCAAAATATTATTTATGTTAATTTATAAGTATTTTATAAGCAAAGGATAAGAATTAAGTCAAACCTATAAAGAAACACTGAAGCCAATACTATACTAACAGAACCTAGGAAAGCTTTCTGGCTCTTCTGTCACGCTTTCAGAAATTTTCTCCCTCTTTCTTTGAAGATTGTTTTTCTCTATTCTTCAGCATATGTGGTAAAACATACGACATTACCATCTCAATTTCTTTCTATACCCTCTGTTCAAGAGACCCATCTAAATTGAAACTGGAATATCACAGTCTGAATTTGTATATTCCTCCAAAAAGAAAGTGATTTGCTCAGTTGGAAGAAGTTCTCCATCTGTATTTTAATTTCTAATATAGATAACAATTTTAAAGCACTATAATTATTTCATTTTCCTTTATGTACTGATTGTATAGGACACAGTTATAAACACCCTTTTCATTTATAGTCATCATGCGGTTCAGTAGATGATTCATGTCATCTTCAAGGTCATACAGGACATTCACTGTGCACAAAATCAAGGACTTTAACACGGATGCAGTTCTGAGGTGCTGCCATTTAACTCGCAGTCCTCACTCACATTTTTCGTCTGCCCTAGTTGAACTCTGTATTTCTTTTCTTCTTAGTGCGCTCAGTTGCCATAAGTGTTCAGCCTCTTTCCCTAAGTTTCTTATCTTGACATTAATAGTGTTAGAAATGCATGTTATCTTGTAATTTCATTTGTGTTTCCTTGGTGTTTTGTGTGACTAAATTCCAATGACTTCTAGTAGATCCACCATTGCAATGATTACATGTCCTTACCCAGAACTATGTGATGTCCACTTGTCCCAGTGTTCAATCATTGTGAAGGAACTTGATCTGTACATCATGAAGCTATTATTTTTCCCTTTGGAAATAAGAGGTGTTAATGATTTTGATAAGGGCTGTTGAGGATGCTAAAAAATTGAATTTTTTAAGTAAGTGGGGTTCTTTTTCCAGTTTGTGTCTGTCATAACCAACCTTTCTATTGAGAGTATGAGAGAAGGGCTGCCATTTGTACTGAATCATCAGGGAATGTGTCATTGATAAGTTGATAATAAATTAGAAGTAGAAATGTCCTTAAATTATAAACCAGTGTGAGTCAGGAGTTATGCTTGAAGAAGTTAAAGCATGTTTTAATTCAAGAGTCAGAACACTCAACTCACAATGGGCAAAAGAATCGCAGTATTTTTATCTCCCATAAGAGATCCAGAGGTAAGCTGTCCTGGAGTTGGGCTAGTGATTCAGTTTTTTGTTGTTTTTTGTTCTGCTTTTCTTTTTATCAAAGGACAAGGACTTAGGTGGGTGTGGTGGTGCCTGCCTGTAACCCCAGCCAGTTTGGAAGCAATTCCAGAGTATGATAAGTTCAATGCCAGCCTTAGCACACAGAGAGAAAAGAGGGAGAAAGATGGAGGGAGGGAGGGACCTTTTTCCATTCTTTCCTGCAGCCATTGTCAGTGTATTCCTCTTGCCTCGGGTTTGTTTTACAGTGTTCATTTGATGCCCACAAACACCATAGTTTGTTAGTAAAAGAGAAGGTGAACCAATTGGTACATGTGCAAAATGGTAGTATCTGCCACACAGAAGGAGCTTAAAAGTAGAAGAGATTTCTATTTCTTCATTTTTCAGGAAATCTATTCATTACAGTGTTCTAAGAGTTTATGTCACACTTTCATGCATACACAGATAAAAAAATGCAACAAATTTTGTGTTTGCTTAATATGCTACACCTGTATTTTGTCTAAATGAAAATGTTCAAATCTCCTCCAAAAATACATAATATATCTCTTCATTTATCATATTCTCCATAGTTTGACTTCAGTTTTTCTTTGAGTCCATCACAGTCCTACTTGGTTGTACATTCTAAAAGTTAACTTGAAATTTTAACAGTCTGTAACAAAAAAATAAAGAAAATTTAATGGAAGATAAAAGGAGAAAATAGGCAGGATTGCTTTAGTTACTATACTAGAATTGATCTTTATAACTTCCTCCTTACACTTACCCATTGAACATTCCTTTATTCTCATCATACATTAGATGCAGTTAAAGTTTGAAGCTTGATACAATGTTCACACCTTTCTTCCTCAAAGTCTTATGTTTCAATGAATCTGCTTATACCAACCTTTTGTTTTTTTTTTTTTTTTCGGTACGGAGAACCAAACTTACGACCTTGAGCTTGCCAAGCAGGCCCTGTGCCGCTGAGCTAGATCCCCAGCCCCCTGCTTATACCAACTTATCACAAGTTTCTTCATACAACTCAAAATGTAGCAATCCCTTCCCCCAGAGTCTCAATAGTCCCCACAATGATCAAATGTTTGGCCCCAAAGGATTCTCTAGGATGCAAGGTGAACTTTTAGCAATAAACTCCAGAAAATGCAAAAGATAAAGTACGTACTCTCAATATGTAATGGCACAGGGTAAGCACCCCCATTCCAAAAAGGAAGCATAGGAGGATATGAAATAAACGGATTTACTGAGAGCAAAACTCAGCAGGACAAGCATTAAGTCCTGCGTGTAGTTCCGTGTCTGCCATCTGGGGTACATGGAGGCAAGGTGTGAATTCCAGGAGTCTTGCGTAGTCTCAGCCCTTGCAAGCTACGTGGCTTCTCTCTTGAGCTTTCTGCATTTAGCAACAGACATTCCATACCTCTCATTTCTCAACCTCCTGGAATCTCCACTACACTTTTGATTCACTTCCACAGCTTCACACATTGCCTCCTTAGAGGGCAGTCTGCCTAACCTCTTTGAAACCTGGATGGGAACTTCCATGATCCAGCAACTGTTGCATTCTGCATGCCAAAAACTTAAAAATTAAAAAAACTATGAAGTGTATGATGCTGATGTCTACTACCAGCAGGAGCAGAAATTAGCCTCCCTGGATGATAGAGGCTTAGAAGATGGCTCTGAGGGCCTGGATGGCTGAACATGGTGAAATGAATCCATGGAAACAGCTCCCTATGGTGGTCCTTCTGGAGCAGAGGTACAGGGACTGTCTACTCAAATAAAATATGTACCTGTTTGCACCCTTGACCCTGTAATGGGTGGGGTCTTGCTGAATCATGAGATGATTTCAAGGTATCTTTCCTGCCCCTACTCAAACTACATTTCCTCTTTTTAATGGCAATAAGATCTCCAGCAACCACACATCCTTTGACCCCAACATGGTCCCCTTCAGGTGAAAATTTACATTTTTCAACTTTATTTTCTGCTTCTTGCTCCCAGTTGTTACTAAAAGTATGAGTAAAAGCAGCTGGGGTACACATGCCACAGGTGATGTTGATAGTGTTTTTTAACCTTGAAGAAATTATGAATAGTGATTCCTGAGTTTGTATCCAGGAGCACTACAGTGAACTCAATCATAAAAGCTTATTAGAGTGTTTAAGAAAAGGTGTGCTTAGAAAACTTGGCAACCTGTTTCATTCACCATGAGGAGACTGTTTCATGTTGTACACTGCTGCTGGTGCAGAAATCTCTGTCAAATAAAAACATTACAGTGTGTCATCATCCATCTTATTCACTGGATCTGGTAATGTGTGACTTCTGCCTCTTGCCCAGTCAAAGTGATCATAGAAGGTAATTTTTTTTTTTTTTATTGATTCAGGACATCAAGCCACAGAAAACTAAAGTACAGCTTAAGACACTCATAAGAAAGAAAGTTCAGAACTACTTCAGGAAGTGTCCATAGCAATAGGATACGTATAACTGAAGCAAAAGTGAGTATTTTATAAAGGACTAATGGCAATGCGTCTTTTGCTATAGTGGTATTTTTAATTTAATCATTGACCTTATTTTGATCACCATTCACATACATGCTCAGAAATTACCATTTTTATCAACATGTAGGTGGTAGAATTCCTTGATGAGAGGCTGTCTGTTCAGGTATCTTAGGGACCTCACATCCACGATACCCCAACACAATTTTCCACAGTTTATTCCAGAAAGCTTAGTATGGTGAGATGAAAAAGCTGGGTTGCAAGATATTAACCAGACTTACTTTTACAATGCATTTTATAAATACATAATGTGAATCTCTGGGAAGTGGCTGTGGTACACATTATTTTTCTTCATTTTTGACCGTCTTTGTCTTAAGACATGTTTCTCATTTGTAATTATGAGTTAGTAAAACAGAGAGGTCGTTTCTTGCTTCTGCAGGAGCCAATGGCATTGCTGTAACTTTTACTAAAGTGACTTCAGTGCAAGGGGTGGATCTAAACTTTGCTGGGTTAAGAACACTACCACTACTTAGCCAGTTTTTATGAGGATGATCCATCTCCAAAGCACTCAGTAATGCAAACAAACGCACAGGCAACGTATTTACCAACCAAAATGCTAATTTGTCCACTTATATCCTCAACACTGTGTTGTGAACAGAATACCAGAATCAGCTGACAAGTGTACACTATTTCCCAACCAAAAGTTTCCTTGGGAAGTGGAAGTGAAATCTGCTGTCTTTTGTCAAGAGGCAAAGCAAAAGAAGTGGATGGTAGAGGGGAATGTTGTGCGTATAATTATCGATGAACTGACGCTTCCCTTTGCATTTCAGGTTCCTGTCTGCCAAGACAACCAATCTTCTTTCCTCTTTCTGATTAGTGCTCAATAAACCTGACAGATTTTAGCATTTACTTAAAAATTCTGTTGCAATGTTTGTTTTTGATGGGTATTTCACAAAATTAATTACTTTTTAGTTGATTTTCATTGTTTACACTTTTGATTACTATCTTCCCTGTGGGGTTTTCGGATCAAAGTTCTCTAGGCTCCTTGTTGAATCTTAGCCCTATTCATCTTATGATAAAGACGTGTAAAAGAGCCTCCTAGGAAAGGTTTCTTCTACAAATGGCTAATCTCATTTATTTTATGTTGAATGATGTCAGCTTCAATTCTCAAGGTAATGCTTAATAGCTGTATTTATGCTTTTAGGGTAATTTTCTACTTAAGAAGCATAATATCAAAGTACAGACTATATAACTAAAATACTCTGCTTGGTATTGAGATTTTATAACATAAAAATATTTTGTTGTTTTTAACAGTGGCGGCACAACTAAGGGATACACAACTCTAAACACTGGCATTTCTGAGATGGTCAAATTCAATGATTCAGGACAGCACATACTCGTAACACGACTGTCTTTTTGCCCAGGCACTGCGGTTGGCTTAGTGACATAATGATGAATATGATTTAGAATGCAATTCTAAGAGTATATTGAATGTATTAAATATAGATCAGAACTTGTTCTCAGGTTGAGCAAGTGATCATCTATTACCCATTTTATTTCAGCGGGTTCCAGAAATGAATTGGTCTGTCTTGAAAAATGTTTGCTCAAGGCCAATGGATTCTTCACATTCTTCCATAAGAGTCTTATCATTTTACAGTAACAATTTATTTTGTGGTGAATACAAATATTGCTGAAAGCATTTGCCTTGTTGTCAACCATGTAGAGCCAAAAGCATGATAATAGGAGGTCATAACCCTAACTTCACAGGACGCTGGCTAGAGAAGCATGAGCCTTTGATTCTGTCCTGATCTTAGCCTTCTCCGATCTCCTCTCCCATAACTCATTTACCTTGGTGGATTGCATTTTGCTTATTTGTTAGAAAGGTCATCCATGAATCAGATGAAATATTACAGGTGTTACACAAATATCCTAATGACTGAACTCGTCTCAGGTGAAGAGACAAAAAAAGTTGTGAGAAATTATGACGTAAAACATTCAAAGATAGATGTAGATGCCTCAATATTTGACTTAGAGCTGTTCATCTGAGGTTACAGGAAGCAACTTGGGAGTGGGTTGTGAGACGAAATGTAAAGCGGTGTGATGGGTGACTGTATATGTCATTTTGATCAACTTGTTGTGCTTAGATTAAGCATGAATTCTCAGTATACCTGTGAGGGGATTGCTGGATGAAATGAGCAGTTGAAATTGGGGCCTCAGTACAACTGACTGCCTTCTCCAGAGTAGCCGGGTGTCATGCAATCTACCTGGGGCCTGAACAAAGCAAAAAGCAGAGAAAGAGTTGCTCCTTTCTGTCTCACTGCTGGAGCAGGCATTTCTCATCTTTCGTCTGTCCTGAGACTGGGACTGTGACCAGCTTTCCTGCTCTCAGATCTTTCTGTTCAGAATCAGTCAAAGCACCAACTTGCTTGTTTCTCCAACTTATACATAGAGATCTGTGAGACTTCTCAGATTCCACAATGGTCAAAGCCTATCTATCGTCTATCTATGTATCTATGTATCTATGTATCTATGTATCTATCTATCTATCTATCTATCTATCTATCTATCTATCCATCTATCTTCTGCCATCTATCTCTCCTCTTTCTTTGGAGAAACCCAGTAAATTCAGATGATATTTGATAGGCATTTGTATTTTGTCTACTACCACATGGTTAAAAATCTAATAGAGCTAGGGGAGTTTTGGGGACCACAAAGACACAAAAGTGAGATCTCAGTTTTCCGTTTGCTTGTTTTTTACAGACTACAAAGTATTTTGCCTTGCTTTGTAGAAAGAAAAGCAGGCCTGACATAAATAACACACTAACTGATCTCCTAGGTTGTCAGTAGAGAGCAAAGACCAACCTCTTAGGCTCCTATTGTGCATCTCTTTTCAACACTCAGCTTCTCGTATACCAAATTTTGAACAGTTGTGGGGAAGTTTAGTGATTGTCTATGTCAATCCCTTCATCTTTTAAATGAGAAAATCCTATCAACAGAGCTACAGCTACAATCCCAGTGTACTAGTGAAGACCAAGTATTCATATTGCTATGTATTTGATTTAATTTTTACTGTATTTAATAACAGATAAAAATAAAAGCAGTAGTCACAAAGTCAAATACCTGTCTAATGTGCACAGTGATATAAACTCTTGATCATAAAATACTGTGGCAACTCTGTTAATCTACAACACCATAAAGATTTTAAATTAGTCATGTTCTTTATATTCAAATTCTATTTCTGTCCCAGAAAAATAATCTTTAGAATTGAGTATACTTGTTTCTTTACATAATTTCATCTCATATTAAATAAAAATGTTATTTTTTGCTTTTGTATATGAGCATACTGTATCACTCATATACTCTCATGTTTTTCTGCTGGTTATATAAATAACAAAATTCTCCCAGGTGTAAAGATTTTGAGAAGCAAAATAATCGTAATGGCATACATTAATTTCCGTTAAGCTAGAGTTCTTTCTTTATTCACTATTTTAGGCCAAAGAATAATTTGATAATTGTAAATACTTCTGAAGTTATTGCATGAAAACTTATATAGATGCATGTAGTTCAGAAAAGTTGACAAAGTCTGTTTCATCATCCTGAAAAGACTTTATTTTCATGGAGAAAACTACCAATATTCATATTTGTCACCAGGTCATTTTCTTTTCAGGGACTACCTCCATTTTTCACAGGGACATGACTGGTGAAAACATAATAGACAGTGCTTACTGTCCTCCACTACCAGTGAGTAATTTCTGAAGATAATATGGAATCCAGAGGGTCATCCACCTCCAGACAAATATCAAGTAACCAGTCAATCTCCTGAGGTATTCAGTATATTAATTTTAGCTTCAGTTCCTTGAGCCTATTTCAAAATGCAACATTTGGCTTATGTATTTTCAGCTTGATACAGGGGTTAAATTGTTAATGCTTTACTTTCACTTCTTTAATGTTTTTCTAGTCAAACTTTGCTTTTTCTCTCTCTGGGGAATACCAAATGGACAGCTTTCCTGTCTTGCACTCCTGCTTCCATTACCATCACAGCAGAATGCATCTGAGACTGTAATAATTCAGTGATGAAATACAAAATGTCGCAATGCCATCTCTCTTAGAGTGAACTGAGATTTTGTTATGCCATTTTAGGTGCACTAATAGCAACTCAAGTCCCATGGAGTGTCCTAATGTGAATTTAATGAGCTGATAGCATATAAATGACAGTGCTGTGAGGGTGAAGGTGACATAACCTTTTTCTTTCCACTTGATGTTTGTCTTTGAAAAACTACAGATCTGTTCAAAATGTACTACATTATTACTAAGTGGCCCATCACTCACCAAAGAAGCTACTATTGTTTTAGCATTTAAGAATATTTTTCTCTTTTACTGGAACAAGTAGCAAAAGCAATTTTTTTATCATTAGGATAATAAAAATCTGAATAGTCTTTCCTCTGAACAAACACAAATTAAGTTGCACTCTGGTGTCTATTTTGCCATAGGCTGATGCTCTTCCGTGACAAATATTTACTCCTGAGTCCCACAGCCTTTGAATGTTACATCAGTGATGAAATAGCAAGAAGTTAGACTTTAAAGACAGTGAACATGTTCAACCTTACATGAGGTACACTGGGGGTGCTATCAAGAAGTCGTTTCATTTTGTTTTGAGTTTTGTTCATTACAATAGACTCCTTAGTTTGATTCACCTTCTCAGATGGCTCAGTATGCGTGAAAATTCATGTGAACAAATTAGATTGGGATAAGCAGCTTGGCCTATTCTTGGCACATATTCGTAATGGAATAACGGAAAGAGCAGATCTTTTTTTTTAAATAGAAAATGATTCAATATTTTTGATGATGATCAGTAATAATGGAGAGAAATGTTTTGTTAGAGTAATCACACTAGCTGGGAGTGATGGTGCACACCTGCAATCCCGGCACTAAGGAGGCTGAAGCAGGAGGATCATTGCAAGTTTGAGGCCAGCCTGAGCTACAAAGTGATTTCAAGGCCAGCCTGAACTGCATAGCAAGACCCTGTCTCCAAAGGACAAAAAAAAGTTAATCACAACCACATGTATTTTAGTGGGATTTATCTTTTATAAACACTAGGTTTGGGGCTGGGGATTTAGCTCAGCGGCACAGTGCCTGCTGGCAAGCACAAGGTTGTGAGTTGGATTCCCGGTACCGGAGAAAAACAAAACAAAACAAAACAAAAGACCAAACACTAGGTTTATGTTAGTGCACACTGGCAGATTTTGGGATGGAAATGAGTCAGATATTGACATGAAATTCATAAGAACAAGAGACTTGTGAACCCATGTGTCCTACACTCAAAAACTTTGATGTTCTTTCCATTTAAAAAGGAAATATACACCTCAAATACTTTTTACAACTATTTGAAAGTTTTAACTGATCCTCCTTAATTTACAAATGAAGAAATGGGTAGCAGAGGGATTACATAATTTTCTGAAGTCTCAGGTCTAGTTGAAAAAACAGAGCCAAGTACTACTAATTGCTATTAGCTCATTGAAAGGATACGAATATGCCTATACTGCTTGATCATATTTCCATTCCTATATCGTGTATTATGAGCAACTACTTTGATGATAACAATGCATAACGTACCGAACACTGTCACGCTCTACAATCTTGTTTTGGAATTTTATACCATTGTTTTTATGGTTTATTTTTCTTCTCTTTAAAATAAAAAAAAAAACAAAAGAGCATGCATCTTCCAATTCCTTTTTCTATGGTTGTTTCACTTTCATGGCTACATCAAGACATGATAAAGTCACAAAATCGATGCGATTTTTAAAATTCATTAGCCATTCTTGTAGGTCTAACTAACTAATAGGCACTTCGATCTAAATTGAAGTTGGCATATTGTGAAATTAAAAACTACTTTGCCAAATCTGTCAAAATTCAAGAGGTACAATTAGCTCTCCAAACAAAAACATACCTTGGGTTGTATTTTATGAAAATAAAAATTAAGCATTTTAAGAGTCCCAAAAGTTTGGATTTTGGCAAAGTTCAAAAATCTTTTGGTTGCCAGGTGACAAAGCAAAAACACATCCCATATGCTTAACAACCAACATGTACATATTTTGTCTTTCCAAGGTTTCTAGGGCTAGTCAGGCATAATGATGCATTACTGCCGAAGAAACTTCCAGCAGGGACAAATGTTTATCCATTTCAAAAACCGATTTCTTAATCCTTAAGAAAACAGCCCAATATTTCTCATTGTTTTATGATTAAGTAAAGGTTAATGCTACCCAGTAAGATTGTCTTACACTTTGTATATGTATTTTATTAGGGACAGTATTTGTTAAAAATGAATCTCTAGATAAATTATACATGCAAAACTCTAAATAATGGTAGCATTATAATATTTGTGACGTCTTTTGCCATTAAAATAACAGATTACTTTTGCAACTTTATGGAATTGTATTGGAGTCTATTTCCTTTTACGTACATTAAATGCCTTTCTCAGGGTTTAAAATTTGAGGCAAAAGACAAGGAAAAACATTTTTTATTATATTTAATGCTTAGCTGGAAGATAGGATGATGTGTTATTCACAGATGAATTCTTTTCCGAGTGAATCTGTGCCTAGTGAAGTAACTTCTGTCCACTTGAAATCAATAACTGATTTATTGTTTACCCATGGTAATGCAGTTTTAGATGGAATGGGACAATGATTTTATTTGATTTCATAAAAAGTACCTCTACAATTTACATTTGTATTTGTTCTTAATGTTCAAAAATAAAATGTGATGTTAGTCAAAACAGAGAATAGCGATCATGAAATATTTGGAAAAAGAAAGCAGTGGGCTTCTTTTGGATCCTCTGGTGTATACTTATTTAGATGTTTTCTGAGGACATGGATTACTTTCATGGGACACAACACATTTCTTGTTTTCCTTGACATTCAATATCACAAATGAAAAATTTCATAAGGTGAGAGTTTTACAGAACTATTCAAGTGATTTTTAAAAAGTTATGCTAAGAATTAAAATAGCAAGTATTATTGATTTTTAATAGTATTTTTGAGAATCTCCCAATAAATTATTGTCCTGAAGTGTCTAGATTGAAGTACTAATACTCAAAAAATACTTGTAATAGTTACTTTCAAATAGATTTCTCTACAAATTTTGCCCATTAGAATTTTACTGGTACTTTGTTAGAAGTCATTTAAATTCTTTGAACAGCAGTTTATATTGCTCTCAAACTAAAACAAATAATATCATGTGTGCAAAATTTAAGTAATGGGGAAATATAATCTAGCATTTAATGTCTTCCATAATTGTCTCATGAAAAGACCCTTTTCAATGAATTTATCCATATTTCAGCTTTTATGTATGTATTAATAATTTTCCGATTTTTATGTGAATCAGGAGCATAGTATCAATTTGTTCTTCAGCTTATGCTTCACCTATCAGTAGATTAACCACACCTCGCTTATATTTAAAAGTAAGCTTGGGCAACCCATTCAGGAGCCCTCCTATTCTCACAGCAGCTCTTCGTTTTCCCCAATAAATTTCCCTACTCTTAAAAAAATAAAATAAAATAAGAATAAAAATAAGCTGAAGATAGTGATAAATCTATATGCATATACATTACACAATACATTACATTAATGCTCTCAGCTAGTTTGTACTTAGGTTCTTTAAAAGTTTATAAAGTTATCCACAATATTTTTGTAAGATTTTTATATATGTATGTCCATCATGGGGACATTTTTACAGAATAAGTTTCTAGAAGTAAAAATGCTAGCTAGATGGGTATTTAGAAACCCAGTTTTAGTATTGATTGACAATTTTATCTTCAAAAAGGCTCTAATCAATTATCCCATTTAAAAATGTATGAAATGTACAAAAATTGTACAAAATTTAAGATTACATCTACCCTGAATATTTTCTAATCTTAACATATTGTTTTTCCATCTGATAGATTACAAAAAATAAATTTAATTATTATTGAAGTGAATTTAATTTTTTATTTGTGCTTTGGTTACTTGTAATAGTTTTCAGCAAGTTCTTAAGATATTAGGAGTTTTTCAATCCCTTTTTCTTATTGATCTATAGGAACACTTTAAAAGCAATGGTTATATGTATCTCTCAATAATTCATATATGAAATATTTTATTTCAACTTTCCATTTGCCTTGTTTTTTTGAGTTACAGACTTCTGCAATCTTGTATAGCTAAATATTTAAATCTTCTTATATTACAGCCTTATTTATTCTCTTAGACACAATTAAGAGAACAATTTTGCTTTAAACAGTAAGAGTTTCAGGAAAAGTTGAAGTGGACTATTATTGGTCACCATCAAACTCGAAAGTGGCTGAGGTGAATATGTGGCATGACTATCATTTCTGTAGATTTTAATGGTGTAAATTTCTGGTAAATCTATACTTGTCTAGGTTAAGAGGTGACAAAATATAAAATAAGCCTTTCATTTTATGAGTTTGGTGGCAACTTGTTGAGTGGAGCCTGCTGAGACCACCAGTGTCAGACAAAACTTCTGGGAGGAACAGAAGGAGTCACTTGTACCTTTCACTACTGAGTATTCTGGGTAGAGCTGGCTGTTTTATTCTATTACTAACTAAGCAGGAATTTTACTTATGCTTCCCCCATGTGGCCTATGGGCAATTCTGTAGTACCTGACCTCACTCAAACAATACAGACTTAATTCCCAGAAATCCCTGTGATAATCTGCTACCTGATTCTGCTACCATTGCACATCTCAGAGTACCAGACACCTTCCAATGTGACTTGAATTTTAAGAAAGGAAAAATAAAGCTATATAGGTCCCCATTCAAAATTAGCCAATGTTCAATTATGTTCAGAACCTAAGATTGAAACACAGTACAAAACCCTAAAGAAATAATCGTTTCCTGAAAACAAAATGTCAAGAAGTAAAATAAAAGTCCTATCCTACTGTAACATAGGATAAAAGAGACATAGCCTCTTTCATATCTTCAAACTGTGCCTCAAATGTGTATAGTAAAGATGCAAAGAAAAATGACTAATGAATATTGTTATAATTTTGATCATTCTTTCAATATTTTTACATATCTAAACACAAAACAAAAATAGGAATGAAAGCACAAAATGATATGGAAAAATGCACAGAGAAATTGATGTAGCAGCTTCTAGAAAGAAATTTGTTTTTTGTCTGTGAACACAAACCCAACTCTATGGAAGAGATCACAATTCACTATGCCTTGAAGAGTGAGAGCGACCTGGTATGGAAACATATAAGAAACCATTCTCTATAGAGAAGAAAGGCTTTGAACAAAAATATGCTACTTGCTTAAATTAATCTCTTTTTAAATCAGACAAAACTTCAGCAAGAATCAATAATCTTTCATTATCAGAGTTCACTAAATGTAACCTGAGATAGTTCATAATCTGTCCTACAAAGACTCCATATACCCTTATCTATTCTGACACCCTTTCAATTCTTTTCCTTCACCACAAGTATGTGATTATTGGAGTAAGTATCTTAAATGAGAGAAACTTGTTGAATTTTATTTGTTGTGCCAAAAATTCTTGAATTTTTGCTTTGTTAATGTTATTATTAATGTAAATGCCTGACAGTTGACAAGCTGTTAGACTTCATTGCTGCATATATGACTTTATAATTTTTTTTTTATTTTAGGGGCTTTCCAAAAACTTCTGATGCAAACGTTTGGGAAAGGGATGGATTAGAACACAAGAAGAGAATCCGTGGCCTTTGATTTGTCTGTGTATAACCCTGGATGAAATCATGTATAAAAGTTTACACAAATTTGCTTCTGGATTCTTTTAGCACCAAATTAGTAGAATGCTCTCCAGATTAGGCAAAAACAAAGGCAGAAATTGATCATATATTTCAACATATTTCCTGAAAATATCTGTACGATAGATTGTTATTTTATATGACAGATCTAAGTCTCCCAATGATGTTACTTCAAGCTTAAAAAGAATATGTAAAGCCGACACTTCTGAACAAGGTACGTGCACCATCAGTTTAGCATTCACAGGGTGCACATACTGTCTCTAACAAAATGTGCGTATCAGAAAAGGTCAATAGCTTGTCACCATAAATCCCATGTGTGACAGAGGGGTCCAAGTGACAGAAAACTGGAGCAGCATGTTTTCTCCTTGCCTACAACCTGAGCCTGTCATTCTATGAGGTCCCATATAATGACTACGACTTAGGTGCCATGAATTAATGAATAGTTCCATCCCACTGAAATGGTTGTTTAGATTGAGTTTGAATGATTGTTTCAATCAAATATGTCTGTAACAGATTTAAGCAGTTCACTCCTCTGTTGAAGAGCACATGTGTGTGGAGCCAGGAGTACGGCTTAAGGAAACTTTCAATGAGCGTTTAAGCCTGATGTTCCATCTTTCAAATATATAGAGATCAGAATCCCAAAAGAGCTCCGTGGGAAGAAATCTCAGACCTTAAAACCAGTATAGCCAAATTTCATTACAAATTCATGTTTTCTTTTTTTAGTGTAAAGATAAGAGAACAAAAACATATTAACAAACACAAATACATTTATAAAATAACACAAAAACGATACAAGCAATACAGAATTTCGGATAAGGTGACAGGAAATTAACAGTGGATGTTGTATTACATATTGATGTTTTCTTAAAGGGAGAAATACTAAGAAGATTGTAATTGGCATGGATTAAAAAGATCATGCATCATGTGGTTTTCTCACAAGGGCAACAGACTGGGAAGCCCTCAAGGAAATAAAGCTTGAGCCACAGAAGCATATGATCACTGCTACAAAGCCTGGTAAATGCAAGCTTTGTGTATGCACGTGGACTGGGTAGCTTTGGAAACCACAGCTCAGCAATTTATACACATGGATCTGGCCCTGCTGTTACCAGTCAGATTTTAAACTTTGATTTAATCAACTTTTGCTGTTTTGAGATTTTGCTTAGCTATGAGTCCATTTTTTTATTTCTTTCTGAATCTTCAAAAATCATTATTGCAGCAACATTTCATCCGAAAACACACCAGAATCTTAATCATATGTACATATAATATCATTTCATAGAACTTACATATTTAATAAAATCTGAATGGTTTGAATCAATGTTAAGTAGAGCTCTAACTGAAATAATAAGGAAATTTGTGTAACCTTCAATTATAAAAAGCATACTTACAGGAAAGAAATTTTTTCCAGTTTCTTCTGGGAAGTCCACATAACTTATTTATTGACCCCACATTTGATTTATAACAAATGAAATGAATTACCATCAAACTCCCCAAAATGCAATTACTTCCATAGGTCATAGATCTAAAATACATTGTAAGAGGTTCAAGTGAGAAGGCACTGGGCTGCTTCGTGTTCTCCATGACCTTTAACGGACAAAAGAAAAAGAGTCAGATACGTTGGCTCAGTGATTTGTTCATGATAGTATAACTTTTTAACTCCTAAACTATGCTTCAATCCTGACCTCTAATAAAGATTTCTTCTCTCTACAGTACATAAAATGTAAGCATCTTCAAAGTCCTAAATTTAATACTTTCCTTACCTTGAGAATAAGTGTAAGAACACTGGCGAGCCTAAAATACCTAACAGACTGGCTTTTGGTGGATGCATTCTGCTTCACTGCGTTCTGTCACACCTGCCAGTCATGCAAAAGAGCTAGCCAAAACCAAAGAGCCTATGCGAGGAGTTGAGGAAGGAGAAGCGGGACAAGAATTGGGAGAGAAAATAATTTTAGTATTCCAAAGACCAGGTGCTTGAAAAGGTCACAGTGGAAGGGATCTTTCTCCCTGTGGTGTTATAAGACCAGGGCAATGTTTGATCTAGGATTTGGGATTGAATGAACGATTGTTCATATTGAAAAATTCACAAAATATATATTTACTTCAAATTTTATTATACTCTTTTGGCTAAATGTGAGAGAATTTCTGTACAGAAACTACTACACGTCTGTAGATTTAAGCAGTTCACTGCTCTGTTGAAGAGTATTGTGTGGAGCCAGGGGAATGGCTTAGGGAAGCTTTCAGTGAGCTTGTAAGTCTGGTCATTCCAGAGATCAGAAGCCCAAAAGAGCTCCATGGGAAGGAACCTCGGACCTTAAAACCAGTATAGGCAAATGTCATTACAAACCCATTTCCTTGGATGACAGCTGCCTCCCCAGTGAACGCCCCTTCAGGACCAATCAAGTCATGAGTTGCTCAGGTGCCACTATAACGAGTTTCTTTTTTATTTTTCCTGACAATTTTGCTCTTTAATGTTAAGGATTTCCATCTTTGGTAATACATATCTTTTAACATGTTAATTGAGACATTTGTAATAAGGATTAATTTAGAAGTAAAATAATGATACCTATGAAAACAATATAGTTCTCAACATAAATACATACTTGCCTACTTTGGGTGTTTCACAGGGACGGTTTTCAGTAGGTCTTGGTTTCTCCTTGTAGGGTAAACCCTCAAATGTTGAGAGAAATTGTCGAAGTGTCAGAGTAGCAGGTTTCTATACAAACTGCGTATTAGAATACCAGTTAAGTGGTGTACTGTGTGCCATGATCATTGGTTTTTCAAAACAAAAATTCTCAGGTGCTCTCATAGATGGTTTCATGACCATGAACTGGGTGTCATTATCCGTCTCAACATCTTTCTATTTGCTATGGAGCTAAAGAAATGTCATATATAATTAAAAAGTTTCTACACACCAAAACATACAACCAACAGAGTAAAAAGAAAAACTCAATGGGAAAAAAATGTTAACAGCTATTTCTCAGACAACAGACTCTTATCTAAAAATACAAAAAGCTAAAAATATCAAATGCCCCAAATAAAAGAACCAATTAAAAAGTGGTCAATGAAATGAACACACATTTCACAGAAAATGTACAAATGGCCAATAAATGCATGAAGAAATGCTGGATATTGCTGTTGATTAAGAAAATACAAATTAAAACAACTTGAGATTCCATCTACCTCACAAAGACTGGCCATCCTCCAAAACTCAAACAATGGAAATGATACACAATTTCACTAAACTAGATGATAAAAACTTAGATGCTAAAAAAAATCCAACAATAACACATGCTGGCAAGACTGGAAAAAAGAACACTTCTACGTTGTTGGAACAAACATAGACTAGTATAACCACTATGGAAATCAGTATGAAGAGTCCTCAAAACAAAACAAAACATAAAACTAGAAATTCCATTTGACCCAGCTGTTCCCTGAACGTGTTAGAGACATTATATTGCCATGCTATAGGAATATCCATGTATGTAACAACATGGTTTATGATAGCTAAACCTTGGAAGCAGTGCATATGTCCATCAACTGATGAATGGATAAAGAAAATGTGGTATTTACACACCATGAGTACTACTGTGCCATAAAGAAAGATAAACTTGTGTCATTTATAGAAAAAAGGACACACCTTGAGACCATAATATTAAGTGCAATAAATCAGACATACAAGTTTAAATATCACATGATTTTTCTGATATGAGAAACACAGATTACAAAGAGGAAAACGAAGTTTAAATAAGAAGTACAGAGATAGATTTCTCAAATAGGAAGGGGATCAAGAGATGCGGAGGAGGTGGTAGGAGGGCAGGGAAAGAGGGTGAAAAAGAAAGTAGATGTGTTATGTACCTGCACCAGGTCCGCACAAGGGATGGAAATATCTTGCGCTGCTAATCCATACTGTTAAAGAAAGAAGTGTCTATGATCAGACTCTGGCTATGTCACCCCTGCCCTGGGAGAAGCTGATGGATGGTTTATTAAAAATGATGATGTCTGCAGTGATAAGGCTGCTGCTTTTGAGCTGAAGAAAGAAAGTACTATGTAACTATTGCTGAAGTATAAGAGTTGCACGGTAACTCCAAAGCTTCCCAGGTAAGAATACATAATCCATCACATTCTTTGCAATCCCTTAAGCTTTATTTTTCTTTCCTCGAATGGCATGGGAGGTCTTGTAGCCATATTTGCTTCCATGTTGAACCTCCTACCACTATCAGAAACTGCACCCAGTATATGAAAAGTCAGCTTCACCCCAAGCTAATTGATCCTACACATACCAGTTCCTTTTCTTTGCATTGGTATCGCAGTGGTCCTTTTACTTCCATGGAATGGAGGGAGAGGAATTTAACAACATTCTCCACCAATCAGCATCTTCTATCAATGCACATCTCATTTGATTTTTCTTTTAGTGAAGGAGTTATTTTCATTTGAAAATTTAGTACTATCTGTTCTGTTTGCTCTAATATTGTAACGTGCATCCCTGTATAGCTCTGTGTTACTGCAACAGGGCAGTCTACATTTTTCTTTTGCAATTTAATATTCATGGATTGTCTTGCTCTACAGAGCTTAAGACATTTTTCTGACAATTTAGAAAAACAACTTCTTGTATTCACTTCCCAGTGTACTTGACGTGTTGTCTTTACAACCAGGTCATTGTGCTGTCAGCACCCTGACACGAGTGGCCGACACACTCCACGGAGAGGCTGCACAGCCTGTAGCTGTGACAGCAAAAATGATCCTCCAGGGGAATCACCTGGAAAGCTTATTAAAAACATGGACCCACCTCAGAAACATTCAATTAGAACTGTTGGGGGCACGGGCATGGAATGCATATTGTAGAAAGCCCCACGGATTGTGGCCTGCTGAGGAAGACTTTATCTTCAAAGCCATGTAGTTTGAATGTCAGGTGATTATTTCTAAAAGCTGAGTTTTTCCACAGCTTTGCTAAGACCTAGTGTTGAAGCAGAATATTAATATTAATTACCAAACACAGGCCCATTGGTAAACATGGTTTTTCACGTGATCTTCCTGTTCCTAAAGCTGAAAGGGAATCACTGACCTTCGTTTCCTAGGATTATAGACCATATTCAGTTTGAAGCTGTCTAATCTACCTGCATTTCTGGAGAATGGCAGGTGTATGGGTGAAAGTCTGGTGAGTTGATGTGGTGCCCACAGGTAAGTTTCCTATTAATCTTCTGCCAAGCATTCCTGATCATTTTTTCCTATGTAGTCTATAGCGGGATAGGTTCTTTTTTTTTTCCTCTCTCTCCTTTTAATTCAAGTGTTCTAAAGGCATTGGGAAGTTTATCTGTTTCAAACCAGAATGTATTTACTAATAATCCACAATAATACATCTATAGGATGTGCATTGTTATTCCATCACTTGAAAAGTATATGGATTTACTCTGAGCTTCTAAAGATTTTACATTTCCCTCTAATCCAATGTGACCACAGTTCCTTATGGGCTAAGAGTTCTTGATTCTCCCCAGATCTTACAAATCTATGCTCTCTTCGTGAACTGATCCACCCTGCCAGTTTTTCAAATTATATTAACTTACTTTAATGTCTATGACATTAATTAGGTAGGCAATTGGGTTTGTGTACAGTTTTGTATCTTCCAAATTCTTTGAAAATCATCTCCAAATTCTTAGCATAGCCATATTGTCCTTGTTTCACAGACTCATTCTTAAGAGATTCCCCACCTACCCTATCCCACTGAAGCCACTCTAGTCTACTTACTCCACAGCAAACATGCCAGGGTTATACATACCTCAGGGTCAAGGTAGGTGCTTGCTTTGGCTTAAGTTGTAAAACTTTTCCTCAATGTACTATTGTTTCCCCCTGTGCATCCACTCTGAATGACCTTCTCAACTACCTTAGCTAAAATAGCACCTCAGTCACTATCTATATACACACTTTGTTCTAAATTTATTTTTTATTTTATCAAAAGAACAAGAAGTTCATTTGTTGTCATTTTTTATGCTTTTTACTTTCTCCAGGGCAAGCATGTAACCTCAGTGAAAATAGAGATTCTATCAATTTTCTCCATGTCTGTATCTCTAGGTACAATGGTGCTTGGACTATAGTAAGGTTTGAAGAAAGAAGAAGAATGGATTACTAAATGATAGCAAGGAGAGAATAAACACCTGCTTCAGAACTACAGTTAACACTACTTTGCTATTCACAGTATAATTTATGCCCAGAAAAACCCAGCAGATACTTGCAGGGACACCTGGAGAATGACCAAGATTGCTCCAGGTATAGAGAGATGTCCTCAGTAATGATGGATCTTAGAATCTCTAAGTTATCTGACATGATGAGATTTCATCAGAATGGTTTCTTAAATCATAATTTACTCTTACTTTTGGAAAGTTCATGTTAGTTTTTAAGAGAAGGTCAAGCTGTTAGATAATAATGAGATATTTACATCTCTTGCACATTGTAAACACTTAAGAATTATAGAAGATTTGAACATGAGGCGGTAGCTAAATTTCCTTTATTACCCTGCTTTTTTTAAAACGGTGGGTTCCAGAGACTAAACCCATGACCTTTACACTGACTTACACGTCCTGACACTTATTTTTTATTTTTTAGACATGGTCTCCCTATGTCACTAAGTTGTGCATTCTAGGATTGAATTTCTAATCTTCCTGTCGCAGGCTCCTAGAATGTAAATATTATAGACACACCTGCCATGCCTAACTGCTATATTTCTTTATATCTTCAATCTCAATTTATTTTTTTTTTCATTTGCTGAGGATTGAACCCAGGAACTTGCGCACATTATGCAAATACTCTACCACTAAGCCTTATCCTCAAAGCAATAACCTCAGTATCATTCTTTGACACCAGTTATTATTATGTGTGCGTTATTAGTAGGGGTTTATGATTATAGAAAATTGATTAATTTCAATTTTATACTGAAGAAAACTTACACATAGTTTGAACACTATTTCACAGAATCAGTAAGACTTAACTAACTACAAAATAATTTGTTGATAAATTTCAAATTAGGAAAGATTTTTGATATATGATTCTGTGGCCATTGGTTGTCATGAAAAAAATTCAACCTTAAGTAATGAGATTCAGGTCAAGGCTCATAGCCTTTGCACTGAAATTTAATTTTAAAGTTATTATTATTATTGAATGATTTTATGGGCCTCTTATTTTTGTAGTAATTCATATGGCGTTCATACTAGTAATATGTACATTCTTGATCTTTGACTTTCCCTGAAAATACCTCTGCTAGATGATCCAGAAGTAACATATTTATAGTTATCATTATATCATTAGGGCTTGATGGAATTTTCTTTCTTACCCACTTAAAATTGTAAAGCAGTGTTTAGAGGCTCTCAAAGTCCTGAATGAGTAAAAGGGTTCCATTAGCTCTGATCAGAATGATACTTTTTGTCAGGTGTTACTATTTGTCACTGACCTCATCTTTATAGGCCAGTTCATTGCATGGTCTGAATTTCAACTCAAGTGTCATGCCTGCTATTTTTAAATGCTGTGTAGAACTTCTGTCCTTGAATTTGGATAAGAAAGCTAAATTGAAATGAGAAAATTGATTAAACAAAAATTCAATAACTAGAATGTAGTGCATCTGTATAGTGGTTTGTGTAGAACTCTGCATATGCATTTTAGATTTAAAAATCAAGCAGATTACTCAGCCATAAATCAAGGAACAAATGATTTACATTAGAAAATAACATGTTAGAATTTTCATTTTCTCTTGAAAATCTGATCTCATAAGAGTTGCCATAGGTCATAGTTTGCTCGAAGGAGTGTTTTATCATCTGCTGAATTTGTGAATTTAAAAAACAAAGTATTTTATTTTCATGTTGACTTTATGATTACCCGAGAATTTTGGTTTCTCTGATGTGACTTTTCCTTCTTTTGTGGGGAAAAGTCTGCCAAGTAGATTGGTAATTTACCTTCTAATTTCATTCTCTTACCTCCTATATTTATTCGCTACTCTTCAACTTTGAAAAACCACAAACTATAATTATATAAACTTTTAGTTTATAACCTAAAAGGTGTAAATATCTGTAGATATTTTACTTTGTAAAGCTCTCCTTTCAAATATTAGCAGAATCCTGGAAATGTAAAGGACTTGGTCTGTTGTTACATGAGTAATTATTGATAAATATAAAAGTAAAACCTGGAAGTTAGAGGTTAAACATACACAGCACTATTTAATACTGAACTACTGTATTCCATATGTAATATTTTCAAAATATAATATTGATCTATAAACAATAAATGTGATACTAATTTTATAGTCTGTATTTCTAAAATATGCCTGGTAAACCCTAGGGTCCAATTCTCTATCTACATATATTATATTTAATTGCAGTTAGAGATCTAAATATTAAAATGGGGCAATAACATTCACTGTACATGTAGTAAAGGGATCTAATAAAATTAGCTTTGGCCATTCTATCTTTTGTAATAACTTAAGACAGCAATTATGTTTGGATCACAACAACTGCTGCAATCCAAGTATTATTGAATTGCAATACATGTTTAAATAAAAATAGTAAATTTTCAAGCTTCTTACAAGAATAATATATTATTGAATTGAAGTAGATGCTAGCTAATACACAACAACTTTCACTACATATATGTGATTTGATTTACATTTACATCTCAGGGATAGATGCCACAATTGCTGTATATTAACCAAGGCTCAAAATGTATCCTCAATTTCTGTATGTTTTTCTCTTCTGACAGTGCATTAGGTGATGTTGAAAAGACTAGGGCTCAGATTTTTAAAACTTTTCCATAAAACTCTTGCTTTTCTAAACTGCAAGTGAAAGCTAAAGGAGAAGATAAAAATAAATGGAAGAAAGCAGGAAAAATTGACGTAGGAGGAAAAGAAGAGTAATAACTGCTTGAAATAATTGGCCCCTGATAGTCATGCAAATTACCCTAAAATCTTTTGTAAAAACAATTGTGTAATATTGGAACTTTAAAAATCAAAACACTCTTGAATAAGGACGTCATCCATCTTTGTGTTCTTTATTTTCCTCTAAAGAAATATGGTGAATGGGATTAGCTTTTATAAATAAACTAATCCTATTTCAGGGAAATGTCATTTTCCATGTGAAAACACCTGTGCAGGACTCGCAAGTCTTCCGCTGGAAAGTTTTCTCACTGTGTGCTGTGTTTACTTGTTCCTCAGCGGGGTCTGCTGATGCTAATGGACTCACAGCAGTGCATCCTACTTCAGTTATTACAGGTCTAATTCAGTCATTAACATTTCATTAATGGACAGGCCTCCTAGCTGCCGGCAAGGCTGTGCAGATATTGATGAGCTCTCTGCTAAAAGAAGCAAGTCTTTAAGGTGGACCGCTTTAGATAGATGTGGAGTGCCTTTACTGAGCTTTTGCTAGGACAAGGAGGCACGGACTGCTCTGAGGGTTCAGCTTAGCATTAGACTAGCACAAAACCACCATAGAGCATGCTACAGCATCTTATAAATTGGCACACAGTGTAGGGTAGGTGGTTATCTAGGCATGTTGGAAGGGTACATTGCATGTGCCCAAGACATACATCTCAAGCTATTTTCTGATAGCAATTTAAACTTTTTGTTTCCTGTTACTGGAACTAAAAGTTTGAAAATGCTGCTTGATGAATATTTGGCATAACTCAAACGCTTCACTGCAACTAATGACATCATAAAAAAAATCCTGAGCTTCCTGGCTTTTATCACTTTCTATATTTCCTCACCTCAATCCTGTGCCTTCAAGCTCTGGCCTTAATGAAACAGGGGAAGGATACTCCCAACCCGGAAGATATCTGGGATGAGTCTGTGTTCTCTAAAATGGAAGAATGAATTTTGAGAACAATGGAGGTTAAGAGCAGAATATATTTCTTAAGGGAAAGAAAGCTTCTGTCCCAGAGAGGGACACAAAAGGGCCGGGGTGGACTGCCCAGGGAACCTGTCTTTTCCAAGGATTTTCATAGAGAAAAACCACAAGGTGAGAAAGGTCCAAGGGGTAAAAGATGGGAAATCCAAGGTGGGCATGAGGTGGGACAAAACTACGGTCAGCCAATAAGATTACAAATGTAACTTTAGGTAAAATTGATTAAATCGTGATCAAATGTGGAAGCAGGCACGAATATAAAACAGGAGCCTTTCCTGTAGGGGGTTGGGCTAGTGACTTCCTAGTTCTTTTAAGGGGATTGCTGCCTATTTAGAATATCAATCCCTGCTGTCCATCCCTGGGGAAGTATGTGGGTGCATCTGTTTAATCTTGTATCTTGAGGTCTGGCCGACAGCTGAAGTGCCCATCTCTCCATTTGCAAGGTACCCTATCTTCTGCAGTGGCTCCTGCCAGGGCCTGGCCCTGTCTGACTGCCTAGAATACTTCTACGTAACTGCCTATAACATTAATCCTATTATCCAATGCAATTGTTAGAAAATCCAGTGATGTCCAGATTGTCAACCCTATTGTGCACTTAAGATTTGATTTTTTTTCTGGTGCCAGGAATCAAACTCACGTCCTCGCGCTGGCCAGGCAGGCCCTGTGCCACTGAGCTAAATCCGCAGCCCCTTAAGATGTTTTTAGACTGATGTTGCACTACTGAATGCAGAACCACTGGTAATTTTCTTATTGGGCTTCACATTCTTTTGTTATCTGACCCACTATCCCAGTGCAGCTTTCTTTACTGATTCCCCTTTCTCTGCTCAGCACGTACACATTCGGAAGCCAATGGCTTTTGTGGAAGCCAATGGCTCTTGGAAACATTTCTGTCTGTGAGATGAACAAATCTAAAAATTTCCCCCCAATACAAAATTTGTGATCCAGGAAATGTCCAAAATGATTTCATTTTAACTTTTTTTTTTTACTGATTTTCTGTTACACACTTTAACTCAAAACAAACTTTTCTTAACTTCTCCTTTCTTTACTGTAAAATTAAGTTGTTGAATTGTTTAATCTCTAAGGTCTCTTCAAGCTCTAAACTTCTATGACTAAGAGCTCAGCTTTGCATAAAGCAGGACAACCAAATGTAAGAGTATGGACTGTATCCCCAGCTCTCCAATTAAACAAATTGTTATCTTTCTGTGCAACTACAAATTGAAATATATAATATCATACAAGTTTCTAATGCAAGTACTTAATGAAAATTACTAATCTGATACCACAATTATGTTTATAATGTAAAATTATTAAGTACAGCCATATTGCTTATAACTATACATAGAACTTATATTGTTGCAATAAAGTGTGTTTAAATTCCATTACATAACCTTATTGTATTCTTTAATAGCATCAACAATTTAAATAGAAAAAAATAGAAGAAGCAGGCAATCAGAAGAGAATGTTTGTTGGTCCTGCAAATTCTATCCTGATGCTTAAAAGGGAAAACTAGTGATTTTTCCTATCAGCACTTTTAAACTGTACACACCATCAATATATTCTAAGCATGTCAGTATATTGCTAGTTGGGCTGAGTCATTTCAAAAAACTTTGAGGGAGTTATCCAGAAAATATGTACTTTATGAGACTATCCATTCTGATCTGGAAATAGTTGTTTTTGTTTGTTTAGTTTTTGTTCCTTTTAATGATATTTTTAGATACCGAATTTCAGTCTCTGAGGAGAATCATGTTCTTAAGGTGCAAAAATGGATATGAAAATTTGAATTTATATATATAATGGAGGCAAATTTGAGAAAAGTAAAATCTAAAAAACTACGTACATATTTTTGCAAGGTAAATATGGTAATGTTTAATACAATAAAAATATACATAAATTCTAGGTCAATATTTTATTAAACAAATAGATCTTAATGTACTTTTTTTATCACAAAGAAATAAATCACAGTCACAAAAAAAGATGGGCTGTGTAAATAAATCTAAAATATTTGCTGAAATGTCTCAACATTTTTCTTTGTGAATGACTATCCAACATAATTTTTATTTTCTCATTAGAAAGTTTTAAACCTTTAAGAAGACAAAATCCTAAATTCTTAGTTTCAACAGATACAAATATTACCAAATTAAAGAATAAGAATATGACAGAGTGCTTAATATTTAATTTTATGCTTTGTATGGAGATGTGTGAAGGAAAATTTAGTTTAAAGTTACATTTTGTTGTTCTTAATAATTACAATCAATGCCATAGCAGCAAATAGCAAAGGTATAGATTCTTTCATCAGAAAAAATAATAAACACCCACAAGACAATATGTGTCTATAACAAACTATAATGTTATTTTTTCTTGCAAATAAATTTTAATTAATTTCTATTTATATATTTGAACTGTACATCTTCACATATTTTTCTTTCCTTGATAGTACCTTATGAAGAATTTTTAGGCAATTAATAATGTTCTGCCATGTGTATATTTTGACAAATGTCAAACATAGTAAGAGGCAAAGGGTTACTATATTGGCAGTATGGACAGAATGTGAAAGCTAATCACAATTCAGTGATTAGCTAAATTCAGTTGTCCAAATCAGTTAAATTTTTTTCAATCTACTCCTATCTCCTTCTACTAAGATTTATTAACAATTAGCAGCTCCTTTAAATTTTAAATATTGTGCAATGAACTTTAATCCATCTTCCAGTTTCTCAGGAGCTGGTACTCATGGCTCCAGGTCTTTTTGTGTAGATGTCCTGTCCTACAGGTTTCTGGCAAGTCAAGAGGTTCCTGTGGGTGCTGGGGATTTAGCTCAGCAGCACAGCTTCTGCCTGGCAAGCGCAAGGTCGTGAGTTTGATTCCCAGTACCAGAAAAAAAAAAAAAAAAAAGAAGATTCTCCTGTAGTCCAGGCAGTTCCAAAATTCTGCAAGAGTAAACATTCTGACCTGTCACTTGGTAAGCCATCTCTTCATGCTTAGGGAAATCTATTAAATATAGTTCCATTTTTATTTATATATGAGTATACTTCCACTGCAAAATTTGCTGATTCTCTGTATTAGAAGTCTGACATCATTATGGTCTTCAGAAAGCAACTGGTCTCCTATCTGACCTTGGGCCTTGCTTATAAATGACATCATCAGTGTCCTATCACTCACGATCTGATGCAGGAAGACTGTACTACTGGCCACACCCACAATGGGGCATGCTCTCCTTTTTGCCAGATAATGCAATTTCAATTTATTCTGCAGGACTTGGAATATTTGTGTCTCACTGGGAAATTCTTATCTCTGCTTTCAGTTACATCCTAGACATTAGCTTTCCCAACTCTTTGTTTTCTCTTTGGCACCTCAAAGCATTAGGTATTCTTTTGGTCATGTAAAACAGTGCACTAGAATCATTTTTTTGCTTGTAGATTTCCCTAAGTAAATTGGAAACACCATTTAAGACAGAGGATCTTTTTTCCCCTCACCTTGGTGACTCTGACGTTCAGAAATGTAATAGAAGTTATATAAATATTTGTTGTTAGAAAACATCTCTTATTTGTTGATTGCAGTGAGAAATTAGTGACTATTAATTGCTATGGTATGAATTGTGCCCCTATCTTGCACATTTATATGTCGGAGCCCTAGCCCTTAAAATCATGATATTTGGAGATGTGAACAGACTGCACTGAGACGAAGTGCAGCTTTTATGATGGGATGCATACTCCTATAAGAAACAATACCAGATCATTTGCTCACATTCTCTCTCCCCCGGAAGCACAGAGGGGAAGAGCGCCCACTGTAAGTCAGAAGGAGCACCTTGCCTGAGTCCGACCATGCTGGGATCCTGATCTCAGACTTTAGACCGTAAAAACTGTGAGAAGTCAACTTTTTTTAAAAAAACACTCAGTCTCTGGTATTTTGTTATGGCAGCCTGAGCCAAAAAACAAACTTAGTAGTCACACGTTTTCCTAAAACATCTTGTAATATTTCAGTAATCAAACTCCCTTCACCGGAAATGTAATAAATTTTAGATCTGTGGATTATGAAACTCTATTTTTTGTCCAATTATATGATTGAATCTGTTCACATCTATCTTTAATTTCCCTAATGTATTTTTATCTCATTTTATAGATTTTCCTACAGTACCAGTTCTCTGGTATAGACCAGAGAAAAGAGTTTATCCCTAAGTCTGGACAGTAAGGATTAATCCACTGATGACTTTTGCATCAATATTACATTATAAATAGGGTGTCCAGTTTTCAGGATTGGAGGGGAGGTTATTTCAGCTTTCTCTGTGTAACTCGTAAAATAATCGGTGATGGTTTCCTGGATGCCTACTGCTGTGTATAACTTGAACGAAAATTCCTGTCGTCTTCCATGGACAACTTATGCCAGAAAGATGAGGGTTGACTTAGCTTTACCATAGTTATGTTGTAGCACTAAAGATGTTGTTAGTGGTCATAAAATTACTTAATTCTACCTTTAGATTATTTAACTAACTGATCCCCTGAGGCAGAGATACCGCAGTTTAACAATTTCCTGCATGAGAAAATATTCCTTCTTCTTTGGTCTGTATTTATTGCCTTTTAAATCCAGTGAACATCCCTTGACCCTCACATTTTACACAGCAGTGAGCAGGAAAGGGAGGTCTATGGTCACTTGATTCTGAAGGTAAAGCTCAGCTCTTCATGGACAACTGACCTCTTCCCAATAGAGTGAGCTCATTCACTCTGTACTTCAAATACAGAACCTGCCTCCTCTTCTCTCCCAGTCATTTTTAATATCCCTAATGATATAACAGGTTTCAGTAAATGTCTTCCTGGAAACGTTGAGAAATAATCATTCAAGAAAAAGGGAACTCCCTGGAGCTGTGAAATAGACCCTGAGCAGGAAGTGGACATGATACCTTGTAAATCAGCCCTGCAGGCACTGACTCCGGGTGAACAGGTGGAGACAGTCAAGTGTTAGGATTTCCTGTCCGAGTCCCACATGGGTGTTTCTCAAGATTCATTGGTTTGTGAATTCTAAAAGTAGAGATCTCTTGCCTATTGTGTTGTAAGATACCTGTTTTACATTTCTTCTTAAAATTACTTCCACAGTTACTCCCAAGTAAATTCCAGAGGGAAAGGATATTGATTCAGAATAAACTTTTTGAAAAATATTTGAACATTTGTATGTTTGACATATTAGCATTTCATAGTCACAAGAAGCCACGGCATAAATGTATGCTATATCCATTCCATTCTATGAATGATTTCCAAAAAGTATGTTAATCCATTTGTTGAATTTTTGGAGATCCTAAGACTAAAGCAATCAGTCTATCTTAATAGTTTATACAAAACAGGAAAAACTATTAATGTAGAAGAAAATCCTAATGATTAAAAAAAGCAAAAGCTTACCCCATAGTTTAAAAAGACAACTCTCTACCAGAATGATGATAATCTTATTTAATATGGTTTAGTAGACAGAAAGAAATGCAGTACTCTGGAGCCAAATGGCCTGGACTGAAAAGCCAGGCTCTACCTAATTTGTGATATTGGGCAAATCACTTAATCTTTTTATGTCTCAGTTTGCTAACTTTAAAATGTTGATTTTAATAGTTGTCATTTTTATAAGATTGTGGAGTAATAACATATGTCAACATTAACAAAGTCCTTAAAGCACTATCTGGAATACACCAAAATGTATTTCTCACTGAAGTCTCAATTGATATTGCTTTTAAAAAAACAGACTGTAAATCTTTGTGATGTTCTACAAGTTATTACCGCTTAAGAAACTTCTCAAAATTCTGTAAGCTTCATCTCACAGAAGAATATATTTTTTCTGACACATCCATAGGTAGGCTCAGGATTCTACCCATCTCCCCTGAATGCCCCTGGGGGTTTGGGGGTCTTACACACACGGCAATGTGCTGCTCACTTGTGGCAGGCTGGTGAGTTCTTGATATGGATGACCGGCTCTGCCCACCTGGTCTGTCGTCTACACTCGGTATCTCAGGTTTGGTCTGTTTATATGGTAAGCTTCTGAGAGCATACGTGGACATACACAGCTATTGCTCGGCCTTTGCTCATGTAAAGCCTGCTAATATGCTTTGGAGTGAAGAAAATCACATGTCTACGCCCAGTTCAATTAATGAACTGGTGTTAAACAGGCACCAACTCTTTCAAAGAACTTCCAAAGTGCAAGGAGAAGTGTGTGAATAAGAATTCATAAAGTACTCATGCATAAGTGCTATCAAACCACCACAGTTCTACATGTAATATCTAGAGATACGTAATAAAATTCAATCCACTGAAATATTCAATATTCCTTCAATAGTTGTCAAATATCATGGTACGTCTCAGTCATGAGCGTTCATTCATTAACGGGGTTAGGTTTGTAACTTTGAAAAATAAAGAAGAAAAGTTGAGAACAAAGGAAAATTGTATAAAAGATTGGTAGTTTTAAAATTATTGTTCAGAAGTAAGGAGGTGAAACTAGCTAGGAAAAACAATGCCTCTCGTATCAGTTTTACACACCACTTTAATAATGTATATACCAGAGACCCAAAGCCAATAAAAGCGTAACAGTCACTTAATCATTTACCAGTACTGACTGTGTGGCTTATCCCATCTCATTCAATTTTTTTTTCAATGTTGGTTTTAACAGTACCTTTGCGATTTGAAAAAAGGTCTAACTTCTGCTGTCTCAAATGGTCAGAGGGCCACAATATTATACTAGTTTTACCAATTACACTAATAAATGGATAAATGAGAATATGGATGAATGGGCTTTTGGGAATCTGGAATCGTTATTTACAGAGTTTAGTATAATATTTCTGATGTAAAATTCCAGGAAAAAGTAGTTTTGCTGAGTATTATTAGAAAAGTTTACATTTAGCATCATTTTTGGTTAAGAATCTTTACTACAAGTTTCTTAATTTATTGTAGTATTTACAAGCTTTACATTTCTTCACATATTCTGCTTCCACTTTTCTCATTTTGCCTCCCGTAACTGTACTCAAGCTAACATGGCAGCACTCATTTCTCTGTCACGTATCACCGTGAGGATAAAGCATCACTAACTTCCACAAAAAGGAAGAGCCCATTGAATTCCCTCTTAGCTGCACCTACAACATATTGAGCTAGGCCATTTAGCAGCAGGTTCCAGCCTTTAATTTTGCCATTCAGAAGCAATAACATCACATTTTGACGATAAATGTTTTAATTTTCAGACTTTTACTAATCCCAGTCTTCCTGGCTGAGGATTTGCATGAACCCCCCTCATGACTTTGAATTTAACTTTCAGCAAAACTGAAGTAAAAAAAAAACACCACAAGGTTTAAAGACAAAAATACACACACACATATGTCATGTTGGGAGGAGATAGATAATATTAATATAAAATCAAGGTTTATAGAAATTCTAATTTTTATCTCCACATATTCAGTTGAAATAAAATTAAGACTCTTACTTGGTTTTAGGAAAGAATAATCTGGAAAAAGTCAGAGTTCATGGATAAAATGGAATTTTTCCCTTTGATTTCCCAATATTAAACGTAGGAAAGCAAGAGCCTGATTTTAAAACTAATATTCTAAATGAAATATTTTCTATGTTACTGCATCTATTTTTTAATGATAATGCACTCACATTTTGTACACTCCAGCATTATGTTTTTCCCATTGAAAACTAAGAGAAAATAGTCTCATTCTAGGCTCAGCTAGAATATGTTGAAGATTATATTTAAACCTGATGCACATTTACCACAAACAGTGTTCTTTTTTCATTTGAGGTCTCCTCGGAGAACCTGAAATGGCAGTGGTTATGCAGCAGTTGGAACTATCGTGCTGATGGCTGTCGGAACTGTTACCGCAGTGAGCCCCTCAGCTAGAACATCCAACCCAGAGGTCATTTCTGCAGAGAAATAAACATTTCAGGGAAATAAATTATTAGACAAGAAGTGATTACACCTACTCCAAACAAGGAAAAATATGCTCATTAAATAATATTGGTTTTCCTTCATAAAACTAAATATGGCTATATTAATATATCTGTGTGTGTGTATGTATATATAACTACATACATATATTCTTGTGATTCTATTTTTCATCTGGTAAAGGAGAAATTTAAGTTACCTGTTACACAAAGTTACTGTGCAGTTTAAATTAATTAATGTTTGAGTATGAAGATTATTTGAACTCATAATTGAACTCTTCAACTGAATAGCATCTACCAGTCTTGAATATAGTAAGTGCTGAATAAATATTTATTATAATTTTATTACCATAATCATTATACTAAACATAGTTGTGAAATTAGAAAATAAATAACATTAACATCTAAGGTAATTTTACGAATAATTGTAAAATAATTTTACAATTTTGCAAAACCTTACCTACTAATTTTACTAAAAATTTTACTAAAAAGTCAAAATAGTATTTGATAAAACAAAGAAAGCCACTTGAAAATGAATCCTCTGTAAAAGAGTAGTCCCCTTATATAGCAATAACAAAGTGATACCTGAATCACCAGGCCGCTTTCATTTGCTTATTAATCCCTAATATAGTTTAATAACACAGAAAACATATTTTATCTTATTTTGAATGCCTGATACTGTATAGTTGCCATAATTCCCTTAAATCCATTAAGAAAGGGATTCTAAGAGTAGCTACAATCTTTTGAGATGCTGCATTTACTGATTTTAAAAGTATTGTTTCAATAGAAATTTAATGAAACAAATGCTGCTAGAGTCAGTTCGTCTTGGCTCCCTGAGAAAAACAGAGGAGAGGTTAGTGATGCCTGGGGATGATAAGAAGTGAACTCCCAGGACCAGCCCTCTGAAATGAATTCGCCCGGGGAAGACCCATGATTCGTGCCTCTATAAACCCACAGTGCAAAGGTAGCTGATCAGAAACTAGACTGAGAAATATGGCAGTAGATCATTAAGTGATCAAAATTCCTTCGGAGTAAATATTGCTCAGGAATTGGCATGACGGGTAATACCACGTGAAAAACTAACTCTCAAATTCCACAATAATAAGAACCCCTTTTTAAAAATTGATCTGGAAATCTTTCTCTTGAAATTTATGTCTGTATCTAAAGACATGCACTAGTTACTACTAAATTGCCAGATATCTTCAATTTGCTTAGAAACTGTCCAAATCTTGACAGAAGTTTAAATTTTTCTACCCTACAAAGGCCTAATATTATCATACCAAGAATACAGGTTTGAAATACTCTGACTGTAATTCATCCAGATTCTCTTATGTTCTAACATCTCCCATCAGTTTGTTTCAGTGATCTTGTCCCTCTTTCCTACCATCATACATTCTAGAAATTATTTCTTTATGAGAGAAAAGGCTCATCTCATGTATGAGTGGAAATTGAAAGAAATACATAGTTCTATTTCTTGCTACATTTACTAGTAAGTCCTTAGGTTCATTAAGTCCATAAATCCACAAGAGATAGTCATTTTGGCTGCATAAAAAATATCTCTAATGCATAGTACTCTAACACAGCCGCTTATATGCTGGGTCAATAAGTTTTACAGTGCAGCGTTGGGATCGCTTGTCTCTCTCTGCTCCACAATATCTGAGATATTAGCATAAAGCTTTGAAGACAAGGAGCTGGAAGAGTTATCTGGAGTCTCACCCATGTGACTTATGGGTGGTCCATACAGGCTAAAAGTTGTAGAATATTTGTTTTCCATATGGGTTTATCTATATGTGTGTTAATGTGGGTTTTATTATAGCTTAGTATTTGGACTCTAAGTATGAATGTCCTAGAGAAAGAGAACAAGGTAAAATACTTATTTAACCATTAAGCCTGAACCTTGAAAGTCACTTTAGCTACATTGTATTTGTCAAGGGGAACCACAAAGATCTGGCCAATTCCAAAGGAAGGGGAAATTGACTCCATTATTTGGTAGGGGAGTAAGAAACTTCTTAAGACCATGCAAGCCTCCAAATACTGCTCGGATTCCAAGCAAATCCAGCCTTCTTGGTAGCCACATTATTCCACAAACATGAATTATGCATCCACCAAGAACAAGACAGTGAAAAACAAAATAAAGAAAAAGCTGTAAAAAGACATGGTATCTAATAATGAGAAAATCATGGGTAGGAAAGGGTTCAATGCAATGTGTTCAATCTATGTGATGTTGAGAAAGAGAAAAATTATGTTAGAGAATGTGGAGGAAATTTTATCTTGACTTGATTCAGATGAACAGGCAAGACTGGACAGAAAGAAAGAAATATTTCTGCTAAAGAAAAGACATTGAATGGAGCTTGTACTGTAAAGTGTGAAAAAAGGTACATACATTTAACACATACTGGTCTAATATTGTTAACTGCGAAGGAAATATTGAGGATCTTGTCTTAGCTTCTTTCTCATTGCTGGAACACAATACCCAGGACCCAGGACTGAAAAGAGGAAAGGTTTATTTTGGCTCATGTTCTGTAGAAGCTTTGGCAGGCTCCAAGGCAGGGGGATTGCAGAGGACAAACAATTCAGGGCAAGGTGGCTGGAAGCAGAGGATGATCAAGGACAAGTGACAGAGAGAGACCCTTTGAGGACACGCACCCTGTGATCCACCTGCTCCCACCAGGCTTCACCTTTGAACATCACACTTAACTAAAAACTTACCTTGGACTTATCCACTGGTAATACACGTCCAAGGTCCAATCATCCCTGAAAAGCCCCACTAAATAAACCCACAAGACTGTGTGGAACATCCAGATAGAAACTGTAACAGGTGTGATATACTGAAATGAGTGGGGAAAGACTAGAGCGTCTGGACCAGATCAGGGAAGCTTTCCCCGTCTAGGAACGAGGCAAATAAAATTAGTTTTCAGCTTGAAGCTGACAACCAGAAGAAGGCTGGAACCTCTTGCAGAACTATGGAAATAATGGAAACAATGGAAGGGATAAAAGGCAACTAGAGAAATGTTGTAGAACATAAGGCAGGGAACAATGTAGAGCAGATCTGATATCCAGAGGTAACTTCTTTAAGTTACGTCTTACCTCTGGTAAGGTACCTGCTGTAAGAGATCTTCTCACCCAGACAGGGTGCATGAAGAGATTTATTTGCAAGTATTGAATATAATGAAGAAACTGAATATTGAATATAGTGAAAAGGCAGCTTTGTATTTTAATATGTCCTGGAGGCAACTGAAGGTAAGTGAGCATAGTAATAGGTAAAAAGAAATACAAAGGGATTTGAGGGAACTGAATCAAATTTAAAAATGTGATGGTTACAGTGAATGTAAAATATGGATGCATAGTTTCCAGAAAATAGGAGGAATTCTGAAATTTAGACTGAATTAGAAAATTAAGCAACAGTGGGCATAGGTTAAATCATGTGGTAGAAGAGAACAAAGACAGAGAAGAGCCTAGAGTAGAATCCTACTGGACTCATCACACAGCTACAAGGAACGTAAAGGGGGTCTGATTCAGCCAGGGGGAGACCAAAGAACCACACTGAGGATAAGGAAGAAAGGCATCTTTTTCTGCAGTGAGGGAGTCCAAGGTATCAGTCTGGCAGAGAGTATTCTTCATAACGGTAAAAAAGTGACTGTAAGCATTTGTGAGGTTATACACCTCATTGTTCTTCCCCTATAGCACTGGTTCTTAACGAGAAATGACTTTTCTCCATCCCTGCAGCATTTATCAATCTCTGGAGACAATTGAACTGTCACACTAAGGATGCTACTGGAAGCTAGGAGGTGGAGAACCTGCTAAAAAAGCAAACACAGAGCTAAAGACACATTCACAACCAAAGTCGCCTACCCCAAAATGCTGAGATCTCCAAGGTCGGGAAAGGTTGCTCAAGATCCTCTTGAGCATAGTTGATCCCAGAAATGAGATTTTTATTTCTTTTAAAATTCTCTGTCCTTTTTAAAACTAGGAAGAAAGGATCCTGAAAATGCCACAATTTTTATGGTCCTGTATAATTTCAAAAGTGGACTCAAGATGAATTTTGCCTTATAGATTAAGTACTACAAACATATGCTATTTATTTCCAAAACTAAATGTCAGGTCTATTTAAGAACCATGAACTGAGCTACATTTACATTGTCTAATCCAATATGGACTTTTCAAAGCCCACCTAGAAAGCAGACATGCTGCAGGTTTGTGTGTTACAGGCTAAAGTTCATTTTAAATGCATTAAAAGTTACTTACATACATGTTAAAAAGTATTTGCTAAGGTTTTTCAATCAAATATGCAAAACTTAGCAAAACTCAACTGTTTCTAACCTTGCTGTGTAAGGAAAATTTATTTTCAGAATAGTAAAACTTAGAAAAATATGTTTATGGAAATATCCATTGTGGGAGAACTTGCCATTCTGATAAGAGTTATTTTTCTCCTAAGTACGTATCTTTAATAATTTCTGACATATGTGGTTCTTCTCTCAACAGTAACCAGCCTTAAAAGATGCAGTATCACTTGTTGCATCTTTACATGAAGCAAACTTCTTAAATTTACAACCTATGCAATCAAATATCTTTCAGGGGATGTTGATTTATTCATGCAAAAAAAAGCAAGATAATACCAAGTGGCACTGGGGAATTATTTCCCTTCTGCCCTGGGCTTTGAATCATAGACTACATCATGCTGCTCAGCTGTTGACTCTGGACAGAGTCCAGAGCAGCGCAGTACTGTGGAAGATGCCAGAAAGATACACCTCCCCATAGCAGATGAAGTAAGAGTCATCTTCTCTACAAACTCAAGAGGATAACAGAGTGATTTGTATTGCAGTAGATATGCAGAACATTCATCTTTAATTTTCAGTGTCAGTCGGGGGCACTTGTAGTTCACAGAATGGCTTATTGCTCTCCTAGGAAGTGAAAGGAAGAAAGATTCGTACAGAACACTTTGTCCGTCTTTCCCGAGTGAAACCTAGCCTGTTTAAATTAAGCACATGATACTCATTGCTTCAATTAGCTTTGTCGGTCATCGTTGTCCAGTGGGTCAAAAATAATAGCAAAGAAAAGCAAAACCCAACTGCACTACCAAGGCATACGGCACTCCAGTTACAAACCACTGCTTTGATTGTCTTTTTAGCAGCATCCTGCTTGGGAGTGCACAGGTAATAAACTTGGGGTGATGTTCATTTTCCGCAGTGAGAACAGCAGTGTGCTGCCATTTCCAGAACCTGCTCACAGCTCTGATAGCCAGAGTAGCTGTTCTTTGCTTTAGTAGCTTCCCAGGATGAGGGAAGTTGCCAGGTAATGCAGCTGTTCCGAAGTACGGTGTCTCATTTTATGGGAGAGACTTTGCGTGGGACTCAGTGGAAATTTCATAAAGGGGAAATGCTTGGCAATTTGGGAAAAAAGAATTTGTGTTAAATTTTCTTGGCAGAGCTTCTTCGCGGCAATAAAGGGGCAGGAAAACAGTGCCTACTAGGGTTCAAATCATTCTAAAGGCCGATCCTTCTAAGGTAACCATAGCCACTTTATTAAGAGGTGTACATCTCCCTAGTTTGTGTGATCTCACCAGGAATGGTGAACTCATTGCTTAGTCACTCTGTGTCAGTCAGATGAAGAGCAAAAAATCCCAATTACTGGGTAACAAGTGGATCCCAGGAGCCCACCAACTGTGGATAAGCCATGCTACTTTCATGTCTGAAGGAAGCAAGCAATTATTTGGACTAAAAAAATAAATGAATTAATATGAAGCCAAACAAAATGAGGAGGGGTATCTTTTGAGGCAAATAGAATTATGTTCTGGGAAGTAGATTTTATTGCTGGTGATAATTTAAACATATGAAGATTGCGATGAAAAGAATTTTGCGATGAAAAGAAGTAATTTAGAAGTGATATCTTCCAGACATTTTGGAATCTGCCTTACTTTTTTGGATTACTACCTTTTGAGCTCCATTAGCTATGACAATAGGAAATGTATGATTTTGTTTTTAAAACATCTTCATATCTTAACTGGAGATCTTAAACTCACATCATACCAGAGAGAGAGAGACCACGTAGGCATGTGGCACATATCAGGTATTCAGTAAATGGTAGTAATTAAAACCATCATTGGATTTTCATCATAGAACAATAAAAATGAACCATGGACAGGTTGGTGTTCAATAAAGCTTTTATTAGAAATTTTCATTACTAAATTCATTCTTACTGAGATTCTTTTGCACATATTTCTTCCCCATTCTCTATTCCCAAGCAAATAAATAGACAGATTTCCTTTTCTGAGTAAAATTGTTTACTCATAAATAGACCCATACATTTTGTATCAGGTAACATATGTATAGCTTTGATTCCTTTATCCTTAAAATACCTGCAAGTTGAAGCATTCTTGAAAGAGTTACTCTTTTTTGACTGAAATCATCTGTAGCACAAGATATTGATGAAATCAAATAAGAAATGGAAAAGCTAGAGACAGAGACACAAACAAGAAATTTAAAGCAAACCAATGAGTATAAACAAGAAAATACTTACTCCTTCTATGCATCTGTTTTCAAAACTCTTAATAACTACAGCTAGTTATCAGATTCTCATTATATCTATAATTTGGAGAAAGCTGGGTAAGTTTTAAGGAGATTCCTGAAGTCAGTCCACAGCAAAGCACCTAACCTCTGGGGTTCTTCTGTAAGAAGCAATATTATTTTTTATTTTAAACAGCAAAAACTGGTAGAACTGATACAGAATTTCAAAAGAAGATGATAGGAAATTAACAATGGTTATTATATTGCATATTGTTATCTTCAAAGTAGGTGCTCAGATTGCTAGATATAGGCATGAAAAATTGATCAAACAGTACAGCATTGTTTCTTTCAATGAATTAATAGAAATTTTTTAATGGTCAAAAAGATTAAAAGTCAAATATTTACTGCTAAATGATAGCTTAAAATTTTCAATCTATCAATTTTTTAAATAATATTATGGAATAAGTATTGGGATCTTCTCTTTTCTATGTACTATTTCTCCTCTCCTGGTGTAAGGATACATTGGATATAATGCTTGCCCTCAAGAAATTCATACTCTTGTAAGAGAAATTAAAAATATAAACAAATGGAGAACATTTTATTTACCAGAATCCCCTGAAGGATGAAGAAAGAAAGACAGACTTGTAGGGCTGCTTCTTCTAAGAGAGCTTCAAGCAGTAAAATAAACTCTCCTTGCGTGCTGGTATCTGCCTATTCACAACTACCTGGGGCACATCGCAGGAAGTACCTTACAAGGAAATAAGGTCGAACAGCCTATAGAAGACGGAGAGAAGTGACTCATACAGAATTTTCTTCTTTGGGACCACTTATATCTTGAAGAAGCACTAAACTTATGAAAAGCTAATTTTCTTGAATCTCCACTGGAAGACATGAATTCATTAGGCTAAATTCTGAAGCTTGGTATGACACAGGGCAGGAAGATACAGTTTTCGGGAAACCCCTAAGATAGAGCAAAACCTCCAGTAGAAAAATAGGACTCCATTAGCATGCAATGTATTCAGAATATTGGAAAGAAATTACCAAAATTTCTTTAGCTCTGTAAAGAATGAACTCCATAAGTGGAACGAGGATAGATGTCAGAGAAAGTTGAAATGAGGAGGAGAAAATGAGATAAGTCTTGAAGACAGAGAATTTTTAAGGATACAATAGGCGTTCTAAGAAAAGAAGTACGAAAAGAAAAGAAATAGCATATGGTGATTGGACAATTACCATTTGTTTCCAAAAGGGTGAGTTATGAATCTAAAAGTCAGATCACAAGAAGCATTTTGCATGTTGTCAGAGAATTTAAACTTCGTCTCTCAGGCTGTAGAAGACTTGAAAACTTTTAAACAAGGAATTGATTTGTTTTGATAGTAAGGATCAGTCTGCAGTTCAGTACACAAAACTTCTGTACCTCACAATATGCCTGGAGCCTTGCACTGGTGATGGTACATCAATCAGGGGCAGCAAGCAGACATCATGATTTCAACAAATCTCGTTCCCCAAAGGCCTTAATAAGTTCCTGTCATCAAAGCCACTGCAGCAGCTGTGTTGTGTAAACATCGTGTCTATAGCAAACTGTTTTCGAGTACAATAGCAATCCTTCCTACTTTGCAGAGGGATAAGATTTTCAGAGGCACCATTTTCCTCTTCCACAATACTTTGGTGGTAAGCATGGGATTAGTTACTGCAATTTATGACATATCTGTAGTCAAGCATGGGCTGGTGGACTCCAATGGCTCCAAATAAGGGTTTTGGAAGACAAACAAACAAACAGATGTAGGCTTTCTTACCAGGATCTCCCCTGTGCATTCTAATAGATTATACTTAAAATAATGGACTGGATGTTCTCCTGTGTAAAAGTACTGCTTAACATCCCTTCATTGGTTTATGTTAAGGGTTGCCTTGGTGCCTATCAATATACCTGTATATTTATATGTTTGTGGTACTTTTTGTACTGACAAGATCTAAAATGCACATTGTTCTTTTCTTTTTCTTTATTCTCTATTTTGTCTTGTAGGACAAAAACTGATTTTAGGGCCATGACCAATGTTCCCATAAAATACAGGATAGAAAGAGAAAAACGTAATACAAATATTGCAGTGAGGAATCTAAAACCCAGAAGAAGCTATCTATTTTTGTGCTCCAGAAAGAATAACAGCCATGTAAAGATGTGCTGGGACAGTTGGCTATCTTCTAACGGTAATCTTCTCAGCACAAACACCTGGAGAAATCTGCCTATTTAGATTATTTTTGCCCTCTCTGAGTAGCATCTCACCTCCACCCCAGGTGTAAGGCAGAATGAGAGTTATTTTGCTTTGTTTTGTTCTGTTTTGTTTTTTACCTATTTTGCTTCTTTTCAGACATTAACCAGATACATTTTTTTATGGATACAAAATGTATTTTTGTAATTTTTCTTACACTAAAAGTCAGGAAAAGGTCAAAGTTCTGAGTAGTTTGTTCCAATACTTTAGTGTTTTCTGAGCCCTATTACTTTCTTTTGCTTATAACCAGGTGCCTTAATATTACAAAGCTATCATATGCCCAGAGTTAAAGAAAGGGCATGTGTGTTTGAGAGCACAGCATACGTTTTCTAGAGAAGAACATCGGTGGGCCCACGGAAAAGAGTGGGATCGGAGCGGCAACACTGCTGTCAGGGATGACCTGTGCAGGTGAAGAAAGAGGTGTGGCTGTTTGTGTGCCTTCCATTCAGACTCCCGTTGCAAGCCCTCTGTTCATGACACTTTTTCTACTCCTTAGCACTTTACTTGCTTTGTTTTTGTATTTTCAGTTCCAGTACAGAAGTTATTGCACATGTACACTTAATAAACAAAAGAAGAATGACTAGACTTACCGTTTGAGGTAAAGGACCAGCAGGAGCTTGGGAGAACCAAATAGAGGAAATGCCCAGGCAAGATTTAATACCAATAGGACAGCAGGTAATCTGGTCATTCCCCGCTTGCACTACCCCCTTTCACAGTGCTTCTCTGTATTCCTTCTCCCTGTTCTGTCTTTTGAGAAATTTGCTTCTATATTCTGCATTCCTAGGTCTTTTGGTGCAGTTGCAGATGTTAGCATTGTTCTGGACTTCTAGCTGGGTCCAGGAACTTGGGGATAAATTGCAGGGTGTATGCATGATGTGAGGGACAAGAAAACAAATGTTAGCTATTACTTTCCTGCTGAATGTCTAGTGTGGGTAATTCTCTGTGGTTCCATCTTTCATAGGACTTGAACAACCTTTTCCCTCTTGCAGCCTAGGATTACCAATGGCTTCCCTTTGTTCAAATGTACCAGGGAGGCATAGAACTGTTTACATTATAGGCTTTCTATTAAACCATCCTTCATGAAACCATTTTAACTGTACTATATGTTTCTTGCTAGGAACCCTGTTGATAGATCAGGGAATGCCAGACCATGAGAAAAGAAGAAGGAATACGTGGCAGAGCTTCAGAAGAGGGCTTGAGCTCAGGGAGAAAATGCTTCTAAATGTCTGCACTACAAAGTTAGCATAATTTAATTCTAACTATCCTCCTAATGTATTCAAGAGCACATAACTTCAAGTCTATCCACTTACACGAAATGAGGAAGAGAAAGAGGATTTTTTCAGGTATCTGAGTATATGCCACAGTTTGCAATTCCCTGAACCCAAAGCATAAGCAGCAGGCGCACACAGGAGAAAGATGGAGTTTACTTTTTCCTGCAACTCTCGCTGCGCCAGCTCCTTTACTAATTCTGAAAGCCTGGGACGCATCACAGGACCAGAGGAAATATAATCAATGCAAACAAATCCCAGCTGAAAGTGAGTGCTTCCTGATGATCAGCAAATGCAAAAAAAAAGAAAAACTTTAATAGCTCAAAATTGGCTTAATGCAAAATATTAACAGACCACAAAATACATACTTGGATAGAATTAAGACACTCTTTTGAGCATCTGTACTTGGCTGCCATAGTCATCCCAGTCCTCTCTGAGATATTTTGTGAAATCGATAATACCAGAGTGAACACAAGGCTCAATGATGACTTTACTTCCTAGGCATAGATTCTAAGCCTAAAACTTGAAACTGTAAAGATCTTTAGAGCACTTTTGATATAAACAAAGCAGATTAACTTGGTGAATAGTGCATGACATTCACTAATTATAAATGACATATTTAAATTCTGACATCAACTGCTGTTTTTATTGAAAATAAATCATATAGAAATTAACATTACTAAAATCTGGTACAAACAAATTGGGAACTATGTGGCCTCGTATATTTAATATATGCCTATAACTTTGTCATTGCTCATATGCATAAAGTGAGGTTCATATTTCAGACAAATCTGTTTTATGGTAATTTAAAGTAGTCTTGCTTAAGACATAAATATAATGCATTTTCATACAAAATTTGAAACAATGCAATTTTTATTTTATGTTTATACCTATGACAAAATTAGTTTGGTGTATATGAGATTAAAATTAGATGAAGTCTTCAAGAACACCTTCTTTATGTAATACATCGCTACAAAAAGTGATTTCCTCTGTAGGACCAAATTATATTACCTATTGTAAGGCATAGTGACAGGCAAGTTGTCAGTTTTGGAAGTATTTGGCAACAGATTCCAAAGTACAAGGCATCACAAGGAACAGAGAAGTTGCCCACATTCAAAGTCATGAACTACCTGGATTAAAACTCACTTGGCAAGAGTGTGCAAGCCATGTTGCGTGGTTGTAATAAATCAGGTTGATAATTTGGAGTAAATATCTTTATTCTTTTAACATCTTCAAAATTATCTTTAAATTTTGGTCTGGTTGAATGAGACTTATTTACCAACTGTTTGGAAATGAAAGATTGTTGTGAAGAGATCTACTTAAAATTAATTGCAGGATGGTGAGACTATCAAATTTGTTAGGCCAGCAATTTTCTCGAAGAGCACAACCTTCATGTGCGGCCCTATTCAAACGTCTTTACATTGTGTGCCACAGAATCCAAGGTCAGTGAAGGGTTTCAGCACCAAATTAATTTAAGCAAGTTGTTTTTTTTTTTAAACTTAAAAAGTAGCTAGAATCTGGAACCATATTTGCCAATTTATCTGTTTAGAATTTATTTCTTCTTTTCCCAAAGAAAGATTGTCATATATTTTGAAAATATTTCACAGTAGTTCAGAGCAGCCTATTTAAGCCCAAAACTTGCCAGTACTAATTTCATTGTACCTCACATTTCCCAGGCTTCACCACTGAAAAAACTGAAAAGGAATGAAGCCCTATGAAGGAAAGGACTTAATATTCTGCTCTGCATCTCCACCTATCCAGCTAGTGATGCAGTGTGTTAAATTGGAGTTTAGTTTTCTGCTGGGGCACCAAGTCTCCATGAGGTACTGCATTGCAGAAGAGATACTAGTCTCTAAGCAAAATTTCAAAGTAGAAGTACCTTAGCTGGGAGCATCTTCCTATCCACTGAGAGAAGAAAGGGTCTAAAAAGGGGAAATGAAAAAGTGTGTGCAGTCCCCCCCCATTTTTTTGCGGAGGCCCGTGGTGTGATGTGAGCCCCAATTCCATACTTTCTCTCTGGCTGGATTAGTGGGATGGATACTGCATCTCATGCATGCATAGGAAGAAGGGTTCAGTAATACCACTCATGCTAGAATGGATAGTAGAAAGGAGAGATAACAATTACCAACAGCATCTTGAGAAGAGCTAGAGTAATGACTCAGATACGGAATGCTTCGCTGCTTCCAAATAACTTTCTGTCTATGGGTTTCTACAGAAATAAGACAAAGGAGAATTTAGCAGACAAAGTACATGGTTTGCCAAGAAAAAGATGGGACTCCCCAGTGGGAATTCTGACTTAAGATTACTTAAAACTTCTTACTATGCATAATGAAAGACATTAGGAAAAGTGGAATCCAGCAGAAATTTTTACAAGTTACAGTGTTGGTCTGCAGAAACTTGGTAAAGATCAAGAGCAGCTAGTTCAAAAGCAGTCGTTGTCCAAATCTAAACAACTGAATTACGAGGCACACTAAAAGGAGACTTTGAAGAATCAAGACAGTTTGCTTCAGGGGCTCAGCTCAGGCTCAGACTGGATCCCATCTTAAATGGTCTTGGTTAATAAGAAGCTCTATCTACAGCTGAACTCTTTCTTCCTTTATGGGAAGATTTGTAACTATTTTTAGTAAGCAGAGAAGCTGTGAGTAAGAGTGAGAGAAAAGTGATGCTATTCTCAGCCCTGGATGCAAAGAATCTTACTGTGTTTAGTTCTACCATGGAAAGAATCACCTTTAACTAAGACTACAGTATTAATAAATGATAAATAATTAATAAGGCAATTACCTATTTACAATTTAAGATGACGATGAAGAGGCTGTCTTTTCTCCAAATATAGTCAGAAGAGTCAAATTGTCTGCTCAGGTTTTTACCAAAAACCAAGAAAATATTTGTGGGGGCTCGTCCTTGAAGATTCTGAACATCAATGTACAGATATGTATGGTTCCTTCGCAGACACTCCTGTCATACTTGGAGACAGGACTATGGCAAGGAAATTCACTGCTGATCAGCATCTGTTTTAATTTTAGGGGACTTGCCATTTTCCAGGGCTTAACAATAGATACAAGATAAATATAAACAAGATGATAAAATTTGTATTCCTTCTGAGTTACTACAGTGCCTCTATAGATCTCTAGCCCTGTGGAAAGTGTCACTGAGACACCTTGGCGCTCCAGTGGATATTTGTATTCCTGAAGGTAACACCTCATGGCCACCAGTGCTCATTGTACCAACCAAGAATTATGACAGTGGGCACCATGTTCTGATGTTCCCAGTATTGCTAATGGTCCTGCTTTTTTGCACTAATTTTTGTGCCAAGGACATACTATTATATCGTGTCTCTCACTTACCTTTGTCCATCTTCTGCCTGCAACTGTTCATTTTATAGAACATAGGTACCGTTTCACCACACATAACAAGTATTTATGTTTAAGATACATCCTAATCCATAAATAGGGAAAATAATATTCTTGACATCAAGACAGCCCCAAGGGCTAAATGTCAGCATGGAATGGAGCTTTCTACATGACAAGAAGACGTAACTCTGTCTTTGGATTTTCCATACCTTCCAAGAATTAGCTATTCTACCGACAGATTATGAATAATCAAATCACTGCTATGTGGGTAACACAAACTCCATTTTCATATAAGAAAACTAAATTTAGCAAATACTAAGTAACTTATAAAAACGTGTTTCACGGGAAATGACCAAGAGTTTTGAGTCACCATACTTTTGAATATGAAAACTGAGGTATTCTCTGTGTATTTACCTGCATGTGCAATTATGCATGTTATTGGGTTTATGAATGTGTCTGTCAAATAATTCTATCTGAACATCTGGGTATTCACCTATATTTATACTAGCAATTCTGGGTTTGTAAAGAGGAAAAAACATTGCAAGTGCACAGAGAAAAACTGAAAACACTTCGAACCAAGTCAAAGTAGAGCTAGAAACAAACAACTATAGTACACAAATTAAACAGCAAAGTGGGGATGTGCTATTGTTCACAAGAAGTGGTACATCTTGAGGGGGAACTGAAGTGTGGTAATTTCAGAATAAATGCTAATTCTCAGAGCAAGTACAACCACAGTTAGTTACTGTTGGCCTGTGCTCAGCTGAATTTCTCCAACCAAAAATTAATTACAAGATTGGATAGAGACCATCCAGGGATCATGGAACAGGATAATGGTAGAACTCCAAATCTCTCATGGATGATGGCTAAGGGGCCGTCTTGGAGAAATGTCAACTTTCACCTGAGAAAGTTGTTCTACTTTAGGGTCCCTAAAAATAAACTCTGAGAAGGTTTTTATGCAGAGTATATTACAGAATTCACCAGACAACAAGAACTTCAAAGCCTCAGGGAGACAGACCCATTGGAGGAGACACTGTTTGGCAATGTTAATGAGAAAATAGAGTTCCTCTGATTCCATAGGAGTCTTGCAGCTGGGATGGCCCCTCAGGTTGGTGAAGAGGTCAAGGGTCACTTGTGTAGAGGTCAAGGGTCAAGGTCAAGCATCAAGATCCTCTTTTTCCATCACCGCTTACTCAGTGGGAAGGGGTGGCTTCAGGGAGGAGCTACTCTGTAATGCTGAGCAAGGAAATATACTTTCAAGAGAGATAGGAGGTATGAGTGTTTAACAGCAAATTTTACAAGCATCTAAAGAGATGCATGTTTGTTACTGAAATAGGGTGACCTCCAATGTTTGTTTAAAATGTGCTTAATTACTTCTTGTAGAAATTTCTCCTCCTCTGAGAGCAACTTCTAAATTCTCTTTGGCTGTGTTTCTGGTGAAATTCACAAGCATAAGATTATTTGGAAGAAGTGCCCCCTTTTGTACCTGAGCCATTACTTCAGCTTGTCTCCAGGTGCAGGTGCTTGTTGTCATCTCTCCCTCCTACTACTCGCTCAGGTTGTCCTCAGCCTTGGCTAATGCTTCTGTTGAGTTTACCAATGGACTTGCTGAGGTGTCTGAGACCATCACATCTGAAAGTTGTGAGTCCCTCTCAATACACCCTTCTCAAAAAGAGGCAAAGAGGTACTGATAGACATGCTCTGGTGGATTACCTGGGTATTAAATCCATCTTTTATTACCTCAATGGAAACTTTTTCTCCATTGCGTTATTAGTCAATTACCACAGGGTGATCCCTTGATTCACCAATTTACCTCTTGACATGTGAAGTAGAAAGTGTCCAAATAGCTCCTATAAATTAGATGTCTGATGGGATTCTTGCTGTGTTTTCTTATTTATCTCTGGGGATAAGATCCTATTGACTTGTGCTATCAATATGGTAGTCAGCAGCAAATGTGGTTGTATTATTTTATATGTGAATTAATTAAAATGAAATAAATGGGAAATTGTGTTCCTCAGTCAGTCTAGCTGTATTTTAAATGCTCAACAGCCAGATGTGTACTGAGCAGTGTGGATATGAACATATCCATACTTGAAGAAATTTCTGTTGGATACATTTACTCCACATTCTCAGCGCCTAAATTTTCAGGAACATAGAAAATCTTTGTACACTGGACACTGTGGGTAACGGTAAGTTGGACCACCATCTCGTTTCCTGAACTTGTGGATTTTAACTGTTTGTGTGACAGGCATATAGTGTCCTCGTAGATAGTAAACCAACCTCCAAAAACAACATGCTCACACTGGTACCTTGATGGCATATTTAGAAGTGGTTAACATTTTGTTAGTCCCTGTGTGGGAATATAATGACACAGAAATCCATTTTCAGTTAATATTAATACACCAAGCTAGCCCAGTATGAGATTATTGGATCTGAGTCAGCCAAACAAAGGGTTGGCCTGTAATATAATCTCAGGTGAACTGAGAGAGAACCCTCACTGTAACAGTGGGTCTTAATATAGAAGCCTGCACTACCTGCTTCAGCTCTCACTCTTCTTATGCCTGATCCCATCTATGACATTTACATTTTAGGATGTGTTGCTGCTGTCATCATCACATCTTGTCACTTTTTGACCTAGCAAACCCCAGCTAATGATGTATGGCTCTGACCATGTAGTCATGTGATACATCCAGATTAGTCACTCAGTTGGTGCTAAGATTTGGTGCTGGCTGGAACCTCTTTTTCAAACGACATATGGCTATCCCTTGCAGTTGGCATGCTCCTTCTCAGAATCTCCAGGCTTTGAACTGTGAATCTCTTGTAGGGACTTACTATAAGTATTACCCATTTATAAGTTATAAGTAAAAACTGTCTCATCACAGTGCCTTCAGGACCATGGAGATTGCCAGGTTATCTGCAATACTGCTTCCACCTTAGCATGAAGATGCTCAAGAACTCTTTCTTACTTGTGTCCTGGTTCAAATTTGGCTGCTGTCCAAGTTAGCAGGTACAAGGAGGAGAACATTGCTTTCAACTGCGGATTATGATGCTGCCAGAAGCTAAATAGGTGTACACAGACTTATGGCTACTTCCTAGTATTGCAAAGTGCCAGACTCAGTCATTCGTCCTTTATTTGGCATGTTCACTCATCTTCCATGAGACTGAACTCCTGAAGTTTTCATCTTTGTGAGGTTTATCTCCTTAGAATGCATGTCTCTGTCCATAGCCTCTTGTTTCTTGGTTATCCAGTATGATTAATTTGATGCCACTGATAGAGTAGGCTACGTGTAGAGTTTCATTAGCCCTGGAGAAAAGCTGTGAATGAACACTGCTGCCATCTCACATAAATGTGAGCTGCTTTCAGTCCTTCTTTCTCACAGTGATGGAAACAAATGGACATGCCAGATCAATGGTCACACGTCTTCTATCCCAGTGGTGACAACTGGATTCCACAACTATCTTCAGCACAGCAGTTTCAACAGTGGCTAGTATCTGGTTATGTTTGTAGTAGTCATCTTTTTTTTTTTTTTTTTGTAGTAGTCATCTTTGATCTACTAGTTTTCAGTGCTTTGTGTTAAGAGACACACTTAAATAGTGATGTAATGGGGCCTAGTCCTCTTGAAATCTTTAAGTCAGAAAAAGTGGTGATCACCTCTGCTACTGCACCCAAGTTTCAGCTCTGCTTATGTCTTACTACACTGGTTGGCTCACCAGAAGTTTTAGAGGCTTCCACCGTGCCTTCTGCACTCTGTAACCTCTTGTCCCATCCATCAATTAGAAAAGTCATGTAGGAGTTCTCAATTACAATTATACAGTAGGAAACTATGGAGTTGAGTGCTAAATGGGTCTCTGGACACAGTAAGCTCATTGTAAACTCAACCTGAGTCTATCATCAGACCCCTACATATTCATGCTATAACCTGGAAACCATGACAATGTTGGATCTCTGGGTATATGAACTTAGAACTGGGGCCTCATAGTGACGGAAATGTCTAAGTATTTACCTTTCTTAAAGATGCACCAGAACTTGGTGTCCATCCCTCCTACTTCAGTGGCCAAAAAATCAGTACAGATGGATTACCCTCTCCTCTCCAGCCCCTTGCTCACCCTCCAGCAGAGGTTCTACCTGGTAGAGATATGCCATGGGACAAGCATGAGTAGCAGGTGTTTAGGGTTCATTCTGCCTCTCAGACATTCAGAGTTTAGTCAAGATTTGCCTGGTGCTGTTCTACTCATTTTCTTCCAATCAATTTTAAGAAGACAACAGTTCAGGTTGAGTCCTGGCCTTTCTGCCCTAAACAGGGACATTGAGAGGATAAAACCTAGCAAAAGGTCTTCCCCACATCAAGCCCACTCTTGAGAAGCATGTATGTTGGTTTCAAATGCATTAGACTGCTGTACCATGTGTTTGTGCATTATTTTCATCCTGGTTTGGGCCTTATTGAAAATCATGTGCGTAGCACATTTTTATAACTTGCAAAGTTTTCACTGTGTAAAAACCAGAAAAATGAACTCATAGAAAAAAGCTGTCATGGGACAGCAGGGTCATCATTCACTTGGGGGTCTGACCACTTCTTTAATCAACCAGTTAGTTTGTGAGTTTTTGGCCTTATGTGATACATCTACCTCATATTTGGACTTCACAAAATCTTTTCATTCCTTCTCTCCCTGTCTGTCAAACTCAGCATTTGTACCTTGCATGGATGATAGCCTTTATCAGTCTTCTAAAAGAAAGCTTAGTAAGAACTTGGCACCATCTCTGAGCCCATAAAGGCATGCTCCCATATGGGTTAACTTCCTGTTACCCAGCTTAGTAAGCTATTCTCATTAATGCAGCATCTTCAGTATCCCATCCCATAGCACTCTCTAGTCAAAGAATGGTGTATGCAACCTGTTTTTTCAGCATTTACTGGAAGAGTATGCCCTTATTAAGCCATCAGTCAGGTAGGAAGGTAGTGGTAGATCCTAAAAAACAAACAAACAAAAAAAGATATGCAAAGCAGAGGTCTCCATATTGTCTTAACCCAGAGAGGAGAGCTGGATTTTCACAGGGATAAAGAGATAATTCTACAGATCTAGAAAGGTCAGGAAGATATGTTATTTTAAAATTATTGAACATATATGTAACCCACATCAAACCACATGTACCAATTCCAAGTCTTAGAGCCCCATTCCTTCACCAAGTGTTCTAATCTTGGTGTGGTGAATCTGCTGTAGTTGACAGTTTTGACTTTTCTAGAGTTCCACTACTTATTTTAGTAATACCGCGACTGATACTTTGCCTGTTCTACATTCTGGCTGCCATGACAACTCTAACTTTATATGATACCTGACATTCACACTTTACCATTATGAAAAATTATCTCTGAATTGCTTTTAACTTTATCTATTGTACTTAGGTAGTACCTTCTGATTACACAGACCCTATAATGACCACTTTATTTTTCTCAAACACCTGACATACTGTACGTCACTGATCTTAATACTGCTGTTATTCATTCTCTGTTCACCATCAAAAGTTTTAGCACTTGAAACTGACCTCTATAATTATCAGTATTCCATCCCACACTAGTGATGAAATTCTTAACAACGATAAACCCACGGCTCACTTTCCAAACTCTGCTGCCTGCTTCAAACTGTCACCCTTTAGGTCAGTTTCCATGGAAATATGATCCAATTGAGAGTGAAAGCAGGAATTTTACTGGGGCTGATCTGAAGAGTAATACACGTAGAGAAGTGATAGTGACAAAAGTGGACAAAGGGAGAGCTGAGCTGTAGTAAGTTACCACAAAAGCATTTGCCAAGGCAAATCCCTCGAGCATCGACAAAATAAGAACGATTAAGAATCATCCCAAACTGGGTCAAAGGGATGAATTTTTGCATTCTTTCATTTGCTTTTTGTTTCACGTGGGCTGCCTCCAGGAAAAGGCAATTCCCACAGAGAACTGCAAATATAGACAACCAGTAGCCAAAATTGGAAGCTATCAAATGAATACTTCTACCTGAAGGCTTTTCTACTAGATGGTACACCCGCAAGGTCCATTACACAGAAATCAGTAGAAGCATTCATTTATGGGATAAGGAGCCACATAGATCATTGGTGGCTAGGTAGTGAATTGACTAATGATCTTTTAACAAGTGGAAATTTCTGATACTGGGGCAATACAAAAAGCAGTAGGAGACATCATGACAATGGCTTTTGGATGAATTAATATGTATGCAATAATGGAACAGGCTTAGAAAATATGATGGGGAAAAGTGAGAATGGTGACAAATGTCACAACCTGTTCATGGACAAGATCATTCTTGAAATTTACCCTGTTAAAGCATGAAACATGAAGCCACTAATGATTTCTATTTAAAAGCTGAAAATTCCTAACCCAACTGCATGTCCAGTTTGTCTGGAATATTTTGATTTGTATCTCTTTAAAACTTTAAGAAATAAGTACTTCTAGAAGACACACATATACTTTTCAATGTTTTTTTATATTTAAATAAAATCACAGAAAAATGTTATAATTGGTTTAAAAATACTGATGTCCTCATACTTAAGCAGGTTTCTTGTTTAAAATCACCACAGATTCACCGATGCTTGATTGTGCGGACTGTCCTGAGTTCTGTAACATGCTGAGCTGTATACCTCATACCTTCCCAAGAGAAGGAAGTGAAAGTTTCTTCCCTGCATTTGTGATAACCAGAACTGGTCCCAAACATTTCCACATGCTCTTGGTTAAAATCACTGATTTAAAGTCATGTTCAAGTATAGTTTTGGTTTGAAATGCTTGCATGAAGAAGAAATTATTTTCAAAGCAGTCCAATCTTGTGCTTGTGACCTTTGGTAATGTAATTTATCTTTTAATTGAAAAGTAGGTACTGAAGATAAGAAGAATAAGAGAAATCACTAAAATGGAAAGGCTTACACTGATTTTTTAATAGGAGTATTAACCACAGCATTCAGTGTTTATTGTTCTAGGTAACATGAAATCACATTTTTTGTTTTGCTTTATTTCACTATGATAGGAAAATGACATAAAAAGTTTTTATGGAGAATGGAAACTTACAATGATATCTTTAAATTCTAACAATGGGAATAAAGCCTGGTCTTGAGAACAGCAAAAGATTCTTTTTTAAATTGACTTATTATACTTTTGTGAATTTATCTACATAATTGGGTATTTACTGTGGGATGATGTTCAGTAATATGTGTTCTAAAATTAAGTAGTACATTCTTTATATTATGGAAGTTTATATCCCATAGTACTGAGGTACAGGGAAATAAACACCTATATGTGAACTTATGGAAGTTTCACAAATTTAAATCATATCCCTATTGCAAAAGAGCCAGATGTACATTCTAATTAAACTGTACAGAAATTTTGGATGAATAAACTTTAAGGATATGTTAAAATATGGTCTTTGACCAATCAGGAAAAATGAGATAGTGCTTGGAATATCATGGTACCTAGTATCATGTTGGCTTTATGTTTATATTGAAAATTTAAAATGAGTTGTTTAAAGTGACAGAAGAGGAAATAAAGTCAGAGTAATGTTTGAGTAAAATTACTATACTCTATGTCATTCACTTACTGACTCAGAAATATATATTTATTAAATACATATTAAATATAACAATGATACTAGATTGTCACACTGGTTCTCATTATTTCTTGGCCAAAGGAATTTATTCTGTGCTTTATGGTATGGAAATCTAGCTTTTTATTTAATAAACTCTTCAGATAAACCAGCAGATGTATACTTCTCTTTGGAAATATTTGTGTCAATTTTGAAAGGATTTGGAGATATTCAGTTTCTTGAATGATAATGTAAAACTACATACTGTGATTATTGCAACACCCAAAGAGTAGGGATATTGTCAGTCCAATGTACAACATTTATCTCTAAATATTTACTACAGCTTGTATCAAACTATTGAAATGCTTATGTTGAAAGTGTAGCTTACAGAACCTGTAAATGAGAAAGGACTGCTGAGATACTAAATTTAGTAGTCAGGATTGCTGACTGCTAAAGTGTTTTGAATTTCTAAGATCTATGGAAACCAATTCAAAGCCAAAATCCATGTGTCTGGACATCATTAGTCTACTTCTCTGGAATAAGTTGCCAAAATCCAGTGAGCACATGAAACATCTTCATCTGTAAAGGTAATTCTGAGGGAATTTCCTGTCTATGTTGTTCAATGTTGCTGACATAAAGATCACTATTATATTTTTAATGTTACAGTACTTTCAGAATTCAGTTTTGAAAAACTACCATTTCCATTGTCACAGACTAACATACATTTTATCATCAGATAAGAACACAATAAATTTCAAATTATTCTTCTTTCATTCTGATATTTGTGAAATTTAGGGCGCTTTTAATTTTTTTTAAGAAATATTTTTATTTCCAGAAAGCCATGAGCTAAATTTAATACTCAGTTACAGTAAATGCAATACACTAAGTTCTTGGAATATTTAATTTCTCTAATATTTTGTGGTTTTATGATTTTTTTTTACTATTTTTATGATGGTATTTTATTTTAAACTGCATCAGATAATTCATCAAAGTGCACAGGGTAGAAATCATGTTAAATCATCTTAGAAAATATTTCTTAGAGTTTGATATTAATGAACTCTAAATGTATATCTTATTTCAATTTACTCTTGCTCTACTTATATTTTCAAAATGTTTTTATAAAAATAATTTCACTTTCGTTGCAGAATGCATGAAGTGGTAAATGGCACTATGACCTGTTTTCATTATATCATCCAGGAAGTGTATTTGTTTAGCCCTTAATGCTAAAAATCTAGAATAATGAAGTCTACTTATTCTACCTCAAGACGAAATTCCTAGAAATAAGTGCCCAGATTCCTGTTTATTGAATTTATTTGAACATCTCAAAGGATGACAGGTATCCTTTTGATTGCTAAATGGTAGTAAAATACCTGTTGCTCTATTTTGTCAATGAAATATCCTTTTATTACAGCACTTGTAAATTCACATTCTGGGGATAAGCGCGTGCTTAGCTGGAGGCCTTTAGCCTGGTATGTGAGAGGCTTTCAGTTTGTGAACTTAGTAAGTGGCTAAATAAAATGACTTTCTAAATTCTATTCAACCTTATTGTATATGTAAAAGGCTAATGTGATAACTTGTATTTCCAATTTTTAAAATATTATTTAGTTCAATTATAATAATAAATGTGAATATCATAAATGTTGTAAAGTAGGAGTTTCTTTTCTCCAGTATGTAAACATAAGTTCTAGAAAACCAGGGTTGTGGTTTATGCTTATTTTAAATCCATTTTACACCATAGTCCTCCTTTATATTCATTATTTCTGTATTTTATAAAATCATCTAAAGTTACACCTGGGCAGTGACAGAATGGGCGCCAATAGGTTGCTAACGTCTTACTTTAATCTGCATTTTTAAAATTGCTGTTTCTCTCAAACGTTTAAAAGTGATGACATAATATAAATACATGAACACATGAAATGATGTAGCTTTACATCATGTCACACTCTGCATGCCAAATAATGAAGAGTTATAATGCAAACAGATCTAAAAAATTCCACCACTGGTTCTTTCCAAAGACACTCATATTTATAAAAATGACATCTTGAAAGAATTTTCCTATTGCACCATGGTGAAGGTATGAATAACGTCCCAGCTAATATACTCCCAGATGAAACATTAAGTAGATAGAAATGGCTATGAGATTCACTAGTGAATGAAACTGACAGTCATTTCTTCTTAGATACAGCAGGATGCAGAATAACATATGTAATAAATAGACAGATATGCACTATGTGCATGGTATAGAGCTTAAGTATAAGTAAAAAGCAGAGCACTGCAACCATTGGTGGAGAGTTACAGCATTAAACAGAGTGCAGGGAGATCTCACTGAAAAGCCGACATTAGTGACATGACCTGGAGGGAGATAAGAAGGTGATTTGTGTGGAAAGAGCAAGTTCTGATGTAGAGAGTGAACTTAGAGTTCTTAGTCTATGTGTTTCTAATAAGCAGTAAAGTATTCATCGACCAGTAACTAAGCAATGTTTAATTTTTAAAATAACTGAAAAATTTAAATTATTTTCAAATAGAAACTATGTCAATGCCAATAATTTCTCTGAAAATTTAGAGAAAATGCTTGGAGAGAAAAGACGTATGGTGGAGACCAGTTTAAACAGATACAACAAACAAAAACTAAATAAATGTTTGGTAGAACTAATAGGAGTATAGAATTGAAATCTGTAGTTCCCTCTTTGTAGAGATGTTCATAATATGCTAATGGATATCAAGGAGAGGAGAGACAGCAATCACACTCAATAGGCAGCAAGAGGATTTCATCTTTTCTGCATATAAAGCTGGGATCTGCATTTTTTTTCAAGTTTGGTGAACAGCAATCAGTTCCCCTTTGTGATTAGTTTCTGTCTTTTCACTGTAGAGAGGGTTGAGACAGAGTTTTAAAGGTTATTCTGTATCAGACAAAAGAAGTACATGAAGAAATAAAAGGCTTTTCAAATGAGCTAAAGTGCACTTGAATCTGCCACTTTGATATCATTAGCAAATTGTGATTGATTAAGTATCACAGTTAAATCTCTTATAAGCTTTCGGGTAGAAAAGATAGTAGGGTGAGTGTGGGTATTCCCAGTATGTGGCATTATTTTCTAAATGTATAACTGATATTTCTTCACATTGCATAATCCTATCTTTTACTCTTGAATTTACAAAGTTAGAATCATGAGAGTAGTTGCTCCTGAATCAGGTTTCAAGCAGGTGATTGTCATGTCATTTCCAGCTGGGCATTAATAGTAAGAGTCTGAGAATGATGCTATCCAATAGATAATGCAAAGTGGGAATCAAACATAATTTATTGTTCTGCTTTTATAAAGTGTTCTTTTAGTTAAGTCTTAGTTTTCCTAAAGTTGGCTCATTTCAACTTGACAGGTTTAACACATTTCTTTAAGGACAAGAATATAAAGTTTTCTTAAATATTAATTAAAAAATACATCCTAGAGATCACTAAAGGTAATGAAAATTATCTTAAATGTAATGATAATGTACCCGTGAAATCAAATGGTTTGATACGCAGGACACTCTGTAAGTCTTTTGTCTATTTAATGATATTATATTAGGCAAATGTATTTGGAGAGACAAAACAAATGTTAGTATATTATAGATTACCTCAGGAAAAGGTGACATACAGATAGTTTTACAAGAATATGTGGAAAAGGAGAAAGGAGGTTATACCATTTAGAAGTTATGTGTACTGTGAAAGGAAGATTCAGACACCAACAATCCAGTTACATCTGCCAATTTCTGTTTCACATTGGTATTTTATACTACTTCTTGGAGGCTAAATTTTCCTCCTATCCTATCTTTTTTCCTTCCTCCTCCAGTTTTAAATTTGTATAAGTATGCAATACATAATAAATGCACTCTCCAATTATCTTTTCTTTTTTGGTACCAGGAATCAAACGCAGGACCTTGTGCTTGCCAGGCAGGTGCTGTGCCACTGAGCTACATTCCTAGCCTGAATGATCTTTTATTTTGCTTTTTAAAATACTTTTACTTTAGGTATATCATATAAAAGAAACCATGTGGTATGTAAGTCTCAATGTCTGATTTAATTCACTTTTCAGATGGTGTAAAAGTACATCCATTTTCCTACAAATGAGTCAAATTTAGGTCTTTATGGTTGAGTTGTACTCTAGTGTGTGTGTGTAATTATGACATTTTCTTTATCTATTCATCTATTGATGGATCTATTGTGAAACAAGGTAAATGATATCAGTCTCTTCTGCTTCCAAGACTTAGCTACTATGAATTGTGCTACTACAAACGTGTATGCATGTGTCACTGTAACATGAAGTCTATAACTCTTTTGGAAAGATGTTCAGAAGAATGAAAAACAAGACCAAATTAAATGTCTATTTTTAGTTACCTGAAGAATCTCTATAAAGATTTCCATATCGTTTGCACTAATTTACACTTCATCAGCAGTGTAGGAGTGTCCTTTTTCCTAACAATTTCGCCAATGATTGTAATTTTTTTAGTTTTCCATGGAGTAAGATTCAATCTCAGTGATTTTTTTTTTAATTTGCATCAATCTAATGGAAAAAATGCCAAACACTTTCTCGTGTACCACTGGCCATTTGTACCTCTTCATAAGTACCCATTTAAATTTTCCATTTTGTATTGCATCTTATTTTGAGGGGGGCCCATTTTTTCAGTTCTTTATATATTCTAGATATTAAACCTCACTCTGAAATGTAGCTGGTAAACTTTTTCACATTTTGTATGTTGGTCTTCACTCTGTTGGATTTTCCTTTGCTATGCAGAAGATTTTTCACTTAATACAGACTCATTTGTGGATTGTTGGTGTTATATCTTCTGCAATTGAGGATGTGTGCAGAAACTCTTTACCTACTCCTATATTTTCAAGAGTTTACCTATTCTATCTTTCCACAGACATAGTGTTTCTGGTTTTTTGTTTTTGTTTTTTTTTCTCTTTTTTGTTTTTTTTCCGGTACTGGGAATCAAACTCACAACCTCATGCTTGCCAGGCAGGTGCTGTGCTGCTGAGCTAAATCCCCAGCCCAGTGTTTCTGTTTTATACCTAGGTACTTCATATATTTTGAATTCCTTGTAGTATATGGTGACAGGTATTGGACTAGGTTCATCTGTATGTTGATAGCCAATCTTTCCCACATTTGTTAAAGAAGCTATCGCCTCTCTAGGCTATGTTTTTGGCCCTTTTGTCAATGACTAGACAGGTGGAGATGTTTGTTTCTGCTTCTTTAATTCTATTCCACTGATCAACATGTTTTTTTTTGTGCCAATATCATGCTGCTTTTATCATTGTAGCTTTGCAGTATGACCTAAAGTCCAAAATTGTAATGCCTCCTCCTTTGCTCTTGTCAGCTAAGATTATGATTATTATTATTTTGTTAATTCTAGGTCACTTCTAGTTCCACATGAATTTAGGATCATTTTCTCTATTTCTGTGATAAATGCTACTAGTATTTTAATTAAGATTCCATTAAATTTATGGACCATTTTTCATCATACGGTCTTTTTGACTAACATTTCTGCCTTGTAGGAGCACAGGATACTTTTCATTTTCCAATGTCCTTTTCCATCTCTTTTTTCAAAGTACTATAGCTTTCTTTGTAAAAAGTTTTCCCTTTCTTGATTTGGCTAATTCTGAGCTACTTCATTTTTTTTAAACTATCGTGGTTTTTTTTATTATTTCTTTTTCTCTGGATTCATTGATGGTATAAAAGAAAGCTATTGATTTTGTATCCTGCTATTTTACTAAAATTCTTTCTTTATTGTAGGACTCTTGTTGGAATTTCTGGATCATCTATGTAAAGGAATATGTCATCTATAAGTAATGATTGTTGGACTTTTTCCTTTCCTTTATGTACGTACCACTTTTTTCTGTTGTGTCTCTTGCCTGACAGCTCTGACTAAACTTTGGAGTACTCTACTGAACAATAGGGGTAAGCATGGATAAGCGCTTGTTCCTGAGTTTAAACTGTTCTCATTTCTCTTCTTCATCAGATGTTTTCCTTTGTCATTTCTCAGGAAATAACAAATACTATGGAGTGACTGGGAAGGATGTTTTCATCCAAGCGTTCACAAATAGTATTTTTTTTCCCCTTATGGTTTCTTGAATACTAATACTCATCTCTGTTGTGTTCCAAGTTTTCCTTCACACTTCCTTTCCACCACACAGTACCTGTTTGTGGAGTACAGACCTGCAGAACTTTAAATGGGGTATGCACAGCTAATTTAATACCTCTTGTTCATTGCCTATTAATTACTGGCATTTTCCCAGTAATAGAGTGACAAAAGTGCCATAAATCAGGACCTCCAATGGGATTGCATTCTAGTTAGAGACTGCACCATTAAGTAGGCAATCTCTAAAGAGTCCTGGAAGGCGGGGGTGTCCTGACAGCATGGGGGAGTCCCCACACCCAGTCTCCTATGGGATAACTTCCTGATAGTGATCATATAGTCTGAGAATGTACCACAGTGTGCAAAGAAATGCATGATAAGAAAGGAGACAGAATTTTCTCTCAAAGGAAATTAGTAAATGGCTCTCAAAATTAAGATGTCAGTGACGTTTCAAGGGATCCAAGAAATTAATGTTCCTGCAGAAAATTTCTTAATGAGAGGATAAGCGGTAGATTAGAGAAACCTAACAATCTGGTTTGGAAGAAAACAACGTGGGTCTACTTAAGAAAGGTAAATATATATTCAAAAATGGGCATATATATTGAAGGCATCTTCAAAGAAATAGAGGAATTTTTATGTGTCAGTGACCAGAGCTATGTTTCTGCAAGTTGGCTTCATTACCAGTATATAGACTATCATAGATGCTGGAAGACCATTCAAGAGTTTGTGTTAATTTATATGAGAGATGAGGAGGTATTAAGTAGGTAGTGATAGGATGGAAAGAAGAGATTAGAAGACACAAACTTTAAAAAATAAGGTTAAAAAAAACATATGGTGCGATGGGGAAAACGTGTGAGAGAAGAGATAAGAATGATACTGAATTCAGAAATGAGGGCTTCGGTGCAGTCAGAAATTCACTGGGATTTGTATAATATTCAGCAGAATCACGGACGACAAAGCTGGGAATAAAGCTCTCAGTTTTATTTCAAATGGGTTTAGCGGAGCTGTGGTGCATTCCTCTAGATGAAATGACCCATACTCAGTTGGATAAACTTCATTGAAATCTCTGAAAAACAGGTCCATTATACCTTCTCTGTTTTCCTCCTAAGTTTCTTCTCCCGTACACCTAATATTTTCTTACTGGTGTAGTCTAAGGTGCACCAAGATATTTCTGTAAATAATATGAAGTATCTATCTTAACTTGTCACTTTTTTAAAAGCTGGAACACTTTTCATATTACCTTTAGAGAATTCCACTTACATGATTTTGTTTGTAGTAGGTATTTTAATATGTGCTTCATAGATGAGAAAATTGATGCTAAATTGTTAAGTATCCTGCCATGTATTTTGATTACACAAAAATTCCACAATTTATTCCCCATCCTCTAACTTCTAGCCACCTATTTTCTCTTTAGTTGTGCTTTTTTAAAAGGAGCATAAATAAAATAATACATTAAAATATTACTGGTGTTTTCCATGTAATAGTTGTATTATACATTTTAAGTATTAGATAGAATGTTTATATAAATATTTTCATTGATAAAAGAAAATATATAACACGTATAAATCTTAAGTTTAAAGCTCAGTAAATTTCTATTCTGTATAATTCAGAAACTTTGGTCATATCCATCCTCAGAAATGAGGGATTCATCATTCAATCAATACGCTGAATTTTGTCATAAACCTTGATTTTGTCTTTTCTTTTAAAAATAGCAGAGCGTGATAGTGTGCACCTGTAATCCCAGCACTCAGTAGGCTCAGGCAGGAAGATTATTGAAAGTCTGAGACCAGACTGGGTTCAAGGCCAGCCTGAACTGCACAGTGAGATCCTGTTTCAAAAAGACTAAATAAATAACTAAATGATAAATAAATAAATGGGACGACGTACTTTTCACTGCGTCTCTTGTTTTGCTCAACATTTTGCTATGCTGTTGTATGTGCCAGTACACTCTGTACACATCTTATTACTATATACAATTGCATTGTACTTTAATTGCGTAGTTTTCTTTTGAGGAGCACTTGGATTGTTTCCTGTTTTTATCTCCAGTAGACAAAGCTGCTATAAACACTTTTTACGTGCGAGTCAGTACATGTACTTGCTTGTGCATAGGCAGGTGTGCAGTTGATAGGGATTACAGCACTGGGCATATGTTCACTTTTGATAAATATCTCCAGACATCTTTTTTCAATGTGATAAAACTAATTGATACTGCCAGGTGTACTGTATTAGGAATCCAATTATATAGCACCCTTTGTCATTATTTGATTCACCCCCCCCCCCGACACCAGAAATGCTGCTGGATATGTAGTGTGTCTCATTTTGGTATTAATTTCAATTTCTTTGATAAATAATAACATTCAGTAATTTTCAACTGCTTATTGGCCATTTAGACAATTTATTTTTTTTGTAAAATGCTTTTGAAATTTTTTCAAATGGCTCCTCTGTCTTTTTATCACAATTGTAAGAGTCCTTTATGCATTCTGGATAAGAGTCCATTGTTGGGTATATGCATTGCAAATTTCTTCTCCCACTCTGTGGCTTGTCTTTTCACTGTCTTGTGATGAATAGAAGTTTAAGTTTTAATTTAATACAATTTAGAAATCTTTTCTTTTAGTCTCAGTGTTTTTTTGTTCTGCTTAAAAAGTCTTGGCCTGTCTCAAGTTCGTGACAGCTCCTCTCAATATTACCCATAGTGTATTATCAAGTTTAAATTTTGATCCATCTGGAATAAGACTGTGAATATGCTCTGTGATACTGGTCTATAGCTCTCTTTCATCATTTGAATATAAAATTAACCTAACACTATTGATATCTTTCCTCATTGGATTATAGTTATTGGCTTTATTATATAGCAGCTGATAGTATTTATGTGAAGCCTTCATTTTTGTGGTTTTTGTATTTGTGTTTCTCTAGATTTATTAAATGCCTCAAAAATGGTTCATATAATTCTCCAATTTTATTATTTTCTTATATTGTGTTTATTCCTCATCTACTGACCAAATTTATAATCAAATGTAATATGTAAAATGCAGCAATTTGTGATAATTAGAGAGCAATGTAATTTTTTGTCATTTGATGGTGATTCCTGTTTATTTTATGATTTTTAAAGATTTACAAAATTATTGAATACAACACAAACAGTACATTACTATTATTTTATCGAAATGTACAGTTTCAGATACCTTTTTTTCATTTGTGCACATAATACAAGCATGATCTGTTTCCTATTCATGATATGAAATTAATTGTGAATCTGATATTTTTATATATGTCTTGCACATTTAGTATCCATTATTCTTACTTGTTCACCCTTTTCTTTTCCATATTCTTTTATTTCCACAATCTCCATAACAGTATTAGAATATGTTCTATATTTTCAACTTCTGAAAACCTACTTTTTGCTCTTTGAAATGTTTTATGAGGGAAGTCCCACCTGGGTATGATGACATAGGCTCATATTTCTCTCCTCCTCTCCACTAGATACAAACATAACCTTTGTAAGAAGTGACCAAAGGAGGCTTTGGGAAGGGGGAGAGAAAAAGAACTGTCTAGAAACACTGGCACGCAGAAACAGTAAAAGGTCATCTGCTGACTCACTGTCCAACAAAAGATGACACAGTAGAAAACTTAAAGACATTATAACTACCAAACATGCCCCACCTGAATATTCAGAAACTCATCAAAGAGAAAGGAAATGATAAAAGACTCTCCAGCATTTTAGAAAGAGTCAAAATATGTTCATATGCAATAGAATATCCCCTGGATTTTATAAATCATATTTAAATATTGAAGAAGAAATAACACTGTCATATTCAGCACAATCATATCTAAAGGTAAGAAAGGTAAAGGGATATAAATGAGTGTAAAGTTTTCATAATTCACTGAAAATAGTAATTGACTGATATGTCACACATGAATATTAATTTAGAGCAACCACATTAAAACTAAAAAAGATATACAGTACTCAATAAATATAGAAAATGAAATTCTAAAAGAAAATTAAGTAACCAGTGAGAAAAGGATGTATAAAAATAGAGACATTGGAACTAAGAAAACAGAAAACTGATAATGAAAAGAAGTAAGCTCTAATGTATCAATACTTACTCTAAGCAAATCATAAAATAAAATGAAAAGGTAATATATTTGTAGAATTAATAATGAAATATGAACCATTTTTATAACATTTAAAATAAACATTTCACATTTAACAATGTAGGTAGGTTGAAAGTAAAAGATGGAAAATATATGCTCCTACTTAGAGCAGATCTTTAGTCTTAAACAACTTAACTAAGCAGCAGTATTCCTGTTTATGTCAGCTCTGTGTTGCAGTACTGTTACCTGTTATATGTTCCATATTCAGTATTATTTTAGTATTTTACAGTGCCACATGATAAGAATATAGGAATTATCATTTGCTACTACTGTTCTGTTTCTTATGGTACTGGACATTGAATCCAAGGCCTTTGCACTGAGCTGTATCCCCAGCTCTATTGTTTGTTTTTTATTCTGAAACAGGGTCTATTAGGGCTTACAGCTAGATGTCTCCCGATGACTCATAGAGTCATACGTGCGACTGTTCAGAGGTGGGTGAATGTAGCTTTTATGGTGCTAGGAACAGGGACGTGATGCTGGGATTGACTCGGGATGAAATGCTAGCATTAAGGGCGTGAGTGCTATCTGCCCTAAAGGTAAGTAGCCTGCATAATATATAAGAACCAGACAGAGAGCAATTATAGTCATTGTTTGTCACTGGCTGCTTGCTGCTCTGCTTTCTTCATTACTTTGCTGCCTTCTGCCCATCCTTAACTCTTTCTCCTCTATTATTCCCCCTCCATGCCCCCCTGCCTTGGAGCCAGCTGACTGTGAACAGAAACCTCTGCAAACCGTGAGCTAAATTAACCTTTCCTCCATTAACTTTGGGTGTTGGGTATTTTCTCTCAGCAATAAGAGAAGTAACTACAAGGCCTCACTAGATTTCCCAGGCTTGGTTGAGCCATACCCAGTTTATGATTTCCTATGATTAAAAGGCCATATCAGTCTATCTTATTCTGTTCATTCTTGGCAAAACAATGTTAATGTTCTTACCATGAGAAATAGTGTTTTCATCATTTTTCAGATATATAAGAAAATCTGTATCTTGCAATCTGAAAGAATTTCTCAGCCTTAATGCATAAGAATTGGTAAAGTGCTGGACATTTCATCATAGCTTAATATACATTTATTGATAAGTGCCATTATATCACATTTCTGTACATGGAAATGTTGTCTAAAATAGATATTTCAAATAGATAAATTATTATTAAGACTTGAATATAAAAGCAAACATATTCTTTTTTTTTTTTTTTTTGGTATGGGGAATTGAACTCAGGACCTTGTGCTTGCCAGGCAGGCGCTTGTGCTGCTGAACTATATCCCCAGCCCAGTAAACATATTCTTAATGAAACTAATAATGAAATTGTTTCTGAAAAACATAAGAAAAGGTAATTTTATACTTATCAAGATTTTTTTGCAAAGAAAAATACAAGAAAAATATTAAAATCAAACAAGAAATGTGTGGAACTATGTAAGTATCCAAATGTTTCCTCCCGAAGCTGTGGATGTGGATTGCCTAGGGCACACCTGGACTTACACCCAAGATTTGAGGTCTATTTCCAAGCCAAAACCCAAGTTTCCAGTTTAGTTCAGAGTTTTGAGATTCCATTAAGAATTTCCATAAACACCAATATTCTAGGGCATGGAGCAATGCAAATGAGATAATTCAACTAATACAGAGTATGCATTTTGGACATATAGCCTCAAACAAGATTTCAGTTCCAAAAAATGAAAGGAAATCTTTAGATACTTGGTACAATAGCTCAAAATTACAAGCATACAAAAACAAACTAACAAAAAAGCCAAGGGCCTTCAGTGACAGATTGGTTAAATAAATGGTGGTGCACATATATCACAAAATGTAGATTAGCCATTTTTTTAAAAAAGAGATGCTAGTAAAATAGTCCTCCCTTTCTGTGGGAGTATGTATCAAGACCCATAGTAGATGTCTTAAATCACAGATAGTATCAAAGCCCGTATTATATCCCTTTTCCAACCTAACATGCACTGTCTCCATAATTTTAGAATTTTGGAATAAAATGACAAAACTACTATGAATTTAGTTTTTCTTTATATTTTTAAAGATGTTTCATTCGTACCATAAATCTTTACAATCTCAAGATATGATTTTTTTCTTCATTATTAAATTGAAAACATACTTTTTAAATTAAAGGAAGCACTTTCTGACTTCTACTTGACATATTTGATTTTCATATTCAGTAGCAACACTTCTCTTGCAATTTGGGGCATTATTAAATAAAATGACTGTTGTTTGAATACAAATACTGTGATATCACAAAAGTTAATCTGATATTTTAGATGGCTATTAAGTGACAAGCTTTCAGAAGGCAGATATAGTGTGGATATGTTGGTCAAAAAAATGATTCATGGCCTGTGATAGAGGGAGTAGACTATTGCAAAGCTTCACTGTGATAATTGAAATCATGGGCACTATAAAATTTATATTAACTGTTTACATCTGCAGTTCTTCATTTAATATTTCTGGACCACTGTTGCTCATAGGCTGAAACGGAAGGAAGAAAACATTAGCTAATGAAGGGCTGCTATAAACCCAACATAGATAACTGTCCAGTGAATTTGATTGAAAACATCAATAAAAAATTGTCAAAACATTATACACTAATATATGCCTTAGTGAATTCATAATTGTCATGTAGGAATTCTATTGATTTTGGTGGGTTGATTTTTTTATCTTACTATATTGCTAAATTTGATTATTAGTTCTAGTAGTCTTTTGGTGGGTTGTCTGGGATTTTATATGTACAGGATCATGTCATCTGCAAATAATGATAATTTGACTTTTTCCTTTTCTATACACATCACTTTTATTTCTTTTTTGTTCTGAGATGATCATGTGATTGTTATCTTTGCCTTTGTGTATGTGATGTGTTTCATTTATTGATTTGTAGAGGTTGAACTATCTCTGCATCCCTGGACTGAAAACTACTTTGTAAACCCCTTTTTCATGAGTTGGTGCAGTCCGTTTACCACTATCTTGTTGAGGATTTTTGCAACCATATTCATTAAAAAGATTGCTCTGTTGTTCTCTTTTCTGGTTCCTCTTTATTTGGTTTTGGAATAAGGAATGACTTTGGGCATACTCTATCCTTTTCAATTTAATTAAAAATTTTGAAGAATATTGGTTATAAGTCTTCCCTGAAGTTTTTGTACAACTCAGGATTGAATTCATTACACTTGCACTTTTCTTAGCCAGTAGGGTTGTTACAATACCACCAAGAAAAATTAAATACTTTAGAATTAACCTAACTAGGACATAAAGGGCATTTACAATGAAAACTAGATGAATCTGACGAAGGAAATCTCAGAAGATATCTCCTATTTGTGGATAGGAAGAACTAAAATAGTCAGAATGGCCGTAACTCCAAAGTTCATGTACAAATTTAAGGAATTACCAATCACAATTCTGACATAATTCTTCACATAACCACAGAAAATAATCTTAAAATTCAGATGATTTTTTAAAAGATCCAGAAAACAAGAGCAATCCTGGGTAACAAGAGCAAATTAAGACAGGCATCACAATCCTGGACTTGAAGTTATATTACAGAGTTAAATTGATGAAAAATAGCATGGTACTGACACAAAAGCATACATGAAGATCAATAGAACAGAATAGATGATTCAGAAACAATTCCAAGTACATTCAATTATTTGATTTTTGACAAAGGCTTCAAAAACATATACTGGAGAAACAATAGCTTCTTTAACAAATGGTGGTGGGAAAGGTATGTGTTCTCATGCAGAAGATTGAATCTACACCCATATCTCTCACTGGGTAGTAAGTTAAAATCAAAATGGGTCAAACAAATAAATGTTATGACACTTTAACCTTCAGGAAGATAGAATAGGTAAAACTCTTGCAGTTCTAAGCAAAGATAAGGATTGTCTGAACTGGACTCTGCTTGGACAGGAAATAGTACCAAAATCAACAAATGGAATTATATCAAATTAAAAAGCTTCTCCACAGAAGAATAACAATAGCAGCAGAATTAAAAGGCAGCCTACATAATGGGGAAAAATACTACCTAGTTATCAGAAAGAGGACTAATACCTAGAAAATAAGAAGAACTAAAAGAAATTAGACCTTCCCAACATAAAAGATCCAAAGAAACAAAGGGGGTGCAAAAGAATAGCCCCTTCATAGAAGTATCAGTGTCTAACAGACATGTGAAAAAGTGTTCATCATCATTGGTCATTAGAAAAATACAAATTAGAGTGACACTATGATTCTATCTTGTGCCCAAAAGAATTATCAGCATCAAGAATTCAAACAATAACCAATTCTGCTGAGGAAGAGGTGGGGGGAGGGGGAGGGAACACTTCTATATTGTTGAAGGCAAGGTAAATAATAAAACCATTATGGAATTTATTATGGGGATTCCTGAGAAAACTAAAACTAGAAATTCCATTTGACCTAGCTACTTGCCTTGGAGGTATCTTTCCAAAAGATTTCAAGACATTCTTAGAGTGATACATGCATACCCACGCTTATAGCATCACAATTCATAATAGCTAAATCTAGGAACCAGAATATATATCATCAGTAGATGATTAGATAAAGAAAATGTGGTATTTGACACACACACAAGGGAGTACTACTCAGCCATAAAGAAAGATAAATGAGTTATTTATAAGAAAATGGATGAACCCTGAGCTCATAATGTTCAGTGAAATAAATCAGAACAAAAGTTTCCATATAACACAGTTTATCGTATATAAGAAACCAAGGGGCTGGGGATTTAGCTCAGCGGCACAGCGCCTGCCTGGCAAGCACAAGGTTGTGAGTTCAATTCCCGGTACAGGAAAAAAACAAAAAGAAACCAAAAATATCAATAAAGAGCAAAATAGAAAGATAGTAAGCAGTAGGGAGATAGATCCTTCCCAAATGAAATCAAGAGATGGAGGAGAGAGAAAAGAAGGGAGGGAAAGGGGATGAAAACGGAATGATGATGTGTTACCTAAGCACACCTCCACTGCCAAGGATGTAAACATCATGCACTGCAAGCGAGTAATCATAAAAATTTAAAATGACGTGCTGTCTGCTCCCGCCAATATCACATATTTGAAATAACAATGTTTAAGAAAGGTGGATGAGTTATTGGATGTCTGGGCTTAGCGTGTTACGTGAGTGAGGAAATAAGGTGGGTGTTCTCAGGAAAGGACATGAGAGATGTCTGTGGAGGTGAAACTGCTGAGGGACAGGCAGAGCAGAGTGAACTGACACGCTTGCACAGCTGACCAAGTTCAACAGAGCCACAGGTCCACGTATACACATCTATGAGTACAGCTGAAATGGGACGGGGATCTGAATCCAATGGCTGTGTGTTGTGTTAACGTGAACGTCCAGCCTGTGATTATTTTATTATAGTTATGCAAGATGTTATCACTAAAGATAATTGTGTAAATAGCACAGAAGACCTGTTTATATTATTTCTGACACCGGCATGTGAATCAATAATGATCTCAAGACAAAAAACCTAACTGGATACTACACAATATATGGTAATGCACTGGGAAAGCTTGGATATAGTGATCTCCTAGAAGACAGACCACGTGTGACCATAGCACAATTTACATCAAGAATCTTCTAAAGTACTTTTTGTACTTTATTGACATTTACAAATATGAAAGTTGAAAACAACACACCCTCTCCTTTCCAATACTGGGTGATTTTCTCCTGTTACTCTTTCATCCGCATCAACTTCTTCAACTCCTTTGGAATACCTGTTACTGGTTTTATAGGCAACTTTGAAGTGTAATTTCCATAAGAAATGCTGTTTTCCTTATCCAATCGCATGAGCAGAAAAAAATGATAAAGTTGCCTCTTTCCATGATAGAAACAATGTAATCCATGTTTATGTTTTAGAATTTTAAGGCACCAGTTTCAGATAATTATTCCATTTCAATATTGAACTCTCACCCACTTCAGGATTGGTCATAAGGCACATAAGCAGGAGATTTAATTGTGTATGACTTTTGTAAGTATATATAAGCAAAGGTTTATGAGTACATGTTTAAATTAAGTACATTAAAAGTAAACTTTCTCTCCTCATTTAAATTTGTAAGCGAGCACGATGGATCTCCCAGTTTTCAAGAACCAGAAGCAAGTATTGTATTATAGTAACACTGAAATTTTGCTTTAAATTTCTGTGCGAGTAAAATGAAGGTGTAAGAATTGGCAGCTTGAGCTCCTGCAGTATGTTATCACCATCCTGTCAGAGGACTTCACTGACGCCAACTCTGACAAAACTGGGTGTGTCATAAATCAAGCATGCACCATGGGTTGCTTGTGTCAACAGTGCGTTTCGACTATAACCTCATTACCACATTTTGTGGAAGCTACAGAGTGATATTGCTACACTGCTAGCATGTGAAATCCTAAATAATATCTCCAAGTATAGTAAAAGCTCAGGCTGTTTAGTAACACTTGTCTACTGAATGCTAACCCATGATCCTTTGAGTGACCAAATCTTTCTCTAGCAGTGAGGTCAATTACAGCTCACCCATAATGCTGGCATGGCCTTTTCATATTACAGGAGTTGTATACATTAAAATACTGTGTTCACTCAAATATGCACTATCATACTAAAACCCTGCTTTCTCTCAAATATCCTGTGGAAATTCTGAATACATTTGAATTACTATGTAGTAGAAAAGAAACATTACACATGAATTTTGGAAGTCATGTTTCTTTAAAATATAGTCATCTAAGTAGAGATTTAATTTTTGAATATTAGAAAAGATACCAAACTATACATACAAGGCAAGTTTGTTACAAAAGCCTGCATTAAATAGAAAACCACAGTGAAAACTTCTGGGGGTAGAACAAAGGTAAATATTTTCACAAGGAAAACACAGTATAGGACAACAGGAACACATATAAAATAATTTATTTGCCTTGCATTAGGATGTCTTCCTATGAGAAGGTTAAATACTTCAGGAGAGGAAAAGGATTTTCCTCATGTTAACTAATCCAGACAAAAGTGAAGAGAGATTTGCTTTCTTCAGCATTTATTGATATTAATTGCTTTATTGAACTAGCCATGGGAACAGGGATTCCCCAATGCCAGCATAAGGATCATTATTTATAAGCTAACTGAACTCACAAATTCTACACTTAGCTGAACATTTCTGTTGGAAATACTGGAAGAATCTTTAAAAATATGTTATACTATAGCCTTCATACTGCACTCTAAATTGCATAAGCTAGATGATAAAATATTTTCAAGGAAAAAGGAATTTTAATATCTCACATACTGGGCTTCAAATGCAGCTTATGATTACGTTTTTCTTCCATTTATTTTTAATTTATTCCCATTGGGTCTGTCTTACAGGTGTCCCTAGTTACAACCATCAGTAAAAACAAAACACATGTGTAGCCTATAAATCTGTATTTGTGCTAATTCATAGGAGAAAAATATCTTCAGTTCCTCCTTCCAATTTCCTTTCCTTTTACCACTTAGAAGCTCTCTATAGTGTTCTGATCTTACAATTACAGAAACTAAACTGTCCCATGTGATAGGTTAATAGGAAAGTTTCTGCATATCATTTCCCACTGCAAGTAAAGAAGTCAAGGTGGAAATCCCCAGGTTAATTTAGAGTGTGAAAAGACTTAGAAAGAGAATCAATATTTGGTAAAAGAGGGGGATTGCCAACCGAGCTTTATTATAGGAACTAGTCAAGGCCCAAATAGGCTGATATCAAGTATTAACACTAACTTTTCACATGAGGAAATCCTAACCTTGAATGTCAAATAGTAAGTTTCCCAGGCACCAAAAGGGAGGGCTTTAAATTTTGCTCGGATATTCGTATTATAAAGGCGCCAGAGGCAATGTTAAAGCCAAGGTAGAACTGATTATTTGCTTGTAAATTCTAATTTGAGTATTTAATAGATCAGCTGTTTTAAATCACATCACATTGAAATGTGATATGCAAATTGTCACTGTAAAGTGCTTTTATTCTTCCTTATTCAGTTTTAGTTTGATAAAATAATAATTGGATCTGTAATGTGGTTCTTTATGGTGAAATAACAACACCAGCATCGAGAAGCAGGCATCATGGTTATTGTATATCACATTTTGATAAATCATTGTTTTATTTTTCAAATCATTTCTTTCTCCAGTGATAGATGAACACATTCTTTCGTGAGAGAAAAGTGCTTTTACAGATATAGGAGCAGTCATTCTTGTAAAATTACTCTACAAATACAAGAATAGTATCTGAGTAGTCATCCAAAAATCGGAGACATGAATTTATGTGGTGCTCGCAGGATGTCTTAGATTTGATTATGAAGTTATTCCATGAGGAGGAATTGCTAAGACTATCACAGAATCAATGGCCTGGGCTTGCTAAGTCATCATCCCTCACTAAGAGTACAGAGTTCTCAAACGCTTTATGAGGTGCAGTTGCGAGTGGCTCAGAGAAGAGGTTTTAATCATTTCTTTTTAGAGATGATTCTGCGGCTTCAGAAATTTCATTGGCGAGAAATGAAACCCGGGGCCTCTTCGGATGTGTCATTTTTCTCTTAGGACACTTACAATTAATCCTATCTCCATCTCCCACCAACCACAGTTTTTTGTCATTTTCTTCTTTTCTGTCTCTTCTCCTCCCTCCCTGTCTTCCTCCATCCTGCCCTCCTCCCCTCCTCTCTCCTTCCCTCCCTGTCCCTTTCTCTCCCCCTCCGCTTTTTCATTCTTCTTTTGGCTTTGTTTATGCACTCTTCGCTCGGTAAACTTTGCCCATCTGATTAAATAACTACATACGAAAAAGTATAAAAACTGGACAGGTTTGCATGAAAAAGGATTAGAATGAATTGAAGCGGACCATGGAAAGAGAGTATTTAGTTTGGCCTAACTAACTACCATAATCACTTAAACATGAACAATAACCTATTGGAAAATTTCAGAAACTTTTTAAATTCACAGCTACATCATTGGGTCACCGTAAAGTCCAGGAACCTGCCTCTTCCTCAGAGGGACCACTTCTATAATAGCAATCACAGTAGATATGTCTAACGTCATTCCATCTTTCGATTCAGATATGAAGCTTGGTCTGACAGGAGTACTGTCCTCAACTTCTTCTCCTGCTGTGACCACTACTTTGAGAAACTGCGGTAAGCCACTAACAAGGCTCCCGCACAGAGCACGAGGAAAGATTCCAGAAGCAAGGAGCGTCACACGAGACTTTTTTCGGCCCATAAACAATAGACCTACGAGTTTCCATGGATGAAGTGTCAGGCTGGAAACTTGCAATAACAAAGTCAGAATCCAGATCTATATTTTACCGGCTTGTTGAGTGTCAGTGGGCAAATAACTTCACTCACATGGTTTTTCTAAGGCTGTTTTAGAATTCCTGCTAGTTACAGATTTGATCTCAGTGAAATATATCATCCTAAAATATGAAATCCTAAAAATAATTTAAGGCACAAAGGCTAAGTAAATGTTATGCATATATATATGCTATAGTTTATTCATAACATTTTTTTAAAAGCTGGCAAAATCTTCAGCTATAAAATGTTAAAATACGTTGGTCAACTTTGATATTTTAAAGTTCAGACTGCTGCAAACACCAATAAACAGATCGAGATATCAGATTTTCAGTTCAGAAGAAAGTATACAGTTGACATCATGATTCAATAGTTTCTCGAATGAATTCTTTCTAAATGATGCTGTCTCATTACTCAAATCACTCTAGAGAATGTTTGCTCTTATCTGATGCTGAAATTATTTTTGATGGTTAAAATATCAAATTAAGGAACAAATAGGAGCAATTTAAGTGAATATGAAATATGTGGTCATGCACGTTCTTTCCAAATTTATGAATAATGGAAGAATTAAAAAGTAAACAACTATGAGATTTTATAACATAAAATAGAATTTCCAGATGTCAAAAAATACATTCAAATTCGTAGGTAAACAAAAATAATGAAAAACTTAGAACTGTTGTAATAGACATGTGATGCTATTTTTAACTTATAAAGGTATCATGTACTACAGTAAATGGCCACTATCCAGTGAAATTATCTATGAAAGAACAGGCAGTTCACCATGCTAAGAACTATATCAATCCAATAGAAGCATTAAAAATTATTTTTATCAACCACCAGATAAATGTAAATGAGAGACATATTGTAACAAAAATTTTTATAGAATTTACCACCTTTTCAAGTTACCAGAAGGCAGATTAATTCTTGTAAACTTTCTGGAAAGTTAAAAATTTAAAGTATTTATTTTTATACCTTTCATTGTGTTAGCTTCAGTCCCAGAAATTTATTTTAAAGGGATTTTCATTTCCAGAGAAGATTCTGGTGTGAATATACTTTAAGCATCTTTACTTAGAATGCTAAAGCAGTAGTAAAATGGAATATTTACCCACAAAGAGGGTCATTAGTTGAATTCAGGCTCAATGATCCATAATGCGATAGCAGCAACTCCACTAAAGTCATATAAAAATTAGCTAAAAAGAAAACTGATTACGTAAAACTCAATTAAATTTGAAAATGATTCTATAATATTTTTCATCTGCCACGATGTTCTTTACCCTTAAAAAGTTATGTAGAGATAACAGTTGAAATACATATATATCAAAATATTAAAAGATTGTATCAGGTATAAATCTATTTTTTCTCTTTATATTTTTCAAAGGATTACTGTTGAGTTCAATCATTTCACAATCAGAGGAGAAAAACATATTTTTGAGACATGGCTTTAAAGAGTCCTTAGCCTTCAGTCCCATAAAAAGAAAGTGAACGGAATATTTAAAACAAAAAAAAAAGTAAAATCACTGAACACTCTTTAAAGGTTGGGTTAAATAAAATATATTTTCTTCTCATGAATGAAATTGTATTTGAATTATTTTAACCTCGTGATTAGCAGATTGAACAAATACAGCTCTCTTTAGGAAGAAAACAGGACAGTTTTAAAGGGCTGTGGTTGTCTAATCATTAACTGTCATGTGCTTAAATTCATGGCTAATTCTGACAAAACTGCAGTCTTTAATCTCCGAAAACTATGTTCATTGATGAACAACTTCCCAAAGCCATTGGTGAACATTAAGTTCTCTCTGTTTATTATCTGAATCAGTAATGGCTTTTAGTCCAATGCTAGTTTTCTACAATCATCACCTTTTCTCTTAGAAAAGACAAAAAAATATATAATTACTTTTTTTAGTTTTACCCACAAGGACAAGCGGTGAGCACGAAGCAACAGAGCCAACCCTGGCAGGCAGAGAGGAAGAATTAAGAGACTTGTTCAAACTCAGCCTATTATTCCCCACTCCACGGGATGAAGTGTAAGCTAAACCACGCAGAAAAAGGCAAGTGGTACCCAAAAGCAGCAGCAACTGCTTCTTGTCAGATGACAACTGCTTCTTTGCAAACATATTCAAAATGATTCCTGACCAAGAAAAGAGACTCTTTCTCTTCCACTCCCACAGAACATGCTGTGCGAACACCCGGTTCTATGACTTTATTGTTTCCTGCGCAGTGACTTTTAAGGTCTGCCTACCTAGTCACCAGCTTGTGATTCCGCCCCCACGCTGCCTCTGCTTCCTTTGTAGATTCCAATTGCCAGTCTAGGGGTCAAGGGAAGGGCTCCATTCCCTCTCCCCGGGGAGAACACCCCTGGCTATGTCCCTCAGGGCCTAGTTTTACCTCCTCAAAGTAAGTCTGAAAAATAGAACAATATTTAAAATGAGAAAGTTAAAGTGAGTGCAATAATGATTTCATTACAATTTCATAGAGCACTTCTAAATTAAGTCTACAACAGATGTGAAATTTGACTTAGAATTTATTTACCCTCATTTCCGGTCAACTCGGTTCCCTCCCTCGGGTCTGAGCCTCTGCTCTGTCATCACAGGGTCTCCTGTCCTTATGAAAAGGTCATCCCAAAGAACACATTGGCAAGCAAAGTTTAATGACTTCTGTAGATATTTACAGTTAAGGAAAGTCTTCTTAAACATGAAAATACTACTACAATTGAAATAATGTGGTGCAAATGTTGGAAAGAAAAGTAAATAAAAATTTTGCTTAAGTAGTAATCTGATGTTTCTCTAAAATCTAACATATTTACCTTCTGCCCTAGTTTCCCAGAATACACTCTCTTGTCTTATGTCCCTGGCTTCTGTAAATGGAGGTTCATCTGCCCGCCGCAACCCTTGAGAAGTCAGTGTACAACTGTAGTACATCTCCATAAATGTGTGAGATAGATGAGTGAATACATATGTATTTGTGTCTGTAAACATGTAAATATGTGCACATATATGCATGTATGTGTATGCATATGCTTAAATAAACAGACAACTCATATAGATTACTGATATTTTTCTCTCAAAATTGTTTTGCTAAAGAGATCACTGTATGGTTTAAATAAACTATACTAAGATAAAATCTAGTAGCCTGAATAAGATTTCAACAATTATATCAGTGAATTTGTGAAAATTTCCCGATCAGCTTCTCTTTCTCTTCTGTCTCTAACATTTCTTTAAAAAGTAGGATGATGTGCAAAGCCATTAAGAAGTCTCTAGTACTGGGGAGTTTTCAAGAACTAAATTGGAGTCAAATTCAGTGTGGCAATAGTAAGGGAATGGTACTACATATTTTCTGGAGAGCAGTGTAGCTCCCTGGTCTGGCCTTAGACCATGGATTGCTTCTTAGAGGAAAGTGACCCAGCAGCAGCCAATAGCCAGACATACATCCTGATCCTCTTGAAAGCTCTGAGGGGAAAAGATTCTTAGGTGACTGTGCAGGTACTCTCCCACTTTGACATCAGGAAAAACAAGAGTGCTGAGAGCTGAGAGCTGTAACTCACTGGATTTATACTCAGCCTGCTTCTAGTAAAACACTGAATATCTCAGCTTCTTTCCTTATTTCTTTTAATATTTAAAATTGTTTTATACCCCGTGAATGCATCACGGTCCCACATGACACATATTGTATCCCCAGTGCTTTTGACTTTCTATTTCATTTTACTCACTGCAAAAGCCAGAGCGATCCACAAGGTCCTGGATCCACCCTTATGGGGGTTGGGGGGGGGGGCTCTAGACACTGGAAAGAAAGTCCTGCAGATCGCAGCCATCCAGCCATTCTTAGAAACTTCGATGAACAAGAATTGTTTTTTCTTTAATAACTTTTCACTTAGTAAAATGACCCATTAAATCATCCTCAAAGTAGCAAATCCACTTTAGAAAATAGCTCTCTACATCCAATGTGGATAAATGAGAACACGGAAGTGGAAGGCATTGGGAATATTCTGTCCACAAGAGAACAGTTAACATTTGAGTTTCTTCTATATCCGGAATGTTCTGTACTGGGTCCTAGAATACATTGTAGAGACTACTTTTCCCTATTTTGTCTTTAAATCTTTCTAATATGCTCAGCAAAATGGCTTTGTACTAAGCTTTATCATTAATGAGAATAACTATGAATGAATGAACTATATAAATTCTATAACTTTAGAAACAGTTAATAACTCTTTAGAATAAATGGAGACATTTCCATGTAGATTACTGAAGCTAGAATACAAACATTATTGCCTTTCTTTTGCATAAGAGGTTTACAACTGAGAATGGATATAATAACATAATGGGCTCTTTTCACTTCAAAAAATGGACAAGTCTAAGTGACTAAAATTGTTTTAAATTCCTATTATATTTCAAACATGACCAGATTCATTTTAACAGGGAAATTTGTAGAATATCAGAAAATTTATTGCACCTGACAAGTGTGATTTGCTTCCATTCTACTGCCTATTACTAATTTTCCAAGTATTTGGTCCTTAATCTTATCTAAGTTTTTGTTTGTTTTGTTTGTTTGTGTTTTTCAAAACAAGGCCTTCTTTTGTAGTCCTGGCTGGCCTTGAGTTCACTATGTAGCCAAGTCTGGCCTTTAACTCTTGATGATCCTCCTGCCTCAGCCTTCTGAGTGCTGGGATTACAGGTGTGCACCACCATGTATGGGGTTTATCTGAGAATTTTTGCCTTTAGCTTCAGCAGAACTGCAAGTCTAGTTTTATTAGAGGCTTTTCAGGGTAAGATAGTCAGCAAGTGCTGAAGAAAGGATACTAAGTAGGGACATCACCACTGGCTCCCTAAACAGGTCAACTGAAGAATTAAATTATCTTTAAGATTCAGTCATCTCTAAAATGTATCACCCTCCTGATCCTTTCATTTTTGGCAATCTTACTGTATTTTTTATTATTTTTTTCAAAAATTCTTTATTTTTATACACAAACAGTTGCACACAAAAATATGACTGGGACATTGGAACTCTAAGTGACCACACGTGAAGATCTAGAAGAAATTTGTGAACACACTTCGGTGGTTCTTTCCCCTCTAAAAGAATAAGTAGGTTGCAACAGTTAGGAGTCTTCTAAGCCAGTGCCGATCAAACACTGGTTGAATTCAAATCACATGTTATCTTGTGAAACTGCAGATTCTGCCCCTTAGCTTTGAGGGGTAAGAGCTTAAATGCTAACAGCTCCCAAGGGGTGCTAACTGCCAGCCTGAGGAGAGTGTGTTTCTCACTGGTTCTCCTTCTTTATATCTAAAATTATAGAAATTTTGGGCTTTTACATGGGAAACCTATCTCTGCATGTTCTTCTAACACCTGATTTCTAAAAATAAAACTGTAGGGAGAATTGGATAAGGTATTTCATATTCCTGAAAGTTTGGACTCAGTGGAGGTCAGGAAATTTAAACAGGAAGTTCAAAAGGCCTTCAAAACCAGATCACTTTCCAAACCATCTCCGCAAGCTGAAGCCGGTTCATGTATGGGAGACCCTAAGGCTTCCTCTCTCCTCGCTCTTACTAAATGCAGCACTTCTCTGCTATCTGCCCGACAAGTGCATTCCCTCAATTCTCTTTAAGGCTCTCCCCTTGCTTATGGATATCACACAGCAGTGCCCTTTGACCTATGGAGACACAATGGGTGAATTGTACACTAAATAGGAAAGAATCTTTATCATTCACAGTAACAGGAAGTCCCTGACCTAGGGCAATATGTCCGCCATATCTGAGTACTCAATCAGCCTCTTTGAATTACAGTGCAGGAGAAACAAACACAGCAGAGAGACCACAAAAAGCTGTCTTTTCAGGGTATTCACAATGCAAATGAGCCGTGATGGAGGAGAAAATCTGGTTAAAATCACCCACTGGCTGGATATGCACATCCCACCCTTTATCTTCAATTTCAATTTTCTAATTTAATGGCTGGCATCTGCTAGAAAAGAAAAATGTAATGGTCATTGCTGTGGAATTAAATCCATAGCCTCCAAATTTATTAAGAGACTTTCCCTTCCACCCCTAAAACTCTGATACACTGATTAAAATGCCTAGTTGTACTTCTAAACAGTGTATGGAAATGCAACTTGGGAAAGATTATATCTGAAGTCCATGCATTGCTGTAGGAATTACTAAAGAGTTGAAAATTATCTTCATTTTTTGAATTATTTACTAATGAAAATAGCATTGTACTGCTTGGAGAAAATACTACCACCACCTACTGGCACAGATCGTACATAAGACCGAAAAAGCTTCTAAATCATTTTGACTATGCCACATAAAGGCAAAGGGGAAGAAGTAATTAAAGTCACATTATTGTAAATTTAATATGAAATTAAGTCAAATATGCTTATGCTATCTTGATAACATGATATGAACTTTTATTACCTGAATATGTAAAGTAGAAGCAAGGAAAAAGCAGAAAGAGGACAAGAAATATTTAAATAGAAAGCAATAAGATATATTTATACTGTTGAAATGCCAAATATCTTTGCATTTCACCTGTTGCTTTGTTTATGTTGCTGTTGGAAATTTGTTTTATTAAACTTAAAAGACAAAAGGGGTATTGTGTGAATGTGGCAGTTAACCAGTTATTCTTATACCTTGCTTTTCAAAATCGTGTTGAGTCAACAAAAATATCGGAAGCAGAAAATACAAATATACACAAAGTTCCACAAAATCTTAGCAGCTGTTTTATTAAAGGAAAACTATGAAATAGTATATGTATGCAAACCTTTTGGAAACTTTCATCAAACAACTGTTGTTAGCTTTTAGATTAACATTAAATTATTTTCTCTTCTTTACAGTTTCCCTTGAGAAATCATTAAATCCTTATGTTATTTCCTTAGCTGTTATTTTTAACTTTATCTTCAATCTACTCTTCAGTTTAACAAATTTCCTACCTCTAAAGAAAGTATCTCTTGCATAGAATCTATTTTCTTGTTCAATAGTTTAATATTTTGCATCAATGAGCTAGATTCATGGAAATGATATGGGATTAAGGACATGGATTTTCTTCCCAAAACTTATAGTGACACCTCTATTTATTAGAATTTCAAAACAGACAACTTATCCTTTAAATGATAGTTATAATCACATCTATATGTATAATGGAGATATAAAAATATGAATTAAATTTTATCTAATGATAATGTTTATACAGAGTAAAGTCAAGACATTATTTTGAAAGATGAATATATATATATATACATTCCCCCACCCCCGGAGCCAGGATTTGAACTCATGACCTCACACTTGGCAAGTAGGCTATGCCACTGAGCTATATCCCTGGCCCAACACTGCAATTTTTAAGGAAGAATTGACTTGCAGTTATATATTGAAGTTTGATATTATTTTTATTTTCTTCAGGGTTGTAAAAATGTTCATAAATTGTAATAATAACTTGTTTTTCTTCACCTTTTAAAAATTATAGTTAGCTCTGTACTTAGCTGATTATTTGATGTCCTCTTTTAAAAAAGTTAGCATCCTTTAAAATATTGCCTCATATTGATAATTACAATTTATTATTTAATAGCAAATTTAGTGACTTTGCCAGATTGTTTGGCAGACCAATTTTTTGCTTATTTATTTCATCTCTGACACTTCTTTGTTAGTACACATTATTTCTCCTTCATTCAGTCAAGAGTCATTGAATCCCTACAGCGTTCTCTGCATCAGTGGCTTCAGTCATAGATGCTTGTGGCAAACACGTTCTTGGCCTGAAAATAGAGTGATGGAAATGCAAGAAATGAATAAAATGCAGCAAATGAAAGGACACACAGATGTAAATGAGGCAGAATGCAAGGAAGCGGATAGGTAAGCATTGCCTTTTTGTGGACGGGGAAGACCTCTCCAGCAACAGAATATCTGACGAAAACAGCAATGGAAGTCCATTCATGCAGTTTTTCTTTTAATGTGATTGATGACCATTAACTGCTTAAGTGAGGCAAATACACTAGCTATTAAAATTTATTACAGTATCCCCATCATTCTTTCATTTTTAAATATACTAATAATACATTTTGAAAACTTTTTTCTACAAAATTATTTAATATTTTCACCAAAAATGACAAGATCTTCTATGGTTCTTCAATTTGGAAGTCCTTACTCATAGAAACTCAATAACTGAGCTGGAGAAAAGGTCTTTCAGACATCATTCAGGTAAAATGGGATTATGCGGCTGTGCTATAGTCTAGTGTGGCTGGTGTCCTTAAGCTAAGAAAAGATTAGAAACAGAACGGAACCATGGAGACCCTAGAGAAAGGCCATCTCTCTAGAGAATGCTTTCAGAGAAACCAGCCCTGCTGATGCCTTCACATCTGGCTTCCAGCCTCTGGAACTGGAGACAATGAATCCCTGTTGTTCAAGCCAGTCAGTCTGCCGTGCTTTATTCAGGCACCGTTAGCAGTTAATACAATTAACACCGGCAGAGAAGTGACACTGTGTAACAGAAGTTCAGTTGAAAGTAGTAACGCTGTGTGAAAAGTATGATGTGAAGAACCTCATGAAAGGAAAAGGTGATATATCAACTAAATTATGAACAGTTAAGCGTGTAGTGAATGGACGACTAGAGGTGGATTTTAAAAATCAAATGGGCAGTATATAAAAGATGTCGACTGTCAAGCAAAGAAAATGATTCTAAACATCTCTCTGGAAGTGGAAAAAAAAGGTATCATTTTCCCCCAAATATTCTTACATAGACTTCTGCTATGTAAAACAAAGACAGTGAAGCTGAGATGGGGTAGGAGCTTACCTGTCTCAATTTCTCTTAATCTTACTAGGCCACGTTCAAGGAACTTCAGAGTTCATTGCAATGTTTTGGAATATGTAACTACCTGTGACAAAAGGATCGTGCATCATTTCGGCACTTTTTCATTGGTTATATCATGTCCACAATTTCTCGTGCCCACCTTATTCTTTAAAAGGATTATAAATTTTTATCCACAACTAGCTGGCTTATCGCTCTCCTTTTACAGGGAGAGTGAGCATCCAAGCAGAGCACTGTCACGTTTGCCCACATGATACTGGTTGATCAGTGGAAGCTAAACACAAATAACAAGCACAGAATCTCAGCAGATGCTTTAATGCACCACAGTCTCCTGCCCTCCTCTCAGTATGTATGATTCATGAAGACTCAAGAAGTAAGGGGCTGGGGATTTAGCTCAGAGGCAAAGCGCCTGCCTGGCAAGTGCAAGGTCATGAGTTCGGTTCCTGGTACCGGAGAAAAACCAAAAAAAAAAAAAAAAAAAAAGACTCAAGAAGTAACACAAGGCAAATATCACATATGAAGTGATCATCAATTACATGTTGATTATTTGGGGGCTGTTTATTATTGCATCAAAACTGACCAGTACGATGTTTATTAGGAATATCAGGGAAATTAAGCAAATAAAAACCAAGGAATATCTTTATTCAAATCTCTGTGTGTTTCAGGAGCTTTTAGATTGGACCATAGTGAGAAAAACATGGGAATGATAAACATGCTACATACAGAGAGAAAGCATACCTTCACTCATAGTAGAGTTACCTGTTGGTCTCCACTATCTCCAGTCCTTCCTCAGTAACTTTAACCCATTCACAAAATCTGCCAAGTTGCATTTATTTAATCACAGCATTTTTGCTTTAAAAAAGATGAGTGGAATTTGCCTCTGTCCCTTTTAGGAAGTAGCCAAATAATAACTAGAAACTGGTGTTGCTTGACCTACCTAGCTCAGTTAAATTTCTTTGCTTGGGCATTTTATCAAGAAAGACCTAGAAAGGATTTTCATAATGATAAGATAAAAGCCACACCTACTCAAGACTATGAAAGGGGAAGTTCTGAGCTGTCTGGATGCTGTTATGGTGCTCGAGTGGACACTTGTGTCCCCAAAAGAGAGAAGTGAAAGGAGGCAGTGACAGGCCCTTGTCATGGCCTCAGGCGCTGCCCATTGGAAGGCCTGGTTTGTTTTCTTCCCTGCTCTGCAACTTTTCTTCTCCCTTTTGATTTGAACTAATTTGAAAGGGATTCCTTTCCTTGGGTACAAATGAAGAACATTAATTTTTTCAAGCACCTAAACAAAGGTAGAGGTGGCCTAGAGCAGAGTGTGGATGTTAAAAATAAAAATTGGAAGACAAGTAGATTTGGTCACTTCAAATTAATGTATAGAACTGATTCAGTAGAGGAATGTAATTGTTATATACTGTAAACATACACTAATAAGAGGTTCTTCTCAAAGTTTTGTTGAAGTCCCATACTTCTTTGCAATAATATAAGAAAATAGCCAAGAAGATTTAATATATGTCAGTTTATAGTATAATATCTTCAATGTCCATGTATCATATTTCAATATATCCAATATATTGTATATCTCTTCAAAAAATCCAATGTCTTCAGTATGAGAGGTAAAAATATTTTCTTCAAGATGTCTATCAAGCATATATGAAGGAAAGATTCTAAGTTAAAAAAGAATTATAATTTAAGCACTTATACCATGGTGTGCTAGATACATAAAATAACAAAAACAAACTTAAAATTTACTTGTTTATATATGTCACTTTTTATAAGATGAGTAGCTTATACAAGACTGCCATTCCTTTGCTTGATTTAGAGGTTATTTTTGTGATTTCATGAATTTATGAAAATGGCTGAAAAGCACGTTGAACTACTTTAAGGGGACAAAACCAAAAAATAGTCTTTTCAAAGGTTTTTGAGGATTGACAATTTAACTAATATTCTCCAGAAAGTAGTATGGTGGAAGGAAAGCCTTATGGGCTAATTTTCATAAGTCCATGGTGTGGGAGAATTCCACACAGAGAGACAAATATCTCTAAATGAGGGGAAGTAGTCAAAGCAAAATTTAAAGATGTTAGAGAAGAACCACAAACCTTACACAGTTCTTGCAAGTGGATCACTGATACGGCCCGAAGCATTTTGGTGGCCAACGTGAAAGGAATGCAAACCGTGCTGGTAAGTAGATACAGCTGCGACTGCTAGGCAGATGGAGAGTTTGCCCGTGACTACAGAGGTGACCAGCGACACACAGCTGACAGGGAAACAGCCCCCTGTGCATACAGACCATTGGAAGTTCCCATCAACATAAGTGTGCAGAATGTGGGCAAAATGAAGTCTACATTCAAAGGATTCATTGTTGGATTCAATGCTGGATTGAAGTCTGGATTCAGTGTTGCCAGTGCATAGCTTTCCAAGGGACAGGCTTCATACCAAAATAAATGCCAGAATGCCAAAAGAAGGTTTCGATATTTTGCATAATGATGTACTTTTGGAGATTGCTTACCCATAGTCTCTACTCCCAATAACAAGTGCATTTGACATTGTTCTCTCTGATTGTTCATTCACTGGGTGCTCCCTGTGATGTGTTAATAAATCACAGGACTATGGCTTCAAAGTATGTCTGGAGTGGCTAGAATGTCCCCTGGTCCTAAGGCCCTTCCACCTTCTTAGATACAGTATAAATGCCTTAATTATATTTTTTCTGAAGGAATAATTAGGAAACAATGATTAATGGGTGTTTCATGTTTCTGCACTAAAACATGACAAGAGTTTTAGCATGGAAAATGGCTAAAGTATCACCGATCAACCAAATCATGTCTGGGAAAGTCAACAGTCTATGTCAAACTTGGAGCAGTGAAACTTCTTGTTATGTTTTAACTCCCTGTGAAATGGAAAGCTACACTACTGAGTGAGTAAAATGCTTCTCAGGTTTATTAAGTGAATGTTGAGAAACGTCAACCAAAAATAATGGCCTATAGTTTGGAATAGTTAATCTCTAGCCCTTTTTGCCAGCCATAATTGGATAGTGGGGTCAGTTGATATAGCCATTTAAGAAATATATTCATTTGTTAAGATGTTTCCAAGCTAAAATCATTCCAGATTATTCCCTTTTAGCATTCCACTCAGAGGCCGATCACAGTTTTGTCTTCATAATAATCATTAAATCAGTTCAAATACTAGTCATGGGAATTGTTATTGGACATTTATTTATTTTGCAATTTATCTCAAACTAATTTTACTAGGGGAAAAATGCACTAAGGAAGTCAATCTGCTGTCTCAGCACTTATTTGTTTATAGAAAATTTCAGTGTAGGTGACCCTGTTCTGGTCGGAAACTTTACCATTAGGGTTCTTTCTGCCTCAGTGAAGAGTACATGTACTTTGCGTTTTTCTTTTCAGTTATTACTAGACTTTTAAAGGAAATAAGTTAAAGCAACAGGCACTTATTAAAGGGCCAAATAGGGGACACCCTTGGGGTTTTAGAATACCTAGTGATTTTAGGGGAGAAATTGATTATGATCAGATAACTTGTCATATGATATGCCGGCATGGCACATTTCTTCCTAATACAACCAACCAAAATTGGAGGAATTGTAAGTAGAGCTTAAGTGCAGGATAAAAGCAATTCTTACATTAATATTCAATAAAAATACATTTCAGTGGATATATATATATATACTGAAAATCATATAATGGACTTGCTTACCCTTTATTATTTTTTTAAATATATAAAATAGAACACTGCATATCTATTTTTCTTCTTTCTTTGGAATCAGGAATCAAACTCAGGACCTCGTTGCTTGCCAGGCAGGTGCTGTGCAACTGAGCTATATCCCTGGCCCAACACTACCTATCTATATGCATACATGTATATTCTCTTAGACTAAAAAAAAACCAATATTTTCTAACTTTAATGGCTTCTCCAAAATGGCATTATTCTCTCCTTATAGCTGTTTTCTCCCAATCCTATGCAACCAAAATTCTATCATATGTAATCAGTGCTCGGGGATTGAAAATACCTAGAGAAAGATTGCATCCTCTGACATTACCTTCTGTCTGAAGCAAAAGTGTGCCAATAATTATCATTTCACTTTGTTTAACTTCAAAAAGATCTCTATAAAATATCCTTTTCAAAAGTAAATATGCAAATTCTTTCAGTATTCTACTTCTGAAACTTATTTAAAATTAGAGATTTTAATTATTTCATGATGATTTCTGATGTGGAGATTTGGGTACACTTCAAAAAACTGATACAAAGAATTAAGAAATAAATAGGAAATTGCTATGGTCCATAAAGCTGTCAAGAGTATGTGCACATGAATGACAGAAATGTGTATTGAAAAGGAATTAAAAAGTTAATAGAAAGTTATTAAAATAACATAAATTTAGTCAGTTCATTTGAAACACAGAAATAGGTTAACCCAAAAATATCTAGGTTGACTTCTGAATGTTTTTGACTTTCAGCATTTTTGGCCCATTTTAAGAATATTTTCAAATTTTGCTGGTGAGAACAGGCAAGATTACAGCATAGGTCTCAAACTGAGCTTGATTGGCTAAACTTTAGAGAAATTTTGTTTGATTTCCACAGGCTTATATTTATTTTAAATTTCATCACATTGCTAATATTTAACTATTGAGGCATTTTATATTATTTTATAATAATATATTATTATATTATTTTATAAATCTCTATTTCTGACATTTCTTGAAAATATAGGCCTCACCCTCAAGGTGTCATCTTGTAGAGCTGAGTACTCGCTGCTCACAGCAGCTGAGATTAGAGCTGGGCCTGAGCCGTCATTATCCATTTCCTGTGTTTATCACACAGCTGGTCTACTACCAGAGTTTAGTGTGTGCCTCCTAGAATGCCTTGTGACTCAAATGATGCTTACTTCCTGTAGCAAAGGACAGTCGATTCCTTCCTGATAACTTTCCCACCCACAGTCAAATGATGATAATATAACGTGTAATGGAGAAGAAGTGGAAGTGTGAAGTAGCCCACTATGTAGTAACCCGGTCATCACCTTCCCGTCCACTCCAAGTACATCTTTCCTATGTTTGATAATTCAGCTTGAAATGAAAAAGCTGCATGCCTTTCTTAACTCAGGTTTACACGATCTTTAAGAGATATACTTTCCTCAAGGCGATAGGAAAACTTCAAGCTACCTTTTGCAATGTCCAAATGGTACTATTTTGCAATGTCCACATTGCAAGTTACAAAACCTCTAAAAGATGCAGAGTTTGTCATAGAAACTCTGACGGGTGCCAGAATAGCACGTCTCTTTTGGGCATTGTTTTAAGATAATCATTTGAAATAAAAAATGTTCGCAGTGAACCACAGTTCTCAGAATACCTTGTAGAACATTTTATCTCTATGGTCTGCCAAAACCACTGTGCTCTCTCTGGCAGAACTCAGGGGGAAGGAAAACTGCATTACACCATGTAACCAACTTTAAATTATGAAAGACACTAGAGCACAGTTTTATCAGTATTTGCATTCTCTTAGCACCAGACAGATCTAAAATAGAATTTTATCCAAAGAATCTTATTAAACTAAGAAGATTGCCTATTATTATATGCAGTTGTTTCTAGCTGTAGTGCCTGATGGTACTTTTTATAAACAATAGAGAATAAATCCAAACAAGCTGAAAAATGTTTATTGCAAAATACTGTAGTTCATGAAAAATTACATCAGCATGGACAATATATTTTGGATGCAATTTATGGCTCAGTTTCTCTTCATTAACCGCATCTCTGAGAATGTTCATATTCTTGAACATGTACTTGCATATTATTAACATGTACTTAAAATAACCATAGAGAAAGTTTCAGGATTAAAATAAAAGGTTAGCGGTAAGATATAAGGTGCTTTCATTGTGTATGTGTATATGCAATTTCATAGAAATTCAGCTTTTTAATTAAAGTGAACTAGACCTTACCTAGGCCAACTAGATTAATAAGTATCTCATTCTACTTAACTATTCTCCTTAATAAAAGCAGATGGAATCCATTTTGCAAGGAAAAAACACAATACTACTATCATTGTTTCTTTTATATGGCTAAACACATATAATTATTCTGTAGCATTTTTCACGAAAAGGAACAGTGACTAAAAGGCAATTATAACATTTGAAATTTATAGAGATTTTTCTTCTGTAACTCTATGTTATAGATATGTATTTTGTGGGGTATGTGATTGGTTTTGTTTGTTTCTGCCATTTATATGAATTATCATCTTTTGCAACTTGAGATGCTTAAAGAAAAAAATCTTCATCATCTGTAATTACAAATACAAAAAATATTGTGAATTATTCTCTACAAATTCCAATATTATGTCATCCAAGGCTCTCTTATTATTCATACTTGATGATTGACAGCACTTCTTGGAAATTAGTAGAAAAAGGTAGATTTTAGTCTCCTACTTAAATGTACACTTTCCATGCATTGTATCATAGAAATGACAGAACTGGCTTTGAAACTAGCTGAAAACTCCTAAACCTTGTTATACAAGACAAGTCAGACAATCAGCCTGAACTTCAGGTGTCTCATCTGAAAAATAGGGATATGAAATGTCCATTTCATAAAATCGCTGATAGAGTTAAAGGAACTGAAGCAAAATATCTGTTATAATTCCCAGAACACGGTAAGCATTTAAAGATATAAAAAGTCTTACTTTTATTTATATTATCATTGTCATTTATTTTTATTTACTATCCAAATGTAAAGTGACATCTAAATGTGTTGTTGTAAATCATTCCAGATTTATGCAAAATGCTCTTTTTAATAATAAAATTTGAAATCTTTCACTTTTTCAACTAGCAATCGTTATTTGCGCCCAGCCTGTGGCAGTGCATCCCAGATCTTTCTTACTGAGAATCACTCTGGCTTCATGAACATGAATCTCATCCTGGCCTTTGTGGTCCATATGCCTTCAGGCCCACGGGCTTCTTGTTTTTGAAGTGGCTCCTTCTTTTTGTCACTCTAGTGCATTCCTAGCCACTCTGCAATGAAACCTTTCTTGATGCAACAAGGTAGAAATAATCTCTCAGAACCTCTCTATTACAGTAACATTGGACTCCTCTATTAGATACTCATTTCCCTCATCATAGATTCCTTGAGATGCATCATTATGTCTTCCGGGCACTAATGGACTTTTTCAAGACGCTAGAAGAAGCAAGCCCGTTTAAAAATACACACCATATGAAAATCTTGAGAGAGTTCTCTTAACTAAATGACAGGTGATAAAACAATGTCAAAGTTAGTGTAAACCGACTGCAAGGCAAGGAGAGCTGCATCTCATGTTAATACTCCTTAATGATCTACTTGCATAGAAAAGCTTGCACAGCACTTCGCTGTTCACCCTGCACCTGTATTCCACAGTAGCTCCAGTTTCAGGCTGCAGTGCGGCTCTGTATTGGTTTTGGGCTTATTTTGCAGGGGAAACAACATAATACAGGACACATATTTTATAAGATTATTTATAATAGTCACCCAAAGAACCATATACAAAAGAGTGCAGGAAATCTGTCCACACACCAAGACCAAGGAATCTAGCCAATGGCCTGGATCCCTGAAAATGTCCTACATAAGTCCAGCTGAAGACCTAGAGCTCATAACAGTGCCTCTCATGAATCCATCTGGAGGCCCAGACCTCATGACAGTATCTCATGCAGGCCTGTTTCATGGATCCGCCCTGGGAAGGCCCAAAGGTCAGTGGTGGGTTCTAGGAAGTCTGCCATCGCGATGAAGGATCTGTGCTAGCAGGCTGAGGGATCTGTACTTGAGCCAGGAAGTGATGTTTAGATGAACCAGAGCTCCCCTGAAAGGTACCACAGCCATCCTCAGCAACAGTGAGGTCCTGAGCTCCTCCAGTGATCAAGATGGCTGAGTTTCCATCAGAGAAGCCAAAACAGCAAGCTTCCCTGGGACACTGGCAGTGCACCTTCTTCCCCTCTGGAGCCAGGAAGCAATGCTGAAAGTGAGAACCAGAGCTCCCCCAAAGTGAGCCAAAGCTATTCTCAGTGCCAACGAGCTCCCAAGCTCCTTGAAGACTGAAAACAGCCAAGTTCATCAGGAAAGCCAGCATGACGAGCTCCTCCAAAAGGACCAACAGCTCCTTACAGCTTCCACCTGCTCCCAACAACCTCTTAGTTCCCCAAAGCCTTCTCCTCCAGGTTTGCTTCTTACGCTGCTGGCAACAGTCCTCAGGTGGGCCTCCCACACCCGGCACCACGCTTACTCAGTTCAGCTGGGGGTTATAAGTTGACCACCGGTCACCAATCTGCTACAGGCTCTGTTCCTTCTCATCGCAGAAGCTTGCCATCTCCTGCAAACCTACCTCGCCCAAGTAACTCAACACACTGGCAAAAAAGCAGTTTCATCAGTTGGAGTATTAAAATCATAATTCTAGTAGAAAAACTTATGTTGTGAAAACACTATCTGATAATCAACTTTTTTTCTGATTGTCAGCCGGAAAAATACTTAATGTTTTTCAGAGGTTCCTAAATTTCATTCCTCACTTGATGGCCATTTGGGTTGTTGGTTCCGAAATTTTAGCCAGTGCTGCTTACTATTTTCATGCCATTTTACTATATTCAATCATTCATTCATTCATTCATTCACCCTGGAAACTCCACAGAAGCACAAGTAATAACTTTGCAGAAAATCTGTCACCATGTTCTCATCAGAGGTTCCCGTGTTGGAATTTTGGCTTTGTCGGTGAGAGTAGAGACTTTAAATTAGCATGATTTTAAAGTAATTACACATAACTTCTTTACTTTCTAGGTGTAAGACAAACTCAACCAAAGTTTCAAAGAACTTAAGAATGTATACGTCTTCATGAATGTGATGAGCGCTGTATGATATTCATGTCTTCTTCCACAAAAACAAATTTTTAAAATAATTAAAACAGCAGGCTTGACGTGATAGGTGTGAACGCATGACCACGGCCTTAATTCTTTACATAGCTGTCTCCTGTGATTGATTCACAGAGCAAACCAAAGAAATCTCATTGATTTTTTTATTTAAAATAAGATCATCTAATATATTTCTTAATACCTTTTCATTTGAGTACTCATGTACCCATGTAACACAAAGCCAAGTGCTCTGAACCTTTTCACTCTCCTATCTCACAGACCCCTTTGGCTTCAGAACAGCCTTGGTCTCCCTGAGGGAAATTATAAATATCCACAGCATTTGTTTTTTTTAGCATTGTAACAGGCACCGCAGCATAGAATCAGAAGCTAACCCCCACCTTATTTCATTTGCAAGCTTGAGTTCATATCTTTGAGGCCCACTCCTACCCCCAAATTTGAAAACTGAAGTCCAAGCAGAGCACCCCAATGGAATTCCACAGCAACTTCATTTTAGAAATATTTTTTGTTTCCTTTCTAATCTCTTTGCAGCCTTTCTTTCTTTTCCTTTTTTCCCCCTTACACTGCTGCGTGCTTTCATTTTTATTTCAGTCCGTAGTTTAAAAACTTTAGCTTCTAATAACTGGAAAAAATGGTTATTTAAAGATAACTGCAACTTGCTTAACATGCCGGGCTATCATATGCTCAGTGCTTTGAAGCTGCAAATTAATGACGAGCGGGAACAGTGAGTATGTTTCGGAGGAAACTGACCTCTTTCTCATGGCACATCGCTAATGTCATCTGTCTACTGCATCTCATTATGTGAATTTCACGGAGTTAAAAAAAAGTATCTCAAGGCTGTGCACAAATAAAAAGGACCTTCTAGTATTAAGCACTTTGAAAATTTTTGATCTTTCAAAATACCTTCCTTAGATACTGCTTCCCCCTTTTGTGCATGGCACGCTGCTTATGTCATCTATTCTCTGTGACTAATTATGTTAATTTTGTGCCATAAAAGTAACTGAAGGCTGTTAAGGAAGAAAAGCTTTTGAGTGGCCTTATTTCATAAACACCCCTTTTGAACAAGGCACATTTAGTCATATTTGCAGTAACAGAAAGAGTCTTGTGCTAAAAATACAACAAAGGCTCTTGAATATGGCCATTTATTCCCACTTTATTAGGTAATTTATGAAAAAGTATGAAGGGAAGCCTTTTTGTTACTATCATTTGCATAAAGCTGGTGCCCCATTAATGAGATAACTTCCTGCCTTTTGTGTACCACCAGCTGGAAATAGAAATGGAGGAACTTTTCTGTAGTCCAATTACTTAACCTGCTGAGTTCAGAGTTGGGAAGTAAACAGGATTCCTATTTGTCAAAGAACTTTATTTTGGTTCCACTAACCTGATTTGTAAAAATAAAAGTAATTTGAACACGGACGAAAGCCAAATGTGAAAGCGGACTAAAGTTCGACTAAGCTTTATGTTAGAATAAATATCCTCTTCTGGAGGCTATTTCTTATTTCATACCCTTTTGGCCCCAGTGGAATACAGTGAGGATATACTTCAGCATACACTGCGTCAGATGAGTAAAATGTAATCATCTACGTGGACACACAAGTATAAAAAAGGGACCAAATTCTAGATTTAATTTTTTGAATCACAGTTATTCAATGAAGTTATCAACAATATCTTATAATCATCATAATCATTTTATGGTCCTGACAGATACATCAGTAATGTAATCAACATAGTAACTATCATGTACAAAATATGTACTGAATGGTGTACAATCTCACCACGAAGCACAGAGATGCTATGCATGCTGGAAAAGCATGGAAGAATAAAATAGGAGCAAGAGAAGACGGGTGAATTTGAATTTACGACATGTAAATAAATATGTCCACATGTAAGCACATGTACATTCAATGCCGGAGAAAGCTTTATGGAAGCTCTCGCCAAGCTGAGTCTATGAAAAGAAAATTTCTTTGTAGAAATGTGTGACTGTGATTTTATCTAACCTTCAAAATTAACCATTCAGTCCAAGTAAACTATTATACTTTTTCTCTCTAGGGAGAAGATCTATAAATTAGCTCCAAATGACCCATTCTGCAGGTTGTTAAGTAGAAAATAAAGCAAGGGGGAGGATGGAGGGACAAAAGCCACTCTCTTTGCCTAGAGTTAAGAAAATAAGAAAGAGAAGTAATAGACCAGTCACATGGTCTCATCATCCTTAAAAATACTGTATTGAGCACTTTGAAATTACATTAAGAAATTATCTTATCATTGGACTGAAATTCTATTTTTCTATTTAGCCCCTTACAGCATTTTGGGTAAATTGTATTTACTGAAATAATAGAAATGGCTGCAGAAGCCTTGGGCCTTGGAAACCTATCACCATTCCAATATGGTTGCATTTTGTCAGCCACTGTGGCTAACTTTTAAGATTAAGCATTGTCATGTTGTCGTTCGACTTACAAATTTTTTCTGTTGATAATCTCTCTATAATTTGCTGCAAAGCCTGGTGTGCAGTCTGTTGTGTTATTTTCACTCTTTAGGAGGCTTCCTCTATCTTAAACCCTGAAGGGGAATTTATTAGGTATATTCTATCTGGCCCTTCCATTATACCAGGGCAGCGTTTCTCAAGCATAGTAACTTAAAGATGGTTTGTGCTTGATGTGCCTACTCTCTATATTTTCTAAGATATCAAAGAAAAAAATTGAGCAATGCTGTTCAGTTTCTATTGTGAAGTGCTTTTCTTCAGAATTCTTTTTCTTTTCAGTTGGTTTTCTTCTTTATCATTCTATGCAAGAGAATTACAGAAACACAAGCAAAATGAAATCTACTTCCATCAGTGAAATTTACTCTGGACTTTTAGCACGGTTTTATGGTAAAGAGCACAGATTGTTAAATGACTCAGTATGACACCCCAAAATCCCATGAGGAAATGTTCAAAAGTCATCAAGAAATCGGGTGGTCTGTGTAGACACTTTCTCATTTGTTTTCTTTTTTTTCTTTTTGGTACTGGGAATCGAACTCAGGATCGTGCTTGCCAGGTGGGCACGGTGCTGTTGAGCTGAATACCCAGCCCTATTTGTTTTCTTCTTACTATAACCTGCAGAAAAAAATGTATCTCACAATTTGGTCATAGTTTGCAATTTGTTTGCAACTAAGCTTGTGACAAAATCTGTTATTTAGATTGTCATGGACCTTAGTCATTAAAACTATTCGGAAACACAGGAAAAACTACGGCAATGAGTAATCCTGTAAGAAAGGAAAAATAATCCTCTCAGAAACTTAACTAAAGTTAGTGAGAGAAGCAGCCAAGATGACAAAGCAAACACAGACCCTTGACGTTTTATTTTAATTACTTCGCATTTCCAGTATTTTGGATTCTAACAACTCTCTCAAAATCTTCTACATTTTAATTCTTTTTGTATTCCGATTCATACTTATCAAACATAGGGGTGAAAATCAGCTGAACTTCCAAATTCTGAAAGTTAAAAGGGGAATTTTGTATTAGTTAATAATAGACATGATTGAGTTTTAGAATATTAATTGTGATCGTTTTGAGATGTATTATAAAATGAGCTCAATTTATTATCAAATTAGAGAGTGAATTCCTTTAAAATTAAGGCAGGTCTTTTTCTTGCTGCATTTCTAAAATTCATAAATGCTTCCCAAAATAGCTGAAGAGAAGAGATCACTCAGCATAAAGTTACCACAGTGTTAGAACCAGGTAAAAGTATTGGAGAGGCAGCAGGGAAAAGTTGGAAATCACAAATGTTTTCTACATTCCTACTGGTAACTCTGAAGCCTTTTTCTAACTCTGTTCTTTTTTTCTCTCTCCTTGTCTGTTACAAGTTATGATGTGTGGATGAAGGCTTTTTCCCATGCAGTAATGACTGTATACTGAGATTTCAAGGGGCTGTTCATGACAATCCCATTTTCTGTGTAATTTCATGGTTGTCTTCTTGAATGAAGATATTGGCTGCTCTGAAGCAGGGGGTCAGCCGCTCTTGCTCCCTTTCAGTATTGTTCCGGAGTATGTTTCCTTTCAGCTGATGAAAAGTAATTCATCATTTACACCCCTGAATTCTGCCAGCATTTTTTGAACAACTTTTCTTTCCCTGTGGTACCTTGGGCCCATGAAAGAGATAAATAGGTTCAATACAACACTAGGCCCCAGATCCTGGGAGCAGGTTAGGCCTCGGAGGCCCCAAGCTGCCCCTTTCTCATGATAGAGTTTGTCACCTTTCTACCTCAAGAAGTCAAATCCTGTCGACTCAGCCATCTTTCAGGCTCTCTGAAGTGGCTTTGGCACCCACTGGGGCATGTGAGCTTAAAATTGATTTTTTTTAAGATCTGTCAAGTTCCCTTAAGGGATGGAGTTGACAGCCAGCAGGCCTCAACTATCACAAAGCATTCAATGTGTAAAAGACACCTAAGGAACTTCCTTTGAGGGGCCAAAGGGCTTCAGACTTTGTGACACATTGAGAGGGTGCTGTTGCTAAGAAACTGGCTTTTGGCAATAGGATTTTTCCTGCAACTCTGCTACTTTGGGAAGTACTTTAAGCTATCTCTACTTATGGTAAAAGACACCATCACCTATTACATATACAAGATGCCAAAAAGAGAAGTTCAATGGACTCATTACATGGTTCTTCGGATTCCAGTTGCTTTGTGCAGCTGAGGAATTAGTTACCTCCAGTATCTGCATTAGTTTTCGATAGAATAAAGCTTTAGGCCATTAAAATAATGTCTGGTGTATGTTTTCAAATCAACAATGTCAATTCTAGGAATTTGGATATTGTTTTAAGATAATGCACACGCAGATTGTTCCTTATCAACTTGGTAAAGAGTGTTTTGCTGAACGTCACAGCAGTGCTGCCGAAAATGCTCTTGTTTACCTCCGGTTTGTTGAGAAATAATGCTGGGCCAGTTGTGACCATTTGCTCCTGACCGATGTCCGTGAGATCAAGAAACTGTTAATCCAGCCTTTTACTTAGTGACTTGTTCTTAATTCCTATGTTCTCGTGAAAGTAAAAAACGACAGACTCAGGATTATCCTGTTTGTCTTAAAGGCTAAGGAAATGTTCCATTATTTCTGTTATTGATTTGAAACAGCGTCAGTCTGGCAACTAAATTTTTTGTTCTGAATAAAGAAGAAAACAACTTAGCTTCATGTAGCATCCAAAACAGAACCACTGTTTTTAGCTAGACCGTTCGTGCAGAGCAAGCACAGCATCCTTTGGAAGACTAGTGATTTCTCACAAGAAACCAGGAAGCAAATTTTCAAACTCAGTTCCAACCTGCGTGGTTTGAAGGCCATGAAACTTTTAATAACAATATAAATAGTGCATGTGTCTCTCTACTGAGGGTGGATTTTCCCAACTGGTGTGCGAAAGGCCACTTGCATAAGCAGGTAGAGGCCTGATTTGAAATGACATGATTGCATTAATCCCTTTTTGAGAAGTACTGTTTTCATGGGCTGTTGTCAAATATCACCGTGTTCTTTTCTGAGTTTGCAACTGCAGTTATCTGTCTCTCCTCATCAAGACTTGCCCTAGCTTTCGAGTGAATTCTGCACATGAGTTTTCCACAGACAGTTTCAGTGTCCTATGCAGCGGGAAGTCATGAAAAGAGAGAAGAAAGTAGGTTCTGGAGACAGGCAAGACCATGCTTCAAATATTAGCTTGCGTGCACTCTGTCATTTTAGAAAATATTTGAAAACTTCTCTGAGATACAGCTTTCTTGTATATCAAATGAGGGCAAAAGTACCTGATGATTAAATGATGTTATTTATGAAAAAAATCCCAAACAGTCTTTTGAATATGATAATTGTCACTATTTGGATGACCAAATACAGTCCAGGGTTGTCATAGAAGTGCAGACATCATGGATATTAATTAGGGACTTTGAACAATTATCTTCAAAAGTAAAAAACAGTACCCATTTTAATTTCCAGGTCAGAGTTTGTTACATGGGCCTAAGAGCACCATGATAGTTTTGGAGAGATTCCTTTATCCCAGTGTAAAATGAAATACTAGGTTATTGTTTAAATGCTTGCTTAGACCTACAGTTAACATTATAAGCTTTCACCCCCAAAAGGAGAAGGTATAGACTTTGATTCCATTGTACTTCTGCTGATACAGAGGCTTACATTTTAGTTTTACAGTTAGTGATTGACTAGGTCTTGCAACCTATAAAGTCAGTATTTCATTCTCTGGGGATAAATGAATGAATGTGGTCCTTCTATATATCATCCCATTTAAGTTATTTCCTCAGCTCTCCTATTTTTCTCATTTATTTATCATAAATAGAACATCAATACATTTTTAAAAGTCACTAAGTTTTAAAGTCTAATCTGGGCTGAGCTTCATTACTTTAGGTTAAAACATAATAACTTAGCTATAATTTTCTCAAAATTGTACTACTTTTCAGTAGCTATAGCTTCTGTTTCAGGAGAAATTAAACAAGAGTTGCTGAATTTCTGGAGAGTAAAGAAAGCCATGGAAGGCGAGGAGAAGGGGAAAGAAGGCAGTGTGTAAAGTGTCATATTGTCTTACTGTGTCCCTGAGAACCAGTAGTTCAGTTTGTTCATGCTTGACAAATCATATGACTGTACCCCTCCCCACCATGTATTAATCTTTTAAAATTTCTCTTCAACATGGGTACTCGGATAGAATGACAGGGGGACAGCGTGGGGCCTCCCTGTTTCACTGAGTCTTTCTTTTTTTTTTTTTTTTT
>NW_004955440.1:12266449-12346449 GCF_000276665.1 Chinchilla lanigera
TTTTTTTTTGGTTTTTCTCCGGTACCGGGAACCGAACTCACGACCTTGCGCTTGCCAGGCAGGCGCTTTGCCGCTGAACTAAATCCCCAGCCCCCACTGAGTCTTAAGTTACACAGTTCCGTTGTGTAGGCTGTGTCTGCCAATGCCAGTAGCTGGTTCTGTATTTGTTTACTGCCCTCCAACTTCCCCATTACAGCCACCAGTGGCTGAACAAAGGCTCTGGACACCTTCAGGTGGATTTCCCTGCTGGACTGCAGGGTACAGAGAAAGTCTCCCTGTGCTGTGACCACCTGTGCTTTCTTGGTGCTGACTTCAGTGCATGACAGTTGCTTGTACTTAATTTACATTGATTGTGTGTATGGCTAAGCAAATGTGAACTCCTCCAAGAGACAGTATTCCAAATCCTACTACTCCCAAAGACACTATGTCTCATATCTGCCCAAGAATCTAATAGCTTATTCATAATATTTCACAATACTCTTCTATGTGGTGTTCACTAAAAGAAATAAAATTCACTAGAAAAAAAAATACAGATTCTCTGTGGAGACTTTGGAACGTCAGTCCAAGAAAGTAGATAGAAAGTCGAGCAGATTCATCCGCTCTCTATCAGGACATGGGTTCGCTTTTGGGATGGAAAGAAATAAGCGTTTTGTCATCTTGGATCTTTTTACAGGCACACTCTATCCTTGATAAAGAAAAACTGTAGAAGTTCTAGTGCTACACTTTGATGCATCTATTGTTCACGGGGTCATCATATTGCAGTCATTATGGCAGGATGCTTACTTTCCTTCTTGGTCTATTACAGCTGACCGTAATGTACCATAGAGGCTCAAGATATTCTCTTCTTGACTGAGCCTGGAGAGTATCTATTTCACAGTGTATTCCCCTTAAAGGGGGAGTCTAAAAACTGCGATAGATGAGGCACTTATCTGCACATAAGCATTGCAGGGCGAGCGGGAGTAAATGATGCACTTCGTGGAGTTGCATTACTCTTTAGTACAATTTGTTGCACTAAAAAAGGGAAGTAAAGAAAAAAGACAAGTAATTTAAAGTGGATTCTGATGGCCTGAAAGAGTTAATGTGCATGTTCCCACCAGCAAGAGCGAGCCATTTACGTGGAGACAACCCCTTCTCCTCCCCTGACTCCCACCGCTGCTGCAAGAGATATTTTAAACGAATCTTCGCAGACTCCAGGGATGGACTATTTTTCACCGTCAGTTCTAATAACAAAGAACTTCATAATTTTTTCCTTGTTCACTTTTTCCTTGTGTTGTTACCCTGAAACGAAGGTTTAAAAGACTTGGTTTCTTACACTTGGAGTCCCCCTAAGGGGTACGTTACAGGGCTTTCACGCACACCCTTTGAGGGATTAGTAAGTATTTTCTATTATTGAAAAAACAGAAACCAAATAAAGCTAATGCACCTTTCAGTATTTTGATAGATTTTCATTAGTTAGTGTCTCTCTTTTTACTATCTATTGTAAAAATTATTGTTAAATATTTAATGTCTCTTTGGGGATATTATAAACAATTTTGCTTAGGTTGCTCTTTTTAAAATTACATCAGTTTTCTCCTTAATCATAATTTAAGTGATTATTAATTTCAACACATTTTTAAATTACGTTTTTCTCCCACAAATCTTCCCCACAGCATAAGCTTTTGATAAATGTGTTTTGTGCTTTTCACATTCTTTCCAATCTATCCATTCCCTGGAAAATTTCTCTTTGTTTCCTCTATTTTCACAAGTACATATGCAGGTGTTTCAGCAGTAAATATTTTTCAAACATTAAATATTTAGCCACTTGCTTTTCAAATTCTAGAACAGGACTCCACCAATCATTGTCTTTAGCCATGGATACATGTGAGATGTACTTTTCTCTCCGAGAAGTTTCCACCCTGCGAAGGACATTTTATCAAGAAAAAATTAAAATTAAAAAAAAAAAAACCAACATTTCTTGCTCTATTTTCTCTTCATGCCCTGGAGGTATATTTCAGCATTCACAAAGTACCTGAATTTCCTCATTTTCCTTAATGTCTATCCAAATGGTATCTGCTGTGTCAGCTGAAACACTCATAGCTTTTCTCTTCCCTGGCTATCAGATCTGTGCAGTACTGAACCCTGCCTTACCCTTCTTGTTTGGTTTCTACTGTCAGTAAACCTTATGCTCGCATTTTAAATCCTCAGTCATCTCTCTACTCAAACATAGCAGGGCTATTTCAATAATATCATGCTTATCCCTCCACTCATACTATCATCGATAAAGCTTTGATGTAATAAATCCTTGATATAATATCATACTTGTCCGTGCTATGAGATATAATCAAAAATGAAAGCAGAAACTTAAGATACAGGGTAAAATATATTACTTGCCAATTTTCCACAGTAACTTTTCATCATTACTCCAAAATTACTTTTTAATGCAAAGAGTAGTTTCAATCACATTGAGGCCCACATGATTCAGATACTATCATAATCACAATTAGATTACATTACTGCAATCAGGAATGGAGATCATTAAGAGAAAGAATATAAATTGCTTTAGTTTTACAAGTACTGAGCTAGCAAAATTATAATTAATCTCCATTTATAATCTTTTCTTTCATAGAACTGCAAAGCATGCTACTTTTTTTAGGCCATCAATACAAATTAGAACTAAGTAATAAAGCCCTAACTACTACTACTGTGCTTTTCACAATTGAAGAAACTTTCACATTATGTACAGAAAGCTTTAGAGACAAGCAGTGCCCTTAGAGTAGATTGTTTCAGTGTAATAAGCCCAACTATTACAAGGTGGTGCATAAAAAGCAGAACGCTGCAGACACTATCCTTCTCTGAGTAATCAGTTCATGCATTTCATTTCTTAAATGAGATGTTGCTACTCATGTGAGATGAAGTAATGACTTAGCTATCACTGTGAATGCATAATCCTGTATATCCCAAGTTTTAAACAGAATCTTTCAGAAGTACAAGCAATAATATGAAAAGGAAAATAAATAAATTCAAGATACTGAGACTTCCAAAATAAAATCAGTGATAATTATTTTCTTTCATATTTTTATATGAATTACAGTATATTATGCCTTGATAGTCCAACTTTCTGTATGATACTGAATATGCCCTTCACTTATTCATCTTTAAAATTCACAAGAATTTATAATAAAACATTTTATTAAACACAGATAATAGTAAATGTACACAACATCTAACATTGTATGGAGCACTGAAACTTTTCCTACATTTCTGAAGTTCAACCAATATAAAAAAAGAAACAAATTTTTGGAATGTATTGGGTAGCAAGTACACTTCACATGAATTCATCTAGAAGGGCCCTAACCTGAGATGAACTCATCTGGTGACAAAACTCACCCGTCCTGGCAAAAAGTTCCTCCTATAATCTATGTTATTTTTTGAAAAATAATAAGTGCATATATTTGAGATTCCCATACTGATGATTTCATATGCACTTATACTATAAAATGATTGCCATAATCAAGGTGAGCAACATAACTATTAACTCCTGTAGCCATTTTTGTGTTTTATAATAAGCTCTACTCTTTTAGCAAAATTTAAGTGTACAAACAGTATTATTAATTATAGCCAAACATCTTGCATATGTGATCTCTAGATATAACTGAAAGTTTATGTTTTTTTTTTTGTTTTTGTTTTTGTTTTTGTTTTTCTCTGGTACCGGGAACCGAACTCACGACCTTGCGCTTGCCAGGCAGGTGCTTTTGCCGCTGAGCTAAATTCCCAGCCCCAAGTTTATATTCTTTAACCAGCATCTTCAACTTGCCCAGTTCCCAGCACCTGACAACTACTAAGTATTCCCTGTTTCTATGAATTTAACATTTAGTTTTGGACTCCTTATGCGTAATCACCCAGTATTTCTCTTCTTTGTATAGATTATTTCACTTCGAAATGTCTAAGAGGCTTGTCTGTTTTGTCACAAACAGCAGAACTTCATTTCTTAAGGCTGAATAATATTCCTCTGTGTGTGTGTGTGTGTGTGTGTGTGTGTGTGTGTGTGTGCATCCTTTGATCCTTTTCTCTGTTGATGGGTACCTACTGTTTGAGTACTATGAATAATTGTACAATAAGCATGGGAGTGCGGATGTGGTATGTAATCTTGATTCTCTACTTCAGTGGTTTGAGAGACACCTGAATGATTAGTAAAGCACACTCTGGCTGTGGCTTGCAGGGTCTTGAGGCATATCTTAGGGCACGGTATCTGATTCCTGGCTTCTTTTTCTCTGGCCTCTTTTCCAGATCTCTGCTCCCTAGACGCCATAAATTGAGCATCTTTCTTTCATCATGCCTTTCCACTGCGATGCTTCTACCTTAGAACCAGCTAACCATGGACTGAAACCTCTGGACCTTCTCTTCTGAGTTGTGTCAGGAATTTATCCCACCAGTAGAAAGCTGACCAGAGCAACAGATATTTCTTGCAGACAATGATTTCACTACATTTTGATATATATCCAGAATTTGAATTGGTATATTATATGGAAGTTCAGTTTTTAATGTTGTAGGGCACTGCCATGGTCTTTACGTCAAGGCAGGATCAATTTAGTGTCCCACCCACATTTTACAAGCATTCCCATTTCTTCACATATTTGCCAACTCTGATATTTTGATATCTTAATTCTGGCTATTCTAAGAGGTATGAAGTTATACTCTAGTGGTTTATTATACATTTCCCTGGTGATCACTGATATTGTAAACATTTCAGTCGAGCTGTTTATCATTTCTATATCTTCTGTAGAAAAAAATGCTCTACTCAGTCTCTTTACCAATTCTTTAATTGGTAAATGCTCTACTCAGTCTCTTTACCAATTCTTTAATCAGGCTACATTCCTTTACATTATTTAGTTGTGTCAGTTCCAAATATTCCATATATTCCATAACCTTTACTGGGTATATAATTGAAAAATATTTTCTCCCATTCTGTAGGTTGCAGGTAACCTTTTTATTCTGGTAAATATTTCTATTAGTAGAAAGAAACATTTTAATTTTATGTAACCTCACATGGATTTTTCACCCAGATTTTGCAGTCATATCTGGAAACACATTTCCAAACTGATGTCAAAAAGCTTTTCTCTATTTTTCATCTATAAATTTTACAGTTTCTTGCATTCAAATCTTTAATTTATTATGAATTGATTCTTTTGGTGGTGTAAGATACAGAACCAATTTTATTGTTTTGCAAGCAAGTGCTAAACTTTCCCAACATCATTTATTGAAATGACTATTTTTCCCATTGTATACTTTTTGCAATTTTGTGAAACATTACAGTGGTACCTCGGTTCACGAATGCTTTTGGTTGCAAACAGTTTGGTTTGCAAACAGAATTGGGCAAAATTATGTTTTTGTTTGCAAACTGTGGATCAAGGGACAAACAAAACTGTGGCAGTGCTTCCCACACAAATGTGGTCGTATTTTCCAAAATCATACAATGAATTAAGTTCATGAACCCAGGTACCACAGTAATTCTTATTTCTGGGATATCTATCCTATCTCATTGATTTGTGCATCCTTTTGTGCCAGTGCTATCATACTTTGATTTATATGATTTTATATTTTAATTTGAAATCAGTCTGGAGTCAGCTGGCACCAGGCTGGCACATCACAGGAGAAAAGAATGACAGAAGAAAGTTGCATAGTGGCTGGTGGCTGGGAAGCAAAAGAAGATAACAGTACTGAAGAACAGGCAAGAAACCTTATATAATACCCAAGGCCATGGATCCATGCTCATCACCCAGACACACCAAAGAGCTTATTCTATTAATTGTACTTAATATCAAAATAAAGACAACAGTGAGTTCACAGTTCTGCCTGATGTAATGCAACTATCCTGTAAAAAAACTATAAATACAATAATTCCTGTTCCTGTCTTAACACTTACAGAAATTTTTGAAAGTCCAAGTCTCATGGAACCTTTGTTAAAACCAAATATAAGTTATATACTCCTAAAGTGCCATGATAAATAGTAAATAGTCCCATTTCAAAGGAGAGAAAGAGGATATAAAAAAATCAGATCAAATCAAGACCAAAATACAGCAGGGCTAATATTATATCCTCTATTTCTATATCTGGCATATCACAAAAACACATACTGGTGTTATGTGAGTTTAAAAGAATTTGTGAGGCTCCAACCCTATGACTCTTCTCTTGAGATGGCTTCATTCAAGGTTGGAAGCCTTCTGAGGCAGGCATCTCATGTTCCTGTCATCTGCAAATTCTGGGGTTTCCACGGTACCTTTAGGCTCATTTGCACAGCATTGTGCCCTTCCTTCACAGAGTTCCTCTCCTGGCCTCCCAGACCTTCCTTGGAAATCTGGGTGTGATATTGTGTCTGAATGTCCCCCCCCAAAGACTCATGCAGTCATGGGTGGGCTTCTAGAGTTATGAATGATTCATGATCCAATGTTGTAATTGTGGATGTGAATGCTACACTTGCCCTGGGGTGGGTAGTTTGCATACAGTGTAAAGGAGGGAAAGAGGCTTGCTCTTCCAGCTGTCACTCCTCCATTTTATTCTTGCTGCTTTTGCTGTCTTCCACCTCCATGAACAGTTGCACTCTGTCATGTGCTACTCTGCCTTGGAGTCAGCTGAGTAGGGACTGAAACCTTCACAAACAGTGAGCTAAATAAACTTTTCTTTCCTTAGTATTGGGCATCAGGTATTTCATCTCAGCAAATAGATAAAAGTGACCAAGACAGAATTTGGTACCAAGAGTGGGGTCATTGCTGCTACTATACCTGACCATGCGGTTCAAGAGCCCTTGGGAATGGCTTGTAGGAAGTGTTTGGAAAGGTTCAGAGATGTCTCCTGAAAGAGTAGATCTGTAATGACTTCAGTGTTCTACATGGAAGATTCTGGTCAAAGCTCAGAAGACCAGGAGAATGGTAGAAATCCTGCTGGTAAAAACCAGGCTCGGGAGGTTTCTGCTGGGAAGAAGGACTGCATTGGGTGCTGGACTCCAGACAATGTATGTTATAGCTTGGCAGAAAGTTTGTCTGTATTTTGTTTATATCCAGAGACTTGGCCTGAGCCTGAGATTAAGGGTGGTGGACTAATCTGGCAAAAGAAATTTCAAGGCAGTTGAATGTTGGGGCAGTGGCATGGCTATTATTAGAGGCTTTTAGCCAGATTTACATTGGGAATCAAAAGCAAGGAGCCCAGCTGGATGATTAAAAATGTTGTGAGTTTGGCCAGAAGGGAAGCTCCAGTGAAGCTGTGGACTGCAAAGATAAGGCTGAGGAGATCTCCATTGTGGAGAAGGAACAAGAGAATAGAAAAGATGGCCTGAAAGTGTCACAAGAAGCAGCAGATCTCCACTCTTTGCAGCCTCAAGACTGCAAAGGTGAAAGACTTTGCTTTGAGAAGAAAGCTGCAGAGCACCATGTTCCAGAATGGCCGTGGCAGCCACACTAAGTTCCAGAATGGAGGTGACAGAGAGAATTTGCCCTTCAGAATTGGATCCAGAGTGCCCAGTGATCCAGGCGCTTGACCCGTATGGTCAAAAGAGGGGAAAGCTTTGCTACTGCTCCAGCTGGCAGCAGACCTTGGCGTTATCCACATGGCACAGGTTTTAGGTGCACACAGAATATAATAATTCTGTGGTTAAAAAGGCTTCCAACTTGATTTCAGAAGGCCTGGGAGGCCAGGCAGTGTGCCCCTGAGAGGACAGTGTATGAAGCTCTGAGCGTGAAGTGAAAGGTGCAATGAAGATCTCAGAAGTTTTGAAAAGCCTGGAATGTGGATCATCTAAGGAAAAGCTGCAAGGAGGGAGCAAAGCAGGCCTAAGAGAGAATCTATGGGAGCTATAACCACGAGAAGTGCCATAGGGGTGGAGTCATTCAAGCCCTTTGGAGCTCAAAATTGTTGCCCTCTGCCATGTGCCACTGTGCCTTGCAGCCAGCCAAGTACAGATTGAAACCTCCACAGTGAGCCAAATAAACCTTTCCTTCCTTAATATTGGACATCAGGTATTTTGTCTCAGCAACGAGAGAAAAGTGACCAAGACAGAATTAGGTACTAGGAGTGGGGTTGTTGCTGTGAAAAGAAGAAGAATTATACTCATTTAGAATATAAGTGAATGTGTCAGCAAAAATGGAGCAGCTAAGAAAAGTCAGATATTATTTTTTACATCATAATTTATTCCTTTAAAGTTGTACATATATGAACAGCTTACTTGTTGTTTTAATACTATGTCATTTAACCTATATAATAGAGTGAAAAGTAATTTGTATGCAGATATAATTTTTAGGGTTTTATAATTTAATACCTTTTCATATTAGTAATTAGCACTACTTTGTTTTAAAGAATCTCGTACCACATTTTTTCTAAAGTAAGTTGAGTGTTAAAACAAAACAAAATCTCCCTTTTTGTTTTCTGGATATTTTATTTGTTTTGTTCGTTTTGTTTTGTTTCCTGAGAAAATATCTAGTTATACAGTCTAGGATGGACTTGAATTCAGTTTGTAGTTCAGGTTGACCTGAAACACACGGCACTCCTGCCTTAGCCTCCTGAGTGCTGGAATCACATGCATGCACTACCATATCCCCGTAATGAACAGGTCATTATTTTTCCTTCATTTTTGAATGGTAGCTTTCTAGGGTATTTTCTTTATTAAAACTTTTGTTTGTTTTAGCATTTTAAATATAATATCTGACTTTTCTCAGCTGCTCCATTTTTGCTGAGAGATGCACCTGTATTCTAAATGAGTACAATTTTTCTTCCTTTCAAAATTCTCTGTGATTTTTACATTTGATAATAATTTTGTGCTAGGAAAGTTTTCTTTTGTAAGTATCTGTGAACATCTGAAACTCATGTACCCTAATGTCCAGATTGTTCTCAAGATGTAGGAAATGTTCAGGTGTTGTTATTATTATTATTATTCCTCTCCTTTCTTCTGCTTGAAACTGAACAAAGGGCCATATTTTCTATTAACTCCTTTGTAAGTCTTAATCAGGCGTTCTGCCCAGTCTGATTGATACTCATCAATAACTGACCAGTACAACTAAATGATGGGCACCACTGGATCTGTCCATTAGTTTTCTTCTTAGTGTCCCAGAAGTGCTGCAAGCTTTTCTTATTTTTTCCAATTATTTTGAATTATCAGTCTAAGGACATACCACTGTGAATGTGCTTGATCTTGTCTGATTTATCAGTCAAATATTTCATAAATTTTCAATTCTTGGGACAGTCACTGCGTACATACACTGGTATTTTTGTGATGTCCTGTTTCCTTTGTTTTTCTGTTCCTTGAAATTTTGCATTGCAATCTTCACATTTGCAGAATTCACCTCCTTCAGTCTTTCCTGACCATCTTAACAGTCAGTCGAATGGGAAATCAGAATCCCTTTCAAACATTTTCCCTAGATGCACCAACTGCACTACTTATGGTCTTCCTTGGGATGGAAATTCTTAACATTTCATGCCTTCTGATGTCAGAGACAGGAAAAGACATGTAAGTTCAGATTCTTTCTGTAGAGTAATATCCTGAAGCACTTAGATTTGTCTTCCTCCTCACTTCATAGTCAACATGACCAACTGATGAACTCAGCAGCATAAGAGAAGATAGAAAAGGTGCATAGATTATTGGGGGTGCCCATGAGTCAGTTGTACTGGTCAGTTGTTGAGGAGTATCAAGCAGATTGGGCAGACCTCCTGATTAAGTCTACAAAGGAGTTAATAGAAATATGGCCCTTTGTTCAGTTTCAAATCCTGATTGCTATGAGCTTTCGCTTGATTCCTTTTCCTCCAGCCAGTCAGTGGAACTGATATCCTATAAGTTGAAAAATACATGGGACTCTTGATCAGTGTCTTAATGAGTTAGAGAAAATTAATATTCAGTCAGTGTGTACTTTCACCTATTGGAGGAATTACATGTTTAGGTTTTCTCTTTAGAAACTGACCTGGCTGCCTGGGGGAAATGGTGATCAAGAGGTAATGGAAATCTCTCTGATCTTTCTTTCTCTAGTGCACCTACCCATAGATGTTTTGCTCCATTGGTGTGTCAGAGTTCCTCCACCACACTCAGAGAATCCCACACAGCTATTCAGTTTCATTGGTGGATGTCAGAATCAGGTATTGTGGCATGACAAAAACAGAAATGATCACTCTGACATCATTCCCATACTGACCAGTTTTATGTAAATAATTTTAGAAGAAACGGCTCTGCATTCTACTGGAGAATTGTACAATATGTGGCACATACACATGATTGCACTTTAAATGAGTACAACTGCTCTCCAACGTCATACTTCACACATTGTTTTAGAGAAGACATTACGGACGGATATGTAACAAAACACAGCTTAGGAAAAATTCAGTAACCCTTATCTCCTTTGTCCTTTGTCTTTCCCAATCCTGTTCCTTTCTTTTAGTACATTCTTTGCCCCGTGTTTCCCACTGTGACTGGTTAGCACCTGTCTTCAGATTCTGACCCTTTTACACTTTCAGATAACTGATAGTATTTTAAGAGGGGGTAACCCTGACTGAATATCACTAACTTTGAATCTACAGACGTCGTTATGGAATGAAGCAGTTCTTCCAATACACTGCACACATAGGGTTGATTCCTACTTAGTACATGACTTGAAACATTTTGGGAAGGATTTCCTGGAGTATGTTTGGCCACACTATCTTTAATTTTCTCTGAGACCAGATGCACACTATTAATAACAATGACTACACAGAAAGACAAATAGTGCATGTTCTCACTCACATGCAGAAGTTTAAATGCTGACCTTATCAAAGAAGAGATTACTGGGTTACATAGGGGAGAGGAAAAAGGGAACACAGAGAGGCTGGATGATAGGAACTACAATTCAGTTACAAAGAATCGGTTCTAGTGTTTTACACCATAGTAGGGAAACTAAGACTTCAAAGTTATTATGCATTTTCTAAAAATTTAGAGGAAAGGAGATTTTAGGCACCAAATAGAAATGATAATTGCTTAACGAGATGAAAATGCTAATTACTCTAAATAAGTAAGTATCACACTTTATGGCAGAAATAAATACAATTATTGTATATCAATTAAAAAAAATTTTGAGAAATAGCTTTTGATACACAAACAAATATTTTATGAGTATGGAATGTATAAAAAGTTTCCAATTCTTTTCATTATATTTTTATTTTTATAGAGTAATATAAAGCATTAATTTCAGGTCATTCAAGTATCAAAGATCAGCTTGTGGATAGTAATTGAAAATATTGAATTATTCCGATGTAGACTGGCTTACAGCTAAGAGTGATCCTAACTAAAATACTCATTTAAATGAAACAAAAAATACTTCTAATTTTGTTTATTTGTAACAAAAATCTCCATGAATAGTAAAAAACTTACTATAGATGTTAAAATTCATAAATAATAAAAAACTTGGCATTTCACAAAAATTAAAATTCCAGGAATTTGTAATGGTCTTTCACAAAAGAAGGGGATAGAGAAAAAGAATTTGAAAAGAATGTCTTAGCACTCTCATTTCAGCCATAAAAAGAATAAAACATTTGATTAATAGAAAATTATGTTAGTTTAAGTAGTTAGAAGAATATATTAGATGGCTGTGCACTGAATAAAATTTGTTAATTAAATACTGTGCACAATGCTACTCAAATTGTATTTTACTATGTATACGTACAGAGACAAAAAAATATTGTACTCAAAGAAAGTGAAATTAGTTTTTATTTCTAGTCATTTCATATTACATAGCTTTGCTATTCAATAACTATATGGCAGAAGTTTTTAGAAAAATTTAAAAGTGTTGAAGAAATTCATTATTCAATTTATTAAAAATTCAAGAAAGTTAGAGAAGAAAGAGTAGCATTTCTGATCACATTTCTTATTAATAATTGTTGGATAAATTACATGCATTCCGAAGATAAGAATATTCCTTGAGTTAAAATACTGAACAACAGAGCATCAGATAAATTACACTATTTAAGGGGCTGGGGATTTAGCTCAGTGGCAAAAGCACCTGCCTGGCAAGCTCAAGGTCGTGAGTTCGGTTCCCGGTTCCGGAGAAAAACAAACAAACAAACAAAAAAAAATTACACTATTTATAAAGGACAATGTATCTGTCTTTTCGAGTAATATGTTGAACAATTTTGAACATATCCCTCTGATATTTTCTCTCTACATTAAGTAGTCAGTGTATCTGACTTAGATACTGGTGTGTTTTTGATATGAAAAAAACATTCTATTTAATCTAAGATAAACATACAAGAGGCATTAAAACCCATTTTGAAAAAAAATTGGAAGTATAAAGAAAGGGACATCACAAATATCAGAATGGAGCTTGCTTCTCATTACAGTATTGTCTATATGTGAACATGGTGCTGTCTTTAGTACAAAATTCTTAACTATGAAGTTTTCTAAACCTTAGTATTAATCACATAGTTTGTGTTTCAGCAAACTAAGATTCCCTGGCCACGTGCTCAGGGCAATCATGATTAGCTTTGTGTTACACAAGGAGTAGCATTTGCCTTAGAGAGCGCAACTGGATAAAATTCATGCTTTAACCTCACTTCAAATCAATGGGGAATAAATGATTGAATGCTGATAGGGAAAGTTTAACAGAATAGTGAAGGAAAATAAACCTCTAAACTGGGAAATCAAGAAAAAAGAAAGTTTATCAATATTTTGTAGAAGCGCTTACACAACCAAAGAGACAAGAAAGAGAAGTAAGTTGGAAATAGAGAATCACAGTTTGCTAGTCCTTGAACACCTGGTTCCGTTAAAGTGTTAGGATATTGGTCATAGGAGGTTTCCTTGAAATGACTGTAGTAAGGCTTCACTGTCTTTTATATATTTTTAAAAGAGTTTTCTTTTTTCTTGATATAATAATAGTAAAAACACGATGCACTTTGGGACCATAACATTAAGTGAAATAAATCTGACACATGTGTTTAAATATCATATGATTTTTCATATATGAGAAGCCAAAAAATATAAATGAACAGAAAAATAAGATATAGATTATTGAATTCAGTGAGGTAGATCTTTTTCAAATGGGAAGAGGATTAAGAGATGGAATGAGATGGAAGGGAGAAGAGGGAAAAGAGATGGAAAAGGAATTAAGATGTGCTGTGTACGTGGACTAACTCCACACAAGAAAGGTAAAGATTATGTACTACAAACGTGCAAAAAAAAAAAAAAATCAAAATGATAATCACAGAAAAAGTAAAATAATAAAATGACCTTAAAACCAAACCAAAAGTTTGTTATGTTCCTGCCAGGAAGAATTAAATACAGAACACAATTACTGAAGGAAAAAACTCAAGAAAACTGCAGAAAAGTAATGGCAAGAGCCACTTCTGTATTCATATAAGAGAAATAAAGGTAATGTAGCCTCATTTTTCAACTGAAACAATAAATGCATTGTGATGCACATTACAAATCAACAGGTAAGTAATATAGAGAAAAATATTTAAAATTTTAGGAATACAACTGTATCACATAAAGACACAGCTAAGGAACAGTAGAAAGCAGGGATAGATTTTTTTTTTTTTTTCAAAGAGCCAAGCATTGTCAATCTTTTTAAAATTTTAGCCATGCTCTAGGAGGTCAATCTAAATAACATTCACAGGGAGATTTTTAGGGAATAATGACACTTCTTTGGGAATGTATATTGGACTACACATGTCATAAAATTTTATGGACCGATTTAAAGAAGCTGACTCGAGGGAAAAATTTGAAAGACTACGATAAAAACTGTGCTCCACCTTCTCAACGCTGCTTCCCCCATAGTTTCTGAGAGCCAGTGATCGTTACACTGTATCCAGAATTTTGCAATTTCCAGAATGGCATATGGCTGATATGGGATAGTATTTAGCTGTTTTAGATTGACTTCTTTTACTTAGAAATATGCACTTAAGATTCCATCATATCTGCTCATGGCTTTATAGCTCATTTTTTTAGTGCTGGATAATATTCCATCGAATGTTGCAGTTGATATATTCACTCGCCTAACTGGAGGACATCTTAATTTGTTTCAAATTTTGAAAATAAGGAATAAAGCTACTGCAAACATTTCCGTTCAGTGCTTTGGTAAAAACAAATTCTCAGCTCATTTCCAAATAGCACAACTGCTGGAATATATGGCAATTCTTTACTCTCAAGATAATTTTTTGATTTGAACACCATAATAATTATTATAGACACGCACTTCAATGAATTTTATGCAACATTATCAAACTGAAGTTTTAGAATATTTCCATCAAAGTGAAATTTTACCCTTCCAATCTTCAACTCCTGGCTTTATGACTATACTGATTTCAGAAAATTTTACATAATTAAAATAATTCTACCTGTCATACTTTATTCCTTATTTCTTTCATAGCATGGCTTTCTTCTTGTCTTTCTTTTTTTTCTTTCTTCCTTTCTTCCTTCATTTTCTTTCTTTCTTTCTTTCTTTCTTTCTTTCTTTCTTTCTTTCTTTCTTTTTTTCTTTTCTTTTCTTTTCTTTTCTTTTCTTTTCTTTCTTTCTTTCTTTCTTTCTTTCTTTCTTTCTTTCTTTCTTTCTTTCTTTCTTTCTTTCTTCCCTTCCTTCTCTCTTTTTTGTTTTTTGAGACAGGGTCTCACTATGTGCACAGGCTGACCTTGAATTTGTTAATGTATCGCACGCTACCCTTAAACTCATAGTGACCCTCCTGCCTCAGCTTCCACAGCCAGCATAATATATGTCTGATGTCATTGTTAATTAGTTAAGTCACATAAGTCAATGTGAGATAAAAAATACATAGATTATTTTCAAATAGCATGGATATAAAATGAAAGGAAAAGTGAATCTAGTAAGTAAATGTGTGGAACATATTCAACTCAAAATCAAACATATGAATTAAAACATTTGCATTGATTTTATCACTAGCCATATTTTGGGAGAAAATTCTTCAATGTCTGATGCTGCCGAAGATGTAAAGAAATCTCTAATATTAACAATACTATTGATAGTATATATTTTGCTTTACAAGGAAGTATTACATTTATGTAATTATACTACCCAAAAAACCATTTATACTCCCCAAAAAACCAAGTACGTATATATGATTTGATTTTTTAAAACATACACAACTTATGAGGATTATACTGCAAAATAAATTTATAATTTATTAAATTTGTCATGCATAATTCATTAAAATTATTATCTATTACTGTAATAAACTTTAAAAGCCAGGGTGATTAGGAAGTTAAGAATGACTTAAAAAGTTTGGTTATTTCCACATGCTAAACCGTTTAATGGCTCATCTATCGGTGGTAAGAATTTGAGCTTTGGCATCAGATTTGCCTTTTTGAATATTAACACAGATCAGTCTGCTTTTATATATTTTGGCAGATTTTTGTGCCTCAGTTTATTCATTTGTAAAATGTCATTACTTATACTTGTAGTTTATATGGCTATAAATGTATACACTCATTTATACATATTTTGGCTCACATTCTTATGTAATTTCATATATTTCAAGATGCAGTATCTAAATTTCCAAAATATTTTAATCAATGAACACCTTTTATGCTTTTACTCTATGCCAGATGTTCACAACTCAAAGATGAATAAGAATCTGTCCCTTCCCTTAAGGGAAAGACTGTTTGAAAGCACACATTCAATCAGGGAGCATATTTCTATCCCAGGGTCTGCCCGAAGAACACAGAGGGCTGGCGCTGGGAATTTATCTGGAACGTTATTACTCTTCTATCAAGGTTGAGAGCATTTTTTCGCTCTGAACCAATATAAAGCTTAATTTTTGAATATTTTTTTTAAAAAGAATATTCTCAATCCGTTGAGGAATTATGGTAGGTTATCCACTGAAAGATTAATTACGTGCTTTCCAGTGAAGTATTATAAACCATAAGTTTAAAGTTGGGCCAGATGCGTCTCAGCCCTGCAAACTCGTTAACCATCTGACCATGGTGCACATATGGTAACAGAGTGAAGAATGTATCCAGTCAAAAGCACATAAAAACTTCTTCATCATTACAGGACAATCGCACTCTAAAGCACGCCAGCAATCTTTCTGTATCAGACACCTACAACTCTCAGAGAGGGCGGTACATGAAAAGTTTCAAGTGGAGAATTTGTGAGCCCACACTGGAGAAATCGGAGCCGCTTGACTTTAGAATGCTTTTGTTGCAAAATTCATCATTCATTTCAGGTTTAAATTGACCTTGGTTTAAAAATGTGAAACTCTATGTTCGAGGTAGAACTTTTCTCTGCTACGAAGATCATTTGCAGTGATTATATTTGGCAAAATACTTCCATCTCAAAGACAGTGCCGTTGATGTATCGGAAAAACAAACTTCTCTCTCCTTTTCTGCAAGTTTAGGCACAGCCCGAAAGTCTTTCACAATTCCTGTTTAAAACAGTGTGATCACTACAGGTAACTGTGCAGCGCTTCCTCACTCAAACATGGCAGAGGCAATAGCAGTCCAAACTATGGCAGAAAAGGCGGCTTCTGAAGGGAATAGTCGACATTTCTGTGTATAAAGTGTGTGTGAATAATTTAAACTAGAAGCTGTGCCCTACAATGTATAGAACATGTTCAGAGGGAGATTCTCAAGGCATCAGAGTGATGCCATGATTATTAATATAGTAGTGAAAATAGTTACTGTTCTTCCTGCTTTTTAAATTATTTTTGGGAAATTTAAATTTAATATTTTCACAAGCAAAGCAAATATTAGCATGAAGTTTTATTCATATTGTGATTAAACTTATTAAAAAGCAATAGTTGATAATGTAAGACAATCAATTCCTCTCTCTTTTTGAATGTGGCCAATCATTTTAAATTATTTAACAAATGATAACCAAGAAATGGCAAATTTCAGATGTAAAATCTTTTTTCTTTTTTTTTTTTTGGTGCTGGGAATCGAACTCAGGACCTTGCATTTGCTAGGCAGGCACTTGTGCCACTGAGCTAGATCTCCAGCTGCACAAAAATTACAAATCTTATGATGCTGCAACTCATTCAAATGAAAAAGAAGATAGTACTTTTCATTTTTAAAGTGCACCCATTTATTTATTGAATTGTAAATTTTAATAAAAATTTGTGATGACAGAATTGTTTCCATTTCAGAAGAGAGCATAGGTGTTCACAGTGTGCAAATGGGTCTGCAAAAGAGGTCACAACATGGTGCTCAGACAAGCAATTCTTTTCCCCCTTACAAATATGAAATGCAGTGATTAGGACTGATGATAATGACAGAATTTCCAAATATAAATATGAAATTGCTTGCATAATTTTTAAAAAGCAACCTGGGCTATTATCTCCATCTTTACGGGTATTTTTAGAACAAACTTTATTTGCTGGTTCTGGGAGTTTATCCATATGCAGAAATCTAAAGAGCATTTTAAAAAGTTATTAAAATAAAATGAGAGAAAATGAATAGTATAGCATACAATATACATTGGGAAGTATCATAAATGTGTAATTTCAATGGATCTTTATTATATTTTCTATATATTTTCTTTAGGATTTACCTTAAATTAGTAATAAAAGATTAAAATTTATGAAATATTCATAGAAATGAAAGAAAAATAGTAATCAGGATTGGTAAATGCACATAGCAGCATTTAATTAAAAAATCTCTTTAGTACCTGTTATTTTCAGGTTATGGACAAGTCATTTAAAGATTCATGTCACAAATATAGGATTGATTGAATAATAAAACCGTCATTTGTCCTGAAAGTAAATGTTTAACTAAAAAGAAAGTGAAAAATTAACCAGAAATTATAGAAGTAAATAGTTACTAAAGAAAGGAAGTCGTTCTGTTTCAAAGGATCCTGAGGTAGTACACAAGAGATTAGCTGATATTTTGGTTTAATTTTGGTAGTAAATTCCAGTAAAATATCAAACATTTCTGCTGATTCAGCAGTGTTTCTTCTTTTCTCTGCACTATTCGTAGATAATAGTATGTAAACACAAAGATAAAATTGTGGAAAAGTAAGGATAGATAATTTAAAACAAAATTACAGTAAATTAAGTAACATAAGAAATTCAACTGCATTTCATATATTTAACCTGAGCTTGCAAATCTAATCACAATGTAAAATGAAACAAAGCCAGGTGTTTTGTTTTGAGTACCAAAAACATTTGTAATGAAATAAAAACAACTTCTCAGTACAATTTTTTTAAAGAGACATAAAATGTAAATATCAGGATAAAAAAACAGTATAGTATTTAATAAAATCTAAGAGTTCAATTGGCAAGGATGAATATTCATAACCTGTAAGCAAAGTAACTTTTTGGAGGAAAGATAGAAGGTTGGAAAATTTAACAAAAGAAAACAAAGTATGTTTTTAAAAATTTGATGAGTCTTGATTACTGTTTTCCTCTAAATTAAAATCTTTAAAATTTCATAAATTACATTTCTCAATAATATGAATAATTTTTCAAATATTTAAAAATGTATCTAAATGAACAAATGACCAAAAATATATGATTGATTACTTGATAAATTTTTCAAGTGTACAATATTTCACCAGAGAAATGTTTTTAATACAATTTTTATGTTATGAACTGTAGATTAGGATTTCTTTCATGCTGACACAAATAAAGGAGCAATAAACCAATGTGTAGATAGGAATAGGATCTCTTGTGCATCAAGCACCATGCTAGTCAGGTTCACACTGATTTTTCCATTTAATTCTTCAAATAAATATATAAATTTGTGTTGTTCATACTTGTAAGGGAGGACACTGTGATTTATGTTAGTTTATTTTCTTGTCAAATATCAGAAGAAATGATCAATGGATCTGGTTTCAAGATCTATTTTTTTTTTTTTTTTTGAGACAGTGTCTTACTTTGTAACCAAGGCTGGCCTTTAATTAATAGCAATCCTCCTGCCTCAGCTTACAGATTACTGGGTTTACAGGCATGGGCCACCATGTCTGACTCTTAAAATCTGTGTTTGTAGCACATTTCACTTCCAAATAAGTAAACACATTTCTTAACTCTTCCATTTCTTTTTTGAATTAGTTGTTGCTCATGATGCTTTCTCAATCCTAATGCTAAGTCCCTTTCCATTACTTACTCGGGTATAACCTTACTGTCATGACTTCTTTGCCTTGTCAGTATTTACACTCATCATTTTTGAAGCATCCTCACTATACTTCCATAGAATCACCTTCTAATCTACAATTCCATAAAAGTTTGGGAAATTAACTGGTATATATATATATATTATATATAATACAAATTATATTTTATATAAGTATTATATATTGCATATTATAAACAGCATATTACAGTATATTACATATTACATATGTAATATACTGTATGGTTACATAATATGTAATATACTGTATGATTATATAACATATATAATACATATAATCTATAACTATGTATATAATATGTATAACTATGGATATATAATATAATATGTATAATATCTATAACTATGTATATATATAATTAGATGATTCAGCTTCTAAAAGAAAGAAATCTTGCTATGCTCTTCAGCATAGTGAATTCTAAAGACACTACACCAAGTGAAACAAGCCAGTCTTGCAACAATCAATTCTGTAAGGTTCAATTCAGGGAAGAGGTCTAAAATAGTCACAGCCCCAGAAAGAGAAGCTACAAAGGTGGTTATTGAGGGTGGGGCGATGGGAATACAGGGAGTTTAAACATGCAGGGGTTTAAGAATTTGATGGCAAAGTGGAAAATTAGTCCTGGAGATCTTTGTACGCAGTATGATGCACTTAACGACACTTAACTACACTTCAAATAGTTACGATGGTAAATGTAATGTTATTTGTTAAGAATCATAATAAAGGGAGGAAAACAAGGCAAATAAACAGATGCCTGCAGAGAAAGGAAGAGAGAAACTCTCATCACTGGAAGTAAGACAAGCTATACCGTCGCAAGACCTCCTTCTGTCATCACAGTGATCAAATTCTTGACTTCTCAAAGTGGTAGATTCTGTTCTGGGAGGCTAATCTTCATGAAATACGCTAACAAACATTCTCTTGACTCTTTGGGATTATTTCCATTGACTGTGGAAATGTCATCAGGCGGATCTTTGTCAGTGAAATATTTCAGCCTTTCTACCAACTGCTCATTGTGAAATTCTTGCTATCTTCTGCCATGTCACAGTATTATTAAGCATTAAAGAAAATCTAGGTAGTAGTCTGAATCATACAGGATTGTAAGAGATATTAAAGAAAAAAGTGGGTTGCAGCCTGATCTGACATAATAGTAAAATCTGAGAAAAAGATGTCTTCCATTAAGAAAATTCTCAGAATATTACATTTCATAAGAAATTCTGGTATATTTAGAATTAAGAGGTACAAGTTAGCGTACTACTTCAGTATCCCACATTGTCCTATGCTAATGATATTTTATTAATTATTTCAAAGCAATCCTTTATGAAAAATGGCATTTAGCAGAAGTGCTAATGATGTCATATTTTCAAAATTCATATTTTCTCTATTGCTCAATGCTATCTGTATTAATGGCCATATATATACGTATATGTATGTATAATTTTAACTATGCCCTGTTTTCATGTTCCTGAATAGCATTTCTTTAAAGTTCTATGCGATTTTACTTACAGAAAATTTCTTTTTTTCTATTGTTTCTGTCCTGTTTTTTAATTTCTTAGTAAGTCTGCCTATGTTTTGCAATAGTTTATAGTTTTGAGTGCTGCATGATATTCTTGCTCAAATATTTCATATTAATTTTAGGTAATACTTCTCCAACTTTAACCTTCCTCCTTACCAGTTTATTTTCTTTCCAGGATCACTCTATACATGTTGTTAATTGCTTTCAAAATTTATTGTTGTCTAAAATTCTGAAGCTTCTACATTTTCTTTTGCTATCAAAAATTATGTCTGAATTATTAACATCACCTAAGCAGATATCATTCTGCATATTACTAATATTTTAAAATCAGCAAATGGTATTACATTTGATTCACCACGTTTTTTGTACTTCTGAAGAAATTAACTTTAGACACCTTTGGCAATTAAAACATAGTATAATTTTACAATATGTCATTTAAATTTCTTGGTGAATTGTTGAATTCCTTTCTTAACATGAAGATAACTAATTATTTGCATCTAGGGTAAAAAGGTAGAGAAAAGACCCTTTTCAGCATACATCAAGACTGATACATCTGTATGAACACTGCATATGATTTTAACTTTTTCCAATATTATCATTTCTTCGCCTTTTTTATTAGCTGCAATAAATTCCCTAAGTATATAATTCTTATCACAATACTAATTTATTTGTTTAAAAATTATTATAATTTTATTTGCATTTAGTACTGATAATAACTTCACTTGAATTTAAGATACCTAAATGTCACTTTCTACTTGAAGCAGAGAGCAGAGCTGCACAGCTGTAATCCTGACACCTGGGACACTGAGGCAGAGTACCCGTGAGTTCAGGCCAGCCTCAACTATGTAGTGTGAACCCATCTTGAAGTACACACATACAATTTTCAAATTGAAAAACAGAAATAAAACAAAGACATTGTAGCAAAGGATGTCAAGATCATTTCACTCGGAGTATACATGCTTGTATACTAGTCATGTGGTGCTAGAGAATACAAATCTGCAAAATTCTACAACCCTGAATTAGTACAGCAGAAACAAATTCCCTGAATAAGAGGAATACAGGCTGTGGTCTTCAAAGCCACCTCTTAGTACTACTCTGAAATTAACTGTACAGCACTTACACACCTCAGCTGCCGTTTCTCCGGTGTCTCAAGCCTTTCTCTCAGTGACATTTTGCATCATTCCTAACAATCTTCCCTTCCCTATGATCATCTTTATAAACTGTCTCCACTGTCTGCTTCAATTATGCCACTTTTATTACCCTTACAGACCACTTTTCTACAGAATGAACAAAGAATAGAAATTCAAAATAGATTCCAATAATCTCACTTAAAATTTCCTATGTGCTCATGGGAGTGAAGTCTTTAAAAATGCACGCACTGGAAAAAAACTGTTACCTTACATTGCTCTAATAGAAACCATTTCTACAAAATGTTGTAAGAACTGACCCCCCAGCAGCTACCTGTTAGTCAAATAGGTGTCAAAATAATTATAATTTGATTTTGATTTCTGTGTAGGGATCTTTTTATTTCCAGCCTCCATATTTGTAAATATACCATAAGTATTCTTTCTCATCTTAATAATACCATGAAAAACCCACTGTATTTAAGTAAATTTAAGATTCTGTGGAGGCAAGGGTTGCATCTGATAGTTGTCAGGTGCTAAATAAATATTAGTGATTTAATTAACGACATACAAAAATAATAAATTGACTCAAGCAATTCCCTAAACATATAAAACCAAATTAATTAGACTATCCTGTACAAATGTACTGATATATAACTGCTGGGCAGTCAGTATAAATCAGGGATGGGCAGTGGGCTGTCTACTGGCCACCTGCCTTCTATCTAACGCTGGGATCTGCCTGCAATTTTCTTTCAAATAGGACTTCGGAATTCGTGAAAGAAGAGAAGAATAAATTTAATGAGAAACAAAGGCACAGATAAAGAACGAGAAAGGCTTTCTTATGACAACATCTGACCCACAGAGAAGACCTTTAAGAATGTTCTAACACGGGGGCTGATAAGTCCTTGCAGGAAAAGAAGTTAAATAGTGTTGGAAGCTGGGAAACGAACAGTAAAATTATGCACAGAAGGGCTGACACTGAAAGCTGCTGGCTGGAGCCCATCCTCATATACAGACCTGGCGTGTCTATTTCCAGAAAACGAGGGTGACACATTGCTCTGGCTCATACAATTTCTCCTGTTTTCTTACAGAGAATTAACCCACAGCCATTGGAAAAGAAGGCTCGGACTAAGACTCTCTACTTTTGCTTTTTTATCATGCTCCACATAAAAAAATAATTCTGGTCACATGCTAAGCCCTCAGCAAATGGGTTATGAATGGAAATCCCAACATTCTAGTCAGTCTATCGGGTAAAATCCTAATGGGGAAGTGACTCTCGTGAAGCCACCTAACTTTTCTGGACATTCTCTATCTTCAGAATGAGAATGGCTTTTGCTGGACTCCGAATGTGCTGTAAAAACTCAAAAGGAGAATGAAAATCCAAGGTCTGAAAAATAAGAAACATATCTCCATCTCAAATACTCCTTTTGATTTGTATTTTTTGGTAGTAATGGCTTTCCTATGGAATAATTTTTGATACATTGCACAAAACATTGGATAAATCTGAACATATGTGTGCACTGGGAAAACCACAATCAAAATAATAGACTTATGTATGACCCTGAGATGTTTCCTCCTACTTCTATTCTTTGCAGTCTACCATCTTTCCTTCCTCAGACAAATATAGGTTTTCTAGAATCCTATACAAATGAAATCGTATTGTACAGTGTTTCTTTTTTGTGTGTTGACTTCTTTCAGTTGGTATGATAATTTTAAAATTCATCCATATTTTAACACGTCACTACTTTATTAGACTTTATTGGGCATATTCCATTTTATGTACATATAAAATGTTTTATATATTTAAATATTAAGACTATTTCCACTTGGGAAAGTATGTAGATAGTATTATAAACAAAAAAGTTACAATTGTATGCATTTTACAGTAATATGATATATTTGTGTTCCATGGGTATGTATCTATAATGTAGAGTGATAAGAAATACGGTAGATATGTGTGATATTGTAAGAAATGATTAACCTGTTTTCAAATAGTTGCAGTTTTCCTTTTCTACTTGCACTGAAAGAGTTTTAGTTAGTCTGCATTCATATCAACATTGGTTTGGTTGGCGCTTTCAATTTTAGCCAAATGAAATATCTCGGGGCTGGGGATTTAGCTCAGCGGCACAGCACTTGCCTGGCAAGTGAAATGTTGTGAATTCAATTCCTGGTACTGGAAAAAAAAAAAAAAAGAAATATCTCATAGTCTCAATTTACATTTCCTGATGACTAATAATATTAAGCATCTTTTTCTCTTCCTCATTTGCGTGGGTTATGTGTTCCTTCCTTGGTGAAGTGTGTTTAAACTATTTTTCCAATATCTGTTAGTCTGTTTCTTATTATTGAGCTTTAATGCTTTTTCTATATTTTTCCTAAATGGTCTTGATTATGTGGGTTATTTGCAAATATTTCTTCAAATCTATGGTTTGTCTTTTATTCTGTTAGTATATATTTTATGTAGCTCAATTTTTTAATCAAATGTTTAGTCCTAGAGTAGTTTATTTTACAGTAATTCAGAAATAAATTCTAACGGTCATAAAGAAATAAAAAGAGCTCAGAAGCAAACAGTTTCCCAAGAAGAATAAACTTGTAACACTCACACAGATTGGTTTCCAGGTGTATTTTTTGAACTGCTGTGTTCAAACAGTGTAGTTTTGTGATGAAGGTAGGGAAGGAAAGAAGTGGAACTAAAATGACTGCCAGTAAATGTAGCCACACAGACCAGAGTAGCTGATTTTGAACAAATTTGCAATAAAGTACAATAAAAAGATAGACTTAACAAATGCTACTAGAAAAATTGAATTTTCATACTTTATTTAAAAAGCACTGTGATCCATATTTTAGATTCTAAGCCTTATTGACTCAAATTGAGAAATACTTATAAGAAAATTCTAAGAGAAAACTTTTTGGACCTTGAACTAAAAAGAGTTCTTACATTTAATTCTGTAAGCAAAATCCATAAAATAAAACAAAGGGCATAAATGAACTTTTTGAAATTTAGAACTTCACATTAGCATCTAGATGATTAAAAATAGTGTCAATTTGCTTAGCAACAAACTCCTATTCAACAACCTGGGTAATTTCATAGGTTAAAAGGAAAATAAGCCAGACTCAGTGATGGACACCTGTCACCCCAGCACTCTGAGAGCCCAAGGCCAAAAGGTCACAAACCTGAGCCCAGTCTGGGCACTTTAGCAACCTAGGGAACTCTACCTCAAGATTAAAAACATAAAATAACTGTGGCTGTAGCTCAATATGACAGTTCTGAGTTCAATCCCCAATACTGAGAAAAAAAGGCAGAGGGAGCGGGTAGCGGGATTTACAGAAAAGATGTTTATTTTGAATACTTAAAAATGACAAAATATAAAAATGTATTTAAACTAGTTTGAATTTTGTGGATTTGTGAGAAAATGTTTGCATCACTTCTTGAAATAAAACAAAAAAATCGTGAAGAAAATGTGTATAAAAGTGCTATGTAGCAAAGTGACAGATTGTGTGTACATTCTACTAAAAGGAGGCCAAACAAGTTGACATGCCTACTTAACATTTCTTGCTGTTGTTAAATAATGTAAAGAATACAATATAAAGCCAATGCAGAAGCAAATGCTATAGATATGACAAAGCTTCAGTATCACTTACGAATCTGTAGTCACCGCTGGATATCGCGAGGCCTCGCTGTCCAATCAAACGCCTCATTTCCCCTCCGGTAAGCTTTCTCCTTCCAACTGACCGGCTTGTGCGGTGGTCACCGCCGTTTGTCTATAAAAGTACTATTAAAGAGTGATGCATATAAAGAAAAAATTGTAGAAATTGATGAGTACTTACACAGCTGCTGTATCTGCGAAACATTACCTACATCGACAAGAAGACCGGCCTTAGTCTCAAGGAACCTCATCCTATCTGCAAGCAGTAACCCTCGCCCAGGTGCATCAAAAACTATACTAAATGGCTAAATATTTTAAAAAGTCCCTTCATCTGAAAATGAGAAAAAGATGGCTATTATCGCTGTTCAGATTCAACATTATATTTTGAAGTCATAACTAGTATAATAAATCAAAAGTAACAAGATAAATAAATAAATAAAATTAGGGATTAATTGTGAATACAAAATATCAGTAATAAAACCAATAGAATTAGTAAGTGAATTTTACAAGATTCTGTATCAATTTTACTGTTTGTTCTATTTCTGTTTTCATTTCACTTTTGCCTCCATGGCATTGAGGCAGCTACATTTTCAAGATCCGAGCCCTTCCGTTTAGCTTGTTAGCTCGCCTTTGTTATGTTGTATTACGCTTTTATGCGATGACTAAGGCCTGCTCTGCACGTGTTTTCTTCTCAACATTTCTTTGTACTCCTCAAATTCTTCAATGTCGGAAGATCTTCCCTCTACATTGGTTGCATCTGTACAACCATATAATAGAAATTAAAGCTGACAAAAAAATAGTAGTACTGGAGCATGCCTGTAATTTCAGCATTCTTGGAACCTGCAGAAGAGTCTAAACTCAGGTCAAGGATGGTCCACTTAGGAACTGGACCAGCCTCTATCTCAAAGAAAAAAAAAAAAAAAAAAAGAAGAAGAAGAAGAAGAAAAGATCTGGAATGTACTGTAGCATGGATTTAAGTCACAGTACCATGAGAAGAAATCAGATAAAAAAGACAAATACACCTTCATTTAAAATAAGAAAAATTATTTGCCTGTTAATGTAAATAACTTTCTCTGAAAAATGCTAACATTTCCGAAAGAAAAAAATATACATAGGATTGTACTACATGTTTTGGAAATAACTTCATCATCTAATTTAAAGAGAGAAATCTGGATTCATATTTGTGCTTTATTCAGACTTGGATAGCTTATTTATTTTAATGAAAATATTAAAGGATAAAAGATCCCATAGAGATATGTAACTAGAAGAGGGAGTATATCCTTAGCCTTTTTTAAATAATGGCAAATATTGTTTCTTTGATATTATAACCAATATCAACAAATGGTAGTATCTTGTTTATACATAAAAATATGTAGCATATTAAAATCTTACATGTAATTATCAATACCCATATCATCAGAAAGTATTTAGATACAGTACTAGAGAGGTATATAATTCATGGTATTAAGTATGCTTCAATAATTCTAATTTCTGTTTGAGAGGACATATGTTATTACCCACAACGAAGTCTTTTAGTAAAAGTGATAGAATCATTTTATTTTTAAGAACACACTACTCAGTTTGGTGTGGTGGAGCATGCCTGTAATTCCAGCACTCAGGAGGCTGAGGCAGGAGAATCATTCCAAGTTTAAGGCCAGCCTAAGCTACATAAGTGAGTCCAGACCTACCTGAACTATACAGTGAGACCCTGTGTCAAAAACAAACAAACAACAAACAAAAAAATAATTTACTTCTCAAATATCAGATTTACATGTTTATATTTTCATGTCAGTCTTTTTATAGAATGAAAATTATGCTTCATGAAAAGGTAGCTATTTCAGCTCACAACTCAAATAATCACATGTGTGCATTTCCCAGACATGATCAGCGTATTGTGGTATCCAGGAAAACGTTTTCTCGTGGGCTTCCCATTTCAGTTTTCATTTCAGCACAGAGTATTAGTGATGTTTACTCAACAGCATTCCTGAGCAAACTTTGTGCTCATGTTCATTTGGGTGCATGGGAATACAGTGGCTACTGATATTATTCTGTGCTATAGATTTGATTTAGGCCAAAATCCCACCCTTTATACACACCATTTTTTTGCACAGATTAAAAATCAATTCATTGAAAATGATGAATACTATTTTATTATTCAGAAAAGATTTGTTGTTTTAGACCCCAAGAAAGCTAGGAAATTCAGATCTTGTACCAAACCACAGAGAAGGAAATAATTTTAGAATACTTGGACTCCATTTACCTTTGTAATGCCTTTTATGCTATTATTGTTATATCTAAGTATGCATGCATTGTCAAAACCTAGAGGAGATTGCTTATGCCTTGTAAAAATGATATTTTCATTAATTTACCCACTCATTTACAATTTCCAGTGGTCTTTATCTTTGCTGTACTTTTATATTTCCATTAGGAATCATTTTTCTTTTACTTGGACAGTTGCCTTTAGAAGACCCATCTACATGAGCCGCAAAAAATGATTCCTTTGTTTTTAATGTTTGCAACTTTACTTTGTCCTTGTTAGAGAATATTTTTGCTAGAGATAGAATTTTAAGGTGTTATTTATTATTGCTGTTTTATCATTTTTAGTCCTTCAGAGATGTGACTCCAGTGTCTTATGTTTTCTACAATTTCTTAGCCTTATCCAAATATTTGACCAGACAGATTTTGTTTATTCTATATGTATTTGCCTAGTTTTTCAACTTGTTTTCAGAAAGGCTTTTTTTCCCCAGTACAAGCTATGCCGTCATACCCGAAAACATAATTTTTTATTCAATTTTTTTATTATAAACTGAAATAGTGGAAGCAAGGTTGTATCTCATTCTGATTGCTCTTAATTATTACAAGTGTCCAGGTACTCCAATATTTGCTTAATATTTATGACTTTAAGTTTTGGGAGGAAGCCAGATACGTTTAATCTGTCCAAACACTGCTTCCTGTGGTTTTAACATAGAAAGCAGGCATTTGTCTTTATGACAAAATCGTTTTGATAAACCTTTTCGGTCATAAATATGTGGGTCAAATACCTTCACACTGCTTTGGCAGCAGGCCTAAATATGTGTTGAGTAATAAAAAGCCAATTCTTTGAAAGAAGTTAAGTATTTTCATTATGATACAAAAGCTTACACTAGGAGAATAGTGTAAATTTGGCATCTTATCAGAGTGAGTATTTGTACATTAAAAATGAGTCTTCAACCTCCTGTGGAAAGTAGAACTGAAAGTAGAGGATGCAGTAGAAAAGAAAAAAGAATAAGGTCAAGAAGGAGGGAATGGCCAACAGCACATCCACTAAGAAGAAGAGCAACCGGTAAGATGCTGCAGAAGGGTAAAAGGAGAGGTGAGTCTACTGAGTGTCCCCTGAGAGAGTTTATAGCCACAGACAAAAGTAACATCAGAGGCCTCCATCCTTAAGATTCTAGGAATTATTTAAGCTGATTAATACAATTATTGTTTGCTTTCAGGAGGAAACTCTCACTGTCTTCTTTGCAATAGGAGATGAGCACATAACCTTAAAAGGACAGAATCTGTTAGGACCAAATTGGAGAATTTGTATGGGAAAGGTTTCAGAGGAACACATGGCATATTTAAAAGAATGATAAAAAGCAATCTATGAATCTGAGCTTGCAACTAAAATATATACTCACAGAAGAATCAGTGAATTAAAATCAACATTAAAAATGTTTAGAATTACAAGCTACAGTATGACTTTAAGAAAAGTAGTCCACGCTGGTAAGTTCCAGCTATTAGGTCCAGAGAGCTACCTAAAATGAACAGGCCTTTGGTTAGAGCTTCTAATACATCAGTTAAACAGATTTTTAGCTATGCTCTTTTTCTGTGAAAGCACAAAATGGAAAATCTCTAAAATTTGAAAACTTCAAAGCATTGTTGGAAATTGATTTATACTGTAAAACTACATACTATTAGAGAGAAGGTAAATTCTCTTTTCTTTCGTTCATTCTCCTTAAAAGGGTTTGCAAGTATTAAAGAGTTTTTGCAGTTTGCAGAAACAGAGTGAAGCAAACAATAACAGTACTTTTCCACTGGCGTAAATACTCTTACTTTCTTACTTCATGAATATTATGCAAAATACGCAGCAAAACACTTTTTAAAATGACAGTCAACCAACTAATTGCTTCATTCCTACATATATCATTTCATAATATCTTAGATAAGTTTTTAAATAAATAAATTAATTTTACGGTTTGCTGTCAAAATATCATTATTTTGTTTATTTAAGTACTCAAAGTCTAAACAGAGAATGCATCTTCATCTCTCTGTCTCTTTCTTGCTTCTTCTTCACAAATACATATTCACAAGTATGCCCATGTCTGATTATATTACTTAAACGTATTTGTTTCTGCATTCCATGTTAACATATAGATCTATAACACAACGTACATGAAGGCTTCTATAAGTCTCCGATTCCTCATTTTAGCTTTAGTTCCCAGCACATGTCCAATACACTTATTAACCAACCATTACAACTGCGTTAAGATGTTGAGGCAGCCATGGCCTTTGTCCCTGTCAGTGGTGTTGGCTCGGGCTGACACATAGCTGCAAGGCATGACGGATCAAAGTAATTAAAGTTCCAGTCCTTTACCTTTCTATGTTCAACATCAACTCAGCCAGCCCTCACCCTGAGCTGCTAGTCCTGCAATATCACCAGATACATGTTCGAGTGAGGGTTTGTAAATAATGTAGAAGTACCATTCACTTGTATGTATTAAACAGATTTGTCAGCATTTTCCTTTTAGAGTTTATTTATGTATTATTAAATTCTATATACATGAAGGTTTTTTTTTGAAATAACTGACTTTCAATGAGTTTATAGCCAAATCTCTTTGCCTTAGTATTTAAGATAAGAATCATCATAGGTAAAAGTTATACCCATACATAAATTTATAAAGGTAGAAGAAACTTGGCTTCATTAAGCCAAATAAATATGATTTAATCTCTGTAAGTTCACAACATAAATGCCTTTTTACAGATTTCTTAGATGAAAAAAATCACTTACAGTTTAATTTTGTACCACTGATAGCCAGTTTTTCCAATTTAAGGAAGTAAACATTAATAATTGATTTAAATTAAAAATTGAGTTTCTGACAGAGCACTTTATTCACATGACTTTCAATTCTGAATAGTAGCTGTGTTGATTGACACTAGGCCACATTTCCCATTACTTTTTCAATAGTTTGTATTTTCTAAATGATAGACCTTAGGACTACAAACGCAGCTTCCTTTTAATGATACTTTGATATGGCACTCACCTTAAGAGTCTATTTAATGACACTGACAAATAATGTCTAATTCCACCCCTTGACTTTATTTTATTTGATCTTTCCTTGCCTTTTTAAATTTACCATACTAAATTGATAATATTTAATTTTTTGGTCATAAACTCTTTAAATATTTGTATATTCGCTAAGATTCTATTTGACAAAGTGCTTCACAATTATTTATTTTAATGTTTTAATTCATCAATTTTGGTTTCTTTATATAAAGATAGACAGTTTAGATGGAAATTAACTATCATTATATCTTAAGAAAAAGGACGCAAGCATTTTTCAACAGAAGCAAGCCCGTTCTATTAGATCTATTATTTGGACAGACTATTAACTCAGTGAAATTACTACTTTAACAATCTTCTTTGAAAATTTAGATCCTTAACAGATTTACAGACACAATAACGCAGTCATTGTCAATATTTGATTAGTGTCATGCCTTAATTGCTTTCTGTTGATAGATGGCTTTAGGATAATATATTTGTTCCAAGTTTCCTACATGAAACATGCTTTTGATCCTGACGTTATCCTGTTAGAGTTTCCTGGCCCCTGGCGTTCAGTTCCATAAAGCAGCGTGTTCATTTAGCTGTGGGTGCACCATCCTCCAAGACAGCGTGCAGTCAACACAACTCCACGGCGCACGTGATACACTGGTGATGCGGGATTCTCTTCACGGGGCTGCCCTGTCTTCTTAAAGCAGAGAAATTTTACCACACGCATTATTTTTGTTAATTTACTCAATAAAAATCACTACAAAGTGCCTGGGATTTTAGTTAAAATGACTTTTATGGCCCACGAAAGCCAGCTGTAAAGGGTACCAGAGGAGTTAGCCTGCTTTGGTCAGACTTTTAGTAAACTAAGAGGGAAGGAAAAGTGGAGGGCTGACCAGTGGGGTGTGCGTGACTTCGCGTCCGTGTACAAGACGTGTGATTGATTACACCGCAGAATGTGGATATAACAGCACAGTTAAAACTGTCCTCCTTTGATCATCATTAATTCATAATGGAATTTTAATAAAAATGTGAAAAAGAACTCATTTTAAGATTGAAACAAATCTCATGAATGTTGACAATTATCAATTTTCCCAACAATACATATTAAAGTGGAGCACTAGATAACGTAGTATTTGTCTGGACAGAAACTTCATGATGAATCTGCGCTTGACAAAATAATAAGATATCACTTAATTTTTAGAAGTACGATTTTTAAACCTAAAGTGTAGTAATCACTGAAAATACTAGTGGTATATAAATATTTTCAAAATATGAAAAATGTTTTAAATTAAACATATTCTAGGCAGATAAAAAGAACTCTAATCAAAATCCACCTCCATGTTACACAGCAGTGTGTCTTTGGCCCTTCGTCTCTAGAATTTGTACCTTTGGTTTTGTTTTCCATGTTAGCGGGAAGATGGCCCGGTGCACAGCGCCTGCCTGGTAAGCGCAAGGTCCTGAGTTCGATTCCTGGTACAAAACAACAACTAAACAATCAATGTTATTGTATGGGCTAACTCAGTACCCACTGTGCGGAGGGAAAAGAACTAATACGGATGACAATTTAAACATATGGGTTGGGGCTGGGAATTTAGCTCAGCGGAAAAAGCGCCTGCCTGGCAAGCGCAAGGTCATGAGTTCGGTTCCTGGTACCGGAGAAAAACCAAAAAAAAAAAAAAATAAATAAATAAAAATAAACATATGGGTTAATTTGGTTTGCTTTACCAGGAAAAGTAATGAAAGCACTTGTTTGAAAATAAATTGTCTGTATCCCAGCACTTGGGAGGCTGAGGTAGGAGGATCACTATGAGTTCTAGGCTTGCCTGGACTACATAGTAAGTTCAAGCCTTCGTGAATTGCATACTGAGACCATGGCTCACATACACACACAAATGGGAAAAGAAAAGGAAAGAAGTTATCTTTATCATATAAATATCACATAAAGATATTTTCCCTTCTTATTTTTACATTTTGAGAGGGATTTGTATTGAATATTATCAAATATCAGTTTTATACGTATTCAAATGATGGTTTGACTTTAATCAATATTATATAACTATATTAATTCTCTTTTATGAGATAATCTCCATATCCCTAGCTGAAATTTGGATTGAGGGTAATGAAGTACTCTTAACCCGAGAATCATCTTTCAGAATTTTATTAGGTTTTACATTTTCTTAATATGAGAATGTAGTCTATAATTTTTATTGGATTATTTTTAAGGATTAAGATTATGCTAATTTCTTATAATCCATAGGAGAAATGCCGATATTTTATTTCATTTTGCAGATATAAACAAACCTCGACCTTTTTCTCCAACAATCCAATTTTAGACTCCTGCAAAATACAAAATGTGAAGCAAAGATGGTCAAAAAGAAAGTAAAAGTAAAATATCATTTTTATGAAGAAATTGTCTGATTTAGTAAATTAAAGTTTAAATGCACTTATATAAGTATCTAATAGTATATATTTATTTTTCTTCATAATTGCTTTATGATCTTGATTTCTAGAAAATAATTAACATCATCACATAACATCAGAAAATAAACACTGAAATGCTTTCAGATGACTTTAATACTGGCTCTCACTCTAGTGAGAGTGCCCCAATTCTTCTAAAGGGCCAGCATGTATTTACTGGTGTAAAATGACATTATTTTTAAATTCCACAAAAGCATTTCATTTTTGATTATAAAGTTATGAATTCCTATATAGACAAAACTCATTACTTTTCCCAATTTGTGTCAATATATTATATCTACTCAATTTTATACTGGTTGCTATGCTAAATCTGCTTCACATAAGGCATTGATATAAGTTTATTGGTTCATTTTAGACATACATAATCACAATGATCATATTCATCACGGGGAATTTGTCTCTGTACATGATATATTTTGATTTCTCTATTTTTTGAAGCCTCTCTCCTCTCTTCCACCCATCTTCCTCTCCCTATTTACAAAGCTTTATTTATCTTATTTAATCATTTTTTTTTCCTTTTCACTTCCTTCTTTTCCCTCATTCTGCAACCTAGTTCTTCATTCTTTTTCAGCAATTTCTTCCCATTTCGGGACTGGGGATTTAGCTTAGCGGCACAGCGCCTGCTTGGTAAGTGCAAGGTCGTGAGTTTGATTCCCAGTACTGGAAAAAAAAAATCCAAAAAAAAAAAATTTCTTCCGATTTCATAAGATCTACTGGACATTTTGATCCTTATTTACTCTTTTAGTTTCTCACATCAAGGGGACAATGTGATTTTTACACATGTGAGTTTGATTTATTTCACTTAAGAGCATTGGTCTCAAGGTGCATCCGTTTACCAAGAAATACCTCAAATTCATCTTTCTTTATTGCCAGCTAGCATTCCATTATACAAGAAAACACCCTCCTTAACCATTCCTTGGTTGATGGGCATTTGGATTATTATCACAATGTATCTATTACAAATGGTGCTGCTATAAACGTGGACACACATATATCATTGTGGTATGATGTCTTGAATTCTTCTGGGGAGATAGTGGGTTTTTTGTTTATTTATTTGAGTTTATTTTTAATTACAGATGCCACTGAGTATTTCAAATCTTTGGTCTTTCCTTAGGAAAATGAATGCAAATCTAAAATTACAAATTAAACATAAAGTTTATTATCAATCCATCATAACTATTGACGAGCCCATGATAGTTACCTATAACCTGAGAAATACTGGACTGCTTAAATCATGTCCCATCCAAGTACTAACCAGGCCCGACACTGCTTAGCTTCCGAGATCAGACGAGATCGGGCGCGTTCAGGGTGGTATGGCCGTAGACAGGACTGCTTAAATGATGTTTGGATAGTCTGATTTTCAATAAGCTTACATAAAAAGAAAGATTAAAACTTGATCCCAAATAAGCACTTTATGCCACAGAGAGTTAGGATGGTAACTTTTATATCAACTATGTGAAGAAATCTTCAGTGGAAATGACCTATTTTCATAGTTTACATCTTTTAAATGTGCAAAGTACAAGACACTTTCTCTTGGAATTATAGAAATAAGAAAAATCATATTCCATTTACTTTTACAATTAATTTGAATTCATAGTGTCTCATCAAACCTGGTTTTGTTGAAGGAATCACCTGCATTTAGTTAGAGCTCTTTTGGAAATCCAAGAAACTGTTGAAGTTCTATAAATCTGATAAACTTTGTGCAGAATAATTTATAAATTTAAATCTCGATATTTCCATGGTATTCTTTGTTCATGATTTTTGACACTCACTTGTGAATACACCCATTTATTTCACATGTATGGAAACAGGGCCACAGAATTAAACCATGGAATTCAGAACAGGAAACTTAATACGTGTGTATTCAGTAGACAGACCCTATGTGACTGGAGAGCTATGAAGGATGTATATTTCATTCTGAAGTTTTCTGAAATATGGGTGGTTGATATTTTTGAGTTCTGTACGTCCTCTTGGTATCTCACAAAACATAAACATTCTGCCTGTGCAGTTTCAATAGGAAAAAATATGTAAAACATTAAGGTTGACATTAGATAGTAAGAGTTATCAAGAAGTACATGGGTAAGTCAACATTTTTAACCTGCTTAAAATTTCATCTGATTCAAAGAAAAGTAGTTTTCCATCACTAACTGTGATATAAACTCAATTTTTCTTTATATTTTGAGTGCATTGCAAAACATTTATATAAATTCATATTATTTCAGATATTTGTTTTCATGAGTCTGTTCTCTGTACTTAGACATGACAATGTATATGGAAAATTGATCATTTGTTTGTTTACAATAATGTGCAGTTGAACAATGGCAAACTCAATGTTTTATTTATTCTACAATACTGCCCAAATTATTGCATGCTTTAAAAGAAAGGCCACATTTTGGAAAATGTGCTTATGTAAATGAACCTGTGAAAATATGGCATCTTTCTGTATATGCAAAAAAACATATTAATTGCCAGACTTTTGTTCATTTCATGTAGACAATATTCAATATTATACATAAATATAACATATTTAAAATAGATTCCAATATGTTATGTACTTATACTTCTAACATATGTCACTCAATATTCATATGATGAAAAAATAAATTTCACGATAATTTCTCTCTTTAGGGTATCAAAACCTAAAAAAGTGATATGTTAACAAAATTCTACTTAATGTTACTGAGCAGAAAAGTACAGGTAAGGAACATGAGCCATCTCAAACTCCCAAATGATATCTATTGACAACCCTTCACACAAAAATACACAAACACCAGATACTCCTGTTGTCTCAGGGCAACAAGGAACATCTGTTTGTTTTTTCTGAAATACTGCTAAGTATAAACTAGAGCAGGTAATGTTAGACTAAACTGTAGAACCAAAAACAAGCACTAATATCACTTAGAATAAAAAATTCTAAAATAGCTGTAACATTTATATTCAAGAAAAATTTCATTATTGCTTTTAAAACAGCAGACCTCAGTGCACTTTGCACATTTGTAAGAAAAAAAACGCTAGAAGGAAAATTGCATTCATTTTTTAAAACTTTTCAACAGTAACTACAATTTTTAAATTAATTCTCCAGATTTTGTAGTTTTACTTTTTTATTTTTTGTTATTTTTATAAAATCTAATTCCTCCAATATTTAGGCCATACATGAATGTAATGTTCTACAATTCTCTTCTACTATCATGGGCATTTTGTCCAACAAAATAAATTTGTAAATTTATGGCAGGCTTTTTAGATACAAAGACTATATATGGCATCATGTAACTCATGATTATTTAATGAAACTACAAATTTAAAATATCATAAGTAAAATTATACTTATTTTAAGCAGGACTACTAATATTATATTCATCACACTGCTGGTATGTGTAGAAATCAGCTAATTTTTAAAAACTACATTCATCTTCAAGACTATCAATATTACAAATAAAAGAAATTTTGATTACTTTATACAAAGAATAAAGAACACATTTAATAATCTTAAAAGATCTGCTTATATATGAACTTGTATATCCACAGTTTAATCAGAAGGTTAGTATATTTGCACTTTTACTTTTTATGCCATTTTTATGACATAACCTTTTATTTCAATAAATATCCAACTACAAAATTATACTTAAGAATTACCACTCTCTAAATGCCATAACATGGTATAGTTATTAATTTATCAATAATGCATTTTTATTTGCGTATAGTTCAACATTTTAGAAATCTAGAATTAATCAGAAATGGTATTCACATTTTGATATACTTCCTTCCATGTCTCTTTTATTTTCTATCAATAATTATTTTTAAGCTATTTCTGATGTCATTGTTTACAATCTACTTGGTGGCACTTCTGGAATGACATCATAGTATGAGTTACATTTTCCTCTCCCCAACAAATGATCATAACCCTTGAAAAATACATAAAAATATCAAAATGCAAATTGGAAATTGTTCTAACGGCACATGGGATGTTCATTCAAGGAAATCTCCTACACAAACAGCACCTGTGCTACTTAGAGGAATCACTTAATTAGAATGAACTAACAAGTAAATGTGTGACCAGTAGAGAGAGACTTTATAAAAGACAACAGGAAGATGTAATTCAGTCCCTCACTATTTCAGAGCAGTGTGCATGTGCTTGAGACTGAGCGCTCTGAGAAAGGACAGCAGAGAGCACACATGCAGAGAAAATGCTTAAATACAGTTCAGTAAGGCACGCAACACGAGCAAGCAAACAACTGCAAAAAAAACCCTTGCAGAAGGGGAAAATAAAGGTCAAAATCGCTGCATTACATTACCTCAATTGGTCAATATTCAACACAATTTTAAGAAACATGCAAGAAACAGGAAAGTATGACCAATAAAATAGAGTATGTCATGAAGAGCAGAAGTCTTTAAATGCCCTATTACATCAGCTTTAAGATAAAGACTTCAAAAGAGTAAGTGTAAAGACATCCAGCAGCTAAAAAATCCATGCTGGCAGGAAAAAAGACAAACAATATTCATGAAATAAAAACACCAGGAAAGAGAGAGGGATTATTTCAAACAATAAAAATACAAAGTTAGAAGTTAAAACTTCTAACACTTGAAATAAAAAGTTCACTAGATAGCAAACTAATAGATCCTCCAAGCTCCATGCCAGCATAGGAAATTCGGTGAGACCTGTTTCAAAACAAAAATTAGGTGACCTGGGGAGGTACCCTAGTGGTATAGCACCCCTAAACCCAATCCATGTGTACCTCGAATGATAATCATAAATTGTTTTTCCATGAGGGTATAAAACATGAGTGATTTTGAAATAATAATCAATGGAAATTATACGTTCTGAAAGTCAGCTTAAGGAATCATAAAGGAGAAAATATGAAAAGGTTGTGGGTTCAATAAACATACCAATACACGTAATAAGCCAGGAGAAATAAAAACAATGAAATTAAGAAGAATCAAAGAAATCATGCTTTAATATTTCAAAACATTTCCAATAATATAATATACAAAAGTGAGAGGTCCCCTAAGTTCTATAAAGGTATAAAGCAAAGAAACTCCAAGCCAGATGTATCGTAGTAAAATTTTGAAAACAAAACTAAAGGAGAAAGTATTGAGAAGCAGAAAAAATGCCTCAACATGTCCAAGGGAAACCTAAAAAAAAAGTAACAGTTGACTTTTCATTCAAATGAATTGGTGCCGAAAGGCAGTTGGTTAACGTAGCCAAAGTACTGAACCAATCAACCAAAAGCAATATTTTCTTTCAAGATTATAAAACAGTAGCAGAGATTTGTTATTAAAAGAAACACTAAACTTCTGAAACTAGTACAAACAGCAAATAAACATATAAAAATGTTCAACATCACTGGTCATTTGAGAGATGCAAATTAAAAAAAATGTAGATTTCATCTCTCTCCAGGAACAATGACTGTTATAGAGAAATCAGCCATTAACAAATAGCGGCAAGGCTATGGGGCAAAAGGAATCTTGCTCCGTTGTTGGGAGGGTACATTGGTGCAATCACTGTGGCAATCAGTGTGGATTATCCTCAAAAAACTGAAACGAGGAGTTCTATTTTAGCCAGCTATTCCTCTGCTTGGTAACTTCCCAAAATAATTAAAAGTATCATACTACAATGATATATGCATATACATGTTTATAATGGCACAATCTATATAGCTAATCTTGGATTCAGTCCAAATGCCCATCAAGAGATGAATGGATAAAGAAGATGGAATTTTTTTTATATATAATGGAGTATTACTCTGAATCAAAATGGCAAATAAGGACCAAAATACATAATAGATATTAGGAAAGAGACAATTTCAAGTGGGAAAGGGGTTAGCAGGAGAAGGAGAGGAGAAGAATAAAAAAAAATACATGGGAAAAATGGAAGCACAGTTTTTGTAACTAAGGAGGGGAAGAAAGGTTGAAGTGAAAAGAAGTGTTTGGGGAGGAAAACAAGATGTATCATGTACCTGTACTAATTCCCTACGATGAATGTGATCATTATGTATATCTAAAGTGTACCAATGAAATAAAATACTTTAGAAACCAAAACTCCAATTGAGCAAAATGATTGAAAGTGATTAATTAAATTCATGGAAACTTCAAGATTCCTGGTGAAGGTAACTATAAAGAATAACACTCAAGGGGTGATAGAAAACAAACAGTGATATTTACATTTAGCGATTAACCCCACTCAAAATATTTCCCCTCACCTCAAAAATGTTGGCCCATCATTCCTGCCACTTCCTAGAGCAGTTCTGACAGTTCTCTGTTGTGTCTTCACCCAGTGTACTGAAGAATGTGGTGAAAGCTGCGGCTAAATGCTACACAGTGGAGTACACATTAGGAAAATATTATACTGTGTCCTTATCTACATTCTCCGCAGGATCTGACATTCTGCAACTCCTGGCACTTTCTCTAAGTCAGCATGACCATAAAAGGTAGAAATGTTTTGAATTAATTCGGCACACAAAAGCAGCTATGATTTCACAACTATAGGAACCCATGAAAAAGAATTATTTCAGGGGGCTGGGGATTTAGCTCAGTGGCACAGCTCCTGACTGGCAAGCGTGAGGTTATAAGTTTGATTATAAGTTTGATTCCCGGTACCGGAAAACAAACAAACAAACAAACAAACAAGAATTATTTCAGAAAGTGGAAAGATGATGGGGTAACTATATTTAAAGTTAGGGGGAGTATTTAGAGGGAGATTAATGGTAAGCTATCTTTTACTGAGATCTTTTATTTAAACACACCATATTTTTAATCATACTTCATAAATGCTTATTTCTTCATTACTTGCTTTCAAAAAAAATTTAAAAATATTTTGTATCATTGGTGCTTAAATTACAGATATGCAATGTATTTCATAGCAATACACAAATTAAGCACTGTATACAAAATTATATGAAATGAGGAAATGGAATGGTAACTGAATTCATTAAAGCATATGAAAAAAATTAAAACTAGGAAATAAGAAATAATTTATTCATAAATACATCATTTAATTCTCAGCTTTTGTTAGACATCAAATCATATAAATTTTTTTTTTTTTTTTTTTTTTTTTTTTTTTTTTTGGTTTTTCTCTGGTACCGGGAACCGAACGCATGACCTTGTGCTTGCCAGGCAGGCACTTTGCCGCTGAGCTAAATCCCCAGCCCCTCATATAAATAATTATAGCAATATATTTTGGGATTTGCAATATGTATATGTGTGTACAATAATACAATAACAAATATGAAAAGTGGTAAAAAATGAGCAACATTCTGATATCTTTCTGGGATTGTTATTAAATTTAAAACACTTATTAGATGTATATACAAGGCTAGTAACAGAAAAATCATTAAAATAATGTCATAAGGTAATAAAAAAATGACTAATTTTTTTTTTTTTTTTTTTTTTTTTGGTACTGGGAATCGAACTCAGGACCTTGTGCTTGCCAGGCAGGTGCTTATACAACTGAGCTATATCCCCAGCTAAAAAAATCACTGAAGTTAAAATTCTGCACTACACGAGTGGTTAAGGAGCAAAAAGGAGGAAAATATAAAGGATACATATGAAAACCAAACAGTGAAATGACCAAGAAAAAGTTGATTACATTTATAATCACATGAAATATAAATGAGTTAATTTACTGATTAAAAAATCCCTGCAGAGTTTTAAAAAATAGGCTGTTTACAAAAACCAAAATTCTACTAAACCTTTGTCTAGCAGATACATTTATATTCAAATGGAAAAATTACGTGGAACATATATGGATTCAAAAACATCTTGGAAACTGAAATCATAGAATCCTAGAGTAGCTATATTAATGTCAGATAAAAGTAGTTTTCATGTAAAATGTCATGGGAATAGAGAGCACATTGACAAAATATCAATCCACTAGGAAGACATAGCAGTTGAAAAGATACATGTATGTAACTACAAAGCATCAAAATAATTGAAGCAAAACTGATAGAATTGAAAGGAGAAAGAGATAATTTAACAACAGTTGGACAGTCTAATGTCCTGTTTTCAGTAATTGGTAGGACAAATGGACATAAAATCATCATGAACACTTGAGCAATATTAAATCCAATTAGACCTAAGAGACACCTCTAGAACACTATAGCACTAATAAAATGCACATCCTTGTCAAAGGTACAAGGGAATATGATCTAGGGTAGACCATGTGCTAGCTCTTAGCACAAAATTTAGTAAGTATTAAATATTTTAAATTGTAAAAAGCATGTTCTGTAACGTAATAGAAATTAAACACCAACAAGCAAAAGAAATTTTAAAATTCAAAATAAATGGAAGTTACACTATTAATAAAACAATTATCAAAGGAAAATAGAAAGTATGTCAAAATGAACAAAAATAAAGACTCAGATATCAAGACTTAAGACATCATTGGGCAAAATATATAATAGATAATGACTATATTATAAAGGAAAAATAATCAAAAATCAACAGTCTGATTTTCCATCGGTTATTTTTCTCCTCTTTGGAGGCACAAAAATATCCAACACTCTCAATTTAAAAGAGGAAAGGTGGGTTGGGGATTTAGCTCAGCGGCACAGAGCCTGCCTGGCGAATGTGAGGTCATGAGTTTGATTCCTGGTACCAGAAGAAAAGCAAAAGCAAAAACAAATTAAAAGAGGAAAGGTTTACTGTGCCTCAGTTTGTACAGGTTGCACTTTACAGTTGACTGGCTCCAAGGCAGGGCAGCATGGCAGAGGGGCATAGTGGAAGACAAGCTGCTCACACCTCATTGGCCAGGAAGCAGAATCTAGGGAGAAGCCTGGAAGGAAGGTCTACACTTACAGTGATCCAGTGATCTGGCTCTTCTGAGCAGAACCCACCTTCTAACAGCAATCCAGCTAATATGCTATCCCAGTCCATTGCCTTCCAAATCCAGGTCTGTGGGCACCTGAGGCTTTGAGGAGACATCTAGATACAGAGCCTCACACCATTTTAAAATATTTCAGAGAAGAAAAAAATGAAACCAGCACAAGTGGAAGAAAGGAAAAAATAATTATTAGAATTAAAGAAAAGAAATAGACAACAGAAATGTAATATAAAAAATCAAAAATCAAAAAGTTAATTCTTAGAAAATGTCAACAAATATATAACTGAAATAAACCATGAAACAAACCATGAACTAAACCATGAAAAAATATAGAGAAGACTTAAATGTGTGGTAACCTGCAGTCTAAGAGGAGACAGTCTACCTGGTTAAAATAACAGGTTTGTGAGAGTGCTCTGAAATCCACTGTATATTAATTACATAGTTAACCTAGAGGAAAAGGGCACATTTGTATAAAGATATAAGTTGTGAAAACTGAATTCAGATGGAATACAAAATCGAATAGGCCTATAATAAGAAAAAAGAATACATCGTAAATATTAACACTTCACACAAATAAGAGCCTAGGAGCCAAACGCTTGCTAGTAAATTTTGCCAAGTAGTTAAAGAAGATTCACGTCAATTTTTCAATAACTCTTTCCAAAATTAAATGAAGAAGAACATCTTTTAACTCATTCTCTAGGCCAAAATTACACTGAAATAAGCACCACACAAAGCATTATCTCAAAACTAATATACCTATGATAAGCATCCAAGAAATTCAACAAAATATTAACTAGTAAATCCAGAAATGTGTAAAAACAGTTATTATCAGGACTAAGAGGGATTTATGCTCAGAATGTAGAAGTTATTTAGTATCCAAAAATCACTTGATCTCATACATTGTTTCCAAGGGTAAAACCTATAGTATCACCTTAGTTAATGCAGACAAAAGCGTGGCAGAGTCCCATACAACCTAATGAAAAAAAACTGAAAATAGAGAAAAAAAAATCAACTTTTTCAACTCGACAAAGGTCATACACAAAAAGTTCACAGCTGATACTATGCTCACTGATGAAATGTAGAATACTTCCCCACTAAGGTCAGGAGCCAGACAAGGAGAGCCTTTGTCCCCTCTTGCATTTCACATTGCACAGGAGGTGAAGCCAGAGCAGTAAGGTTAAAAAAATATCATGTCTACTAATTTGAAAGAAGTTAATCTCTATTTGTAGATGGCTTTGTCTTGATGGTTTGCAAATGACACTTGATCTTGTGTATAGAAAGTCTTAATAAACTTATGGACATTATACAAACTGAAGTCATTAAATAAGTTTCCAAGGTATAGCACCAACATATAAATGTTGAATTTCTATATCAATGGGGCACAGAATGCTAAATCTGAAATGAAAAGAATAGATTTCTGATTAAGTTTAGTATAAAATAAAATATTGAAGAAAAAAACTTTAAATGCATAAAATTTGAATTTAAAGTCCTAAGTAACTTCAGAAAAAACTATAGTCTTCATTCATGTGTAGACTTAATATTGATAAGATGGAAAGAGTTCCAAAACTGATCAAAGATTTAATGGACACTGACAAATACCAGCTACTGTTTCAGAGCAACTGACAAGCTAATCCTTAAACTAACATGGTGACTCAAGATCCCAATCCACTCAGACAATAATCTTGAAAAGGAAGTACAGCTTGAGGAAGCAAATTTGCTTTCCAGTTACAGTAATCAACAGAGTATGACAGTGTAAAAAAGCAAATATATAGATCAATACCCTTGAATTTAAGTTTCTGAAATAACTCTCGTATATATAATAAATTGGTTTTTCCACAGTGATGCCAAAAATTCATTGGAGAATTAGTTTTATCAATAGTGGTGGTGGATGCCCATATATAAAATAGTGTATATGATCCCCACATTATACTATATACCAAAATGAATTCCAAATGAACCAAGGAACATGAAAAAAATTAAAATAGTACTCTTCTTACACAAAATCACGAGTGAATAAATCTCTATCATGTTTTTGTAGGAAAAATATTGTTACATGTCACAGGAAAAGTGCAAGTATCAAAGACAACAAAGGTAGATAAATTGGGTACCATCAAAATTAACAGGAATGCCTTCAAGAAAGTTAAAATAAAATTCTGAGAAAAAACATTTGGAGATTACAGATTTTGTGACATACTTACACACAGAAACAAAGAATTCTTCGTGTACAATTGAAAAAAAAAAGGAGAGAAATGCAGAGATTGAGACCAAGAGGTAAACAGAGAGAGAGAGAGAGAGAGAGAGAGAGAGAGAGAGAGAGAGAGAGAGAGAGAGAGAGAATTTGAATAGACATTGCTCCTAGGAAGATATATTAATGGCTAGTAAGCACAGAGAAAGATGTTCTGCTTTGGTGGCATTCTGAGAAATGCAACATAAAACTATAAAAATATGCCATTTTACAGCTATTTGGATGGTGATAAACAAGATGACAGCTATAAATAACTACTGAAAAAGATGTCAAGAAACCAGAATTCTCATACCTTACAGTTAAGAAGATAATATGAGTAAGCCAACTTGGAAAACAGTTTGGCAACTCTTTACACTATTATGTATGAAATTACCATGTGACTCATATTCCGCTCACAGGTATGTACCCAAGAGAAACAGTAACATGTTCTCACAGTAACTTGTATACACATTATATATAAATATATATGTTAATATTCATAATATTAAATACTGGGAATGATCCACTGCTTGTCTACTGAATAAATGAAACATGGAATCTAAAACAATCCAATGGATTATTTGGACAACAAAAGGGATGAAGTGTTGATGAAGGTAACAGAAGAGAATTAGCTTGAAGAGTTGTGTCACAAAAAAAAGTGCTTGTAGGATTCTATATATTCACAATGTCTGGAATAGTAAAATTCATGTAGACAGGTAATATATGCCTGGATTTCTGTATTTGGGCAGAATAGAGATAGAGAGCAACTGGTTACATTTTTAAGACTCATTTTTTGTGGTTTTGAAAATACTTTCACATTGTTTGTGGTGATGTTGGGTCTCCTCTGTGAATACACTGTAGGCACCGAATTATACACTTGAAATGGGATAGTTGGATGCTATCTGAATAATATTTTAAGTAAAGCAGTAAAAATTTTTATTCAGTTTTTGGCTAATGATGCTTTTTAATTCCTACCTTACTTCATGTGTTTTATTCTTTCATTTTTCATCATTTATTTTAGGTAATTTAAAACTTAGGCTTTGCAATTCTTTTTGAAACACATTCTATTTTCCACATATAATTTTAATGAAAAATGCTTAAATTATTTTACTTTTTTCAAGTTATTACAGAAGTATCTATTTATTTTCCTATCACATATTATCATGTATATTCATGTGCTGATGTAGTCAATGAGGTTAATTTTCTCATTTTGAAAAATTCAGTATTAATTGGTATAGTATACACTGATTTAATAGGAAGGCACAGAGAGTTCTTGTTTTGTCTCTCTTTACGTTATAATTTCAGGTCCAGATTCTCTTATTATTTTCAGTGAATTTATCACTGTCTGGAATACCACTAAAGACCTAATCTTATAAAAATATTATGTATAAATATTTTAGACCAAATATACAGATGAAGTTGCTATGGTTTTGGCTTTATTTACTAGGACTGCTGTAACAAATTGCAACAAATTGTTGTTCTATGGCTCAGAACATAGACACTTATGCTCTGATAGTCCTGGTGTCTGCCGGGTTCTCCTCTCATCAAGGCCAAAGAGGATAATCTTCTTTGTCACTTTCTTGTACTTCCGTGAATATCATCGCTAGAGGCAACTGTAAATTCTCCTCCATGTTAAAGGGACATCTACTCCCTGTCCTCATTTTTTGTATTAAGAATCTGATCACTGAATTGAGGGACCATGTTAAATCCAGGATGATTTCATTGTTAGGTGCTTAACTACCTAGAGATGTGAGGACTTTTCGTCTGAGTACCATCATAGTCTAACTTGAGTATGAATTTTTGAAAAAACATTGCAGGAATAAAAATACAGGTAAGAAAAACTGCCTAACTCAGAAATATTGCTCTAAATCCTTCCCATCATTTATTGACTGTGGCACTTTTGACAAAATATCTAAAAATTTGAATCTTGAAATTCTTATTTTTGAAGTTTAAGCATAATGATAATAATTCCTATATCATAAAGTAATTATGAAAATCAAAAGTATGCATATGAAATATCTAGAACTCTGACTTGAAATTAAGAGCATTAAATTTATGAGGATTTAAAAATATAACTTGTCCAAAGTAAAAGTTTAATAATAAGGTGTAGATGAAAGCTTTGAATTTAAGTTTTCCTAACTCAAAAAACACTTTCCCACTGATTTTATTCTCTTGGTACATGTGCAATTGCATTAAAATATTAAGTCTGCTTGGGAACTGTTTCAGACAAAATCTTTTTAAGTAAAATATATTTTTATGTTTATATTAATATTAGTTATGGTTTGTGGTTATTCCATTTAGGCTAAGTCACTAACGGCCTCTAACTCAACTTTTATATAAATATGGCAAAATGCCTATCATATGTAACTCAGCTGGAGGGTCGCCAGGACCGCAGACCATGAATGATTGCAAAGAATCTTCCACATGAAGGGTACACATTCTAATGATGATTACAATCAATAATCAAAACAAAATAATACTTTTAAAAATGGGAATCGATAATATTCTCCAAGGTCTTAATTTAGGAAATTTTAAATTATGTTTTGTTCCAAGTCAAAACTGAGGCAACTGAAGTAGATATTAAATACAAATTTTTAAAAATTGAATTCACTGATAATTGTTGGGACATCTGTAGTGACAAGTTAATAAAATTAAGAATATGTGTATTTTTAAATTTTGTCATAGGGGCTGGGGATTTAGCTCAGCGGCACAGTGCCTGCCTGGCAAGTGCAAGGTCATGAGTTAGATTCCCGGTACAGGAAAATCCCCCCGCAAAAAAACCTAACCAAATTTTGTAATAAAATAATTCATAATATTTTTACTTTTATTTTTCAAGTTTTATTTCTATATATCATTTTCCTTGAATTCCCATATTCAGTAAAATAATTCATTTAGTATTCCTTTTAACAGAATATTATATTTATTAAAATTAAGTAGATCATAGCTGAACATAAGAATCAGAGACTTGAGTGACACAAATAAGTTGAAGAAGGAATGCTAAACATCCAATAAGCAAGTAATAATGTCACATAGACTTATTTGCTAAAGGTTTGTGTCATAAATATAACACATGAGTGAGACTGAGCACACCAATGCCATAGCCAGAGGGAATGAGAGAATGGATTGCATAGAGCTTTAGATAAATGTGGTAATCCTCCAATTCCTTCAAAAAGAGATGAGAGAAAAATAAGCGAATATGGCAGAAGGAAATTTCTAAGTCTTAGATTTGCAGACATGTGTATGCTTTTATATTTTCTGTAACATTTGTATAATTATCATATTTGAAAGTCTTACATGTGTTGGTAACTGCAGTTCTAAGTCAGTCCTAACCTAAACTTTCCTGCTGCCTAAGTCATCACCCAGGGGATTTGTTGCCATTACTTTGAAAAGCATTTAGTCAAACCCTTAGAAGAGATCTGTTAAGAACAAACATTGGGAATCCACTGTTTTTTGTGTATATGTGTTGCGGATTTTTAAGAGAAAAATAAATGCATGTATTTTATGAAAAAAGTAATTGCCGTATTTACAGCATGACATTAATTAAACCATTACGTTCTGAAAAATTTGCAAAGTTCCTGTCCCTTGTAAACACAATGAACTAAAGTGGAAAAAAAACAAGCAGACAAACCAATATACTGAACAGCAATACTAATCTAAACCAAAAAACGACTTTATTGCGTGTTATAAAATTACAAATATAAGGGATAAAAAATATATATAAATGTCAGCAACTTGTATAAGATTTTTATTCTCTTCTCTTCCTTCTTGCCCAACCATGAGTCTTTTTGTGAAGAGAAGCAGAACAAGAGGAGTGCGCCACTGAGGTCAGACAAGGCCTTGACAAACTTCGGACATCGATAGCTCTGCACAAAGAAGTTGCCTCCCTTCTCTCTCATCTCTGTATATGTGCAGAGTGATCACACAAATCCTGCTGTAAAATTTCATCTGTACCTGTGAAGTCTACTATATCAGAAAATTTCCATAGGGAATACAAAACACCTACCATCCACAACTAAAAGGTTTATTTTTGATCAGGATTTTAGTGATTTTAGTTGATTGCTGGCAGTAGACAGTTTGTTGTGGACCATGTCCAGGGAAAGCTTGTTTGACTAATGGCAGTCAGGAAGCAGAGAGAGGAGAAGCGGGGGAGAGAAGGAGAGGGAACAGGCGGGAGAGAGAGAGAGAGGGAGAAGGGAAGAGAGAGAGAGAAAGAGGGAGAGAGAGAGAGGGAGAGAGAGAAGAGAGGATCCACGGATAAGAATACATCCTTCCAGGTCACATCCCCAGTGACCTTTCTTTTCTGAACAGGCCTCACCTCCAAATACATGAGACCTTGTAAATATTTTGGATATAAACAGTAGCATTCCAGCCAGGTTCCCTACGAGGCTCGTGTCTATCTCATTGTGGAAAACACATATAGACCATTTAAGAGTCACTAAATTCTTAAGAGTTCCAGCCTTACTAACATGTCCAAGTCCAAAATCCCTGAAACTCAACATAATTTCTTAGCTGTGAACCCCTATAATTCTTTTAATTGTATACTTGCAGCATAAAGTTACATAGGGCAAAATTCCTGTTCAAAAACTAGGGAATGGGAAGAGGAAAGGAATTGAACCAAAACAAGCCTGAAAACCAGCAGGTAAAACATAAATCCAGTACTGTAGGTCTGTGTCAACCTCCCAGGACAGATTCTGGGGAGAGGTGAGCTGCCCTAACCCCTATCACTTTGCTGGGGATAGCCCACACAGCCTCATCCTTGGGCTTGCTCCACTGGTTGCTTGTGGTTTTCCTAAACAGATGTTACACATTCCTGGCATCTTCAGCTTTCTAAGATCTCCATGGTACCTTTGCCTTCACTCTTATAGCTTCACACATCACCCTCTAGGGAACACATAGCCTGGCCTTCCGGACCTTTCTTTGAAATCATAGTAGAAGCCTTTATGACCCCCCAGCACTTGCACTCTGCATGGATGAAAAAAACAACAGCACACGTATGATGAGAGTCTTCCACAAGCTCAAGTAGTAGCTTTGCCTTCTTGGACCAAGGCTGCTGTATTCTCTGTGTGCTTGTATGGCTGAACTTGGCAACATACTTTGCCTGGAGACCCTGAATGAGACATGGTCTATTCTTGAAGTAAAATCCTATGAGTGAGCTCACTCTTTTACACATATGAGCCCTCAAAATGTGTAGAGTCTGGTTATTTGATGCAATACTATCAAGGCATCTTTCTTATGGTCTTGCTGCAAATAACTTGGCTTTTTAATAATGCTAATCTGTTTCAGCAAATAAGCTTTACTTTTCCTCTAACTTTACATGCCTACTTCCTTACTGATCGACTGCAAAATTGTCACCTCTTCTGGTTGTGCTTTTTCTTCCTAATTCTCACTTCAACCATAACTAACAGTAGTTAGTTGTATCCACATCATAGTCTGAATGCTAGGTTGCTTTGAAATTTCTTTCACCAGTTTGATTAGTTAACTGTCTTTAAAATCAGCTTTATAGTAAGTCTTAATTTGTAGACAAAACAGATAAATTAATTGCTGATGAAACATGCATAACCTCCAGCCCACTCTCTAGTAGAGCCCTCATTCTCAAATGAAATTTCCTGAACCTAGTTTTTACCATGCATGTTCTGATCAGCATTCTGGCCTTCTGAGCTCAGACTAGTATTGCCCAGCAAGCAGTGCTCACAGCATTCTAGATCTTCTCCAGTCTGCATCTCAGAACATTTCCAAACTCTAGACACAAACTATCTCTAAAGGTTTCTGAACTACATCTGCGATGTAGTGACAGAAATGACTCATGTCTCTGATACCTATTTACAATATTAGCTTTCCATCCCTGGGACAACAGGCCTGAGACCTGCAATTTGTAGTAGGGGGGATTTATTTCAGTGCATGGTTTCAGTGGGTTCAGTTCATTGTTGACTGGCCTCAAGGCAGAAATTTCACGGCAGAGGACAACTGTTCACCCACGCTAGTCAGGAAGCAAGGAAAGAGAAAAGTCAGAGCAAGAATACACATTTCCAGAGCATATGCCCAGTGATCCAATATTTCTGAAGAGGCCCTACCTATGTATAGTGATACTTTGGGGAAAATTTTTAAATCTATTTCATAACAACTGCAAAGCAGTGAAGACCTGAGTTTCATAGGATAAACAAAAAAAACCACTAAGCTAAACATGCAAGTGAATCAGGATTGCCAATTCTCCATATGTGAGAAGTATAAAAAGCATAACTCTACCCTCCATGCAGTAATCTCAAGCAAACTCGTGTCTATTATTTCCAGACAGAACTAAATTGGAGAATAAACTGTAAGTGCTCTAAATATTTTTAGGTAGACTTGGAGAAGAATGTCCTGAAGAAAAACTGTTAAAGAAGTTATGGAATCTCACTTATTTAAATATTAAAACAATAAATTGCTAACTATATTAGAAAGTTTAGCATCTGTCTTCCTGTTACAGATGTGAAGTTGCAAAGATAATAGGCTTTGTGTCTTTTCACTAAGAAAATAATCCTGAAGTCAAGAGACTAATATTAACCGCTGAAAAACTCCACACAAATTATGATTTAATGAGTGGAATAACAAGAATTATTTGCAAATTCTGAATCTCCATTTGTTAATAAAATACATTTGAATGACTTAAGAACATCTACTTTGTAATACTCACTTAAAATAATTACTTATATCATTTTTGGCATATTGATGATATACTGAAACTGGTTCCCAATTTAGTTCTTTAGTTAGCTGCTGAGCTACATACACAGAAATGCACATTCACACACACACACACACATACACACACATGCACTCAGAAACACATACATAAATAATACGGTGTTAGTTTCTACCTACTTTGGGATGAATCATTGGGTTTTGTGATTTACTATCTAATCCAGGAGTTATTAAGTTTAAAAATCTTGTTTTGTTAGTATTTTCATTCAAATTCTAATCACATTGAATAATATATTAAAAATATTAATACTTCAGAGAAATACAAAGATATTTAAAGACTCATCACTATATCTGATTTAGAATGATCTTGAATTAATTAGTTTGTACATTTTCTTATGTCTCCTGAAAGTTGAACTCATCCTAAGAAAGGTGAGAAGAAATATGATTGTGAAAGTAAAGATACAGTTTGGTCACTTCATCTCCTTGGGGAAATCTGCTGAGCTAATGAAAATGTTTACAAAGATATTTTTAATTCCTTTGGAATTGCTTTATGGTGTTTTCTGATCTAGTGTCCATCAAATTTAAAGAGAGAAAAACCATTTTTAGGTTATGTTCTATGCATTTTTAAAATCTTCCCCCAATGTAACCTTTACAATTTGGCATATTGAACATAATACAAAATATTCCTTTTAACTATGATTTCTATGTCTGTGTTAAGATAGTAATATTTCCTATGCATTTTCTTTTCTCTAAATATTCCTAAGAACACACATTCATATAATTTAATACTATTTCAGTGGAATTTTAAATTTTCATATAGTTTAGGTATTCTGATAAAAAATGAATGTAAAATGTATCGTTCTTTCTGCTTCAGAAGACTCATTTTAAGTCTGATGTCTGATTAATCACAGATGAGACTTCTAATGATATCATAGGAAGACAATGAGGCAAATACAGATGTCAGAGAGGAATTCACCACCTCTGCACCACCACAAATTTACTGATACTATTGTCCACTTTCTCACACACTCATTCTCCCTAAGTTCTTCACACACCCCGGCTCCTTCCAGCTCTGGTTTTTTGTTTGGTCTTTCCTTATCCTAGAATGCTCCTCGCATGGCTTTATAATCACATTAGTCCATCCTTTCACTGGGGTGCCTCCAACAACATGTATATCTCATTTAAAATGCCTCTGTCTCAGAGAAAACTTCCATGACGACTTCTCACTTGTCTCTGTCTGAAATTATTTACTTTTTATTTGGTTAGTATATGTTTTTTCTTTTCTTTCCAACTCTCCCATAATTCAACCATCTGCATTAGAAGCATAAGAAAAGCAAAGATTCTGTCTCTTAGTCACCACTATATTTATAGTTTCTAAATACTGTTTGGCAATTATTAGACACATAAATACTGTGGATTCATAAAATAAGTTTCAGATGGGAATAGACTACTATATCATAACATAACTTTAAATGTTACTGCCCTCATTTCCTTAAACTACTTTTTCATATAATAATGAATGTATAAACTTCTATAATTAATGTCTAGAAATACAAATAAAAATAATTGCAGCCAAAAAGTGCATCACATACACAATATACTGTACATTTGCATTATAATCATTAGAAATAAGTGAACAGAGAAAATAGTATTTTATTTAGAATAACATCTGCTAAAGTCAAATGTAGGACTAGAACTCTATTGTCCACTATGATTTTATCATTTTCACAAAATATACGAAATATGGTTAAAAACTAAATTAGTAATTCTACCTGGTTCACAAAAAAAGTTGAAGCGTAAAAGTGGCATATGAACTATATTCAAGAGAATCAACTTTCCTATCTCTTACTACAAGTACAAATGTAGTCCTAATATATTTAATTATTCTGTAGTTGAGAGAATGAAAATGATAATGTTTTTATTGCTGTGAAGCTGAATAAAGAAAATTTATTCAAAATGCCTATGCAGGTCCCTAATAACCACCACTCTATGTACAGAATTTTGCCGCTATGTTAACTGGTATGGCAGTCAGTACATTTTTCATGATTCTAACTGATTGGTATCAAGAATTGTATCATTCCTCTCCCTCTGAATCTTTTCACTATCATAAAACCAGGAACATTACCCGTCAGTGCCTCAGGTTCTGCCATTTGAACACTCACAGTTACCTCTATGGCTTCATTATAGCACCATGAAGTCCTTAAACTAAATAGAGTACAAAGTATAAAGATTACTGCTCATTAATTATTTCAATTCTTGTTTATTAGCACTTTGTTTTTTGCCTCATTAAGTTTCAATCAAAACTACAAGTGAAGGGAAGGAAAACTAGTGGTTGCCGGTTCTATGGGGCCCTGGAGGAGGCTACCTGAGGAAGCCTGCTCAGGTTACCTGAGGAGAGACCCTTGGAATCAGGAGGGGGATGCGGTGCTGTACTGTCAGCCGGTCCTCAGTCTTTTCAACTCTTAAGTTTCCATTAATTGATGTTCAGCATTGAGGAACATCTAAGGTTTCCAGCAAAAGATTTATGAGGCTATCATAACTTGATACATTGGTTCTTCATTATGTAGTGCTAGTACTGTCTCCTTGTTAGTCTTGTAAGATATATAGAGCTGAAAGAGTTGTATTAAGGTGTAAGAATGAACCGCGAGTGCTTCAAGGTATGACGTTTAATATGATATCGTTATACTGCACAAAAGCACTCGGCAGCACACACAGTGGGTAGCAACTGCCTTTAGCCGGTAAGGCACAATGTTGTGGAATTTAAGGCTTGTGGGTTAAGAGCAGATGGAAAATGGGAAAGGAAAGGACCAGCTAAATACTATAGGTGATAATTATTTAGTGTACTTTATTTGGGAAGTATTTAATAAACAGAAACAGTGGTATAAATTTGCTCTTCAGATATTTAATGTATGAACTTTGGAATCCCTCAGACACCTCCAAAACTGAGCAGCCAGCTGCGGGGATACCGCCAGAAAGCGTTCAGACCACTCTGCAATTACCTCCCTCCTACTCAGAACAGGTACTTATTGCCTGCAGTGATAAGTGAATCAACTAATGAGTCGATTATAGAAGTGATTAAAGTGTAAAACAGCAGGAAAGGGACTTGCTTTTAAAAGATGTTGTGATACTTTGGGTTAAAAGACATCAGCTTACTTCCAGTCATATCAGGTCTGTCTAAAATAAAACCTTCAGGACACAGTGCTAGTTCATGCTTTCTTCTGAATCACTGGATGTAATTAGCAATGCCGTTTACTATTCCCAGGTCCTCAGTGGAAAACAATCTTTTAAAAATATTTACCGAGGGGTTTTGTGTTAGAACCTGGTGGAAAGAATATTTAAAGGGCATATCATTGTAATTATTGTGGTAAGCCTGAGTGGATCAGTTGTTCATTTCACCAACTTTCCTTGTAGCACTATGTGGAAAAGTAAAAGCACATGAAGAATATTTTAACAATATGTACATAGATTTCGAAGTAGTTAGATAATTCTTAAGGGTGATACTTACTATATCTCTGAGATATCCATTTTATGTGAACACAGTTTGAAATTATAGTGGAAATCAATGGACTCACATAATTAAAAACACAAGTATTCATTTATATGCACATTTTTCTGGAACATATATTTGTGGTCACGTTGCCTGAAACAGTACATCATTATTTGGAGGTAAGAGACGTGGCAACTTCAAAGGAATTTTAAAGCACGTAGCATTAGTTTCCATTAATAAAGAAGCAAGGTATTATTATCTCACTTTTCAGATGAAGGAATAAGTACAGGGCAGTGATGCACCTTCTTCAGGGTCATAGAATATTTCATTGGTTTAGAAATAGTACTGTATACTGATGTCAGTCTACTATTAACTATGTTTGGGTGCTAGCACCTACATTTAACTAACAAGTGTGAGAAAATTTAAACTCATTAAAATAGTGTTAATGTCTTATGTTTTAGGGTAATTTTAGTGGGACAGGAAATTTATTTACTTTTTAGTACTTAAAAAGAATAAGTAGGTGTTTGTGAGTTTTCTACCATCTGAAACTCTATGAGTAGGCTAATAACTGTTCTAGAAATAAATATTATTTTGAGATTAAGTTTGTCTTCCAAAGATTATCTTTCTCTTTGCACTGCCTTCACTTTCACTGTAGTACAACTGTTTCTGAATATAAATCACCTTACTACTAAAGTGAGACTTTATTCTTAATCAAATGTGCAAATGGAATAAATAGATCAATACAAGGATGACCCAGTGCAGCAGACTTCAGTTTTGATATACTCAGAATCATTTGAAATACTTGTCAAAAGAGATTGCCGGGTGCACTTGCACAGCTTCTGTGACAGAAGATCTGTACAAGAGTCTGCGATGTGCATTTCTAGTGAGTCCTCAAATGATGCTAATGGTGTTGGTCAGGAGACTACTCTGCGAAGAACCTAGTACAGAAGAAATTCTTTGGAAATGGATATATCCCAGAGGAGTTGTATCCTGTATTAGTGACTTCTGAATCCCTGGTGGGACGAAGTATCTGACACACAAAATAAGCAAGAGCAGTTTTAATTTGGCTGTTAGTTTCACAAAGTTCATTCATGCTTGGCTGGCATTAAGACCAGGATGCCACAGCAGAAGGTGTAAGGCATAAGGAAGAAAGATGCTCAATGCGTACTGGCTGAGAAGCAAAAGCAAAAGAGCAAGGGAGAGAGACAGAGAGAGAGGCAGAGATGACAGAGACACAGACAGAGACCCAGGAGATGGAGACACAGACAGACGCAGAGGAGAGCAAAAGCTTCCAACTGTGCCCTGCCTCCTCCACCCAGTCCCCAGCTCCTAATGGCGTATTCAGCTCCAGTCTCATTGGGGGACTAATCAATTCCCTGGTAAGTAGAGTGCCCCCTTGATACAGTGTCCTTCCAAAAGTCCCCAGCTCTAACCATATAAGATTCTCAGGCAACTTTTCAGACAAAACTATCACAATGCCTGTATTTATTACCACTACATGGGCAAAAACTGAAGCAAAAACCTTCATTTCTATAAATATGAGTTAATTTATATACAAAAATCTAAATGTACCCATAACCATTTTGGGAACTTTAAACCAACCAATATACAGTACATAGAATTTCATGGACATTCAACTATTCCTTCTTAGTTTTCCTTTTAATGACTTATAAAACTCCACCCCCCGCCCCCTGTACCCGGAATCGAACTCAGGACCTCGCGCTTGCCAGGCAGGCGCTGTGCCGCTGAGCTAAATCCCCAGCCTCAAAACTTTTTTTTTTCAATTTTATGTTACTGATTTTTTTTATTTAAAAGATAAAAGAATGAAAACACAATAACAAACAAACAGGCATAAATAAAACAACACTCAAACAATAGAAGCAATACAGAATTTCAGACAAGGTGATAGGAAATCAACAATGGTTGTTGTACTACATACTGTTATCTTCAAATTGGTCACTCAGTTAAAAAATTATAGGCACTTAAGACTGATCAAACATTTAAACATTAACTGTTCTCTTATGAATACTTTTTCTATCAAGCCTTATACATTATTTTTAAAGTGTATCATTCTTATATTTCATTTTATTTCATAAATTTTTTCTGCAATTTTGATTTTAAATGCTAAAATTTCTGTTTCGGGATTCCATTTTGCACTTTTATTTTACATTCAAATTAGTTTCTTCCTCATCCTTTTTTTTCTCATCTTTTTTTGTGTAAGTTTTTTCACTAGATTTTTGGCTCATATGTTTGGTCATGTAGCAGAATCCTTGTTGGCCATTCAAATTGTCTGTTCAGTTTTTTATTTCAATGATAATTTGCTTTAATACTCCAATGTCTGTGTGTAACCTCTTTAAAGTTACGTGGTGCTACTTTATGTTTTTCCTTTAAGGACACATACTATTTTCAATTTCTGTTTTTCCTGCACCATTAACTTTACTTTCCCTGTGGTAGGCATTCAATGTGTTGTTTTTTCTTCATAATGTTTGTGATACTGAGGTGTCCTATTAATGTACTTTGTGATTCCACGCTATCCTAATTTGGATATGTGCCTTATGACGTCAAATGTCAAGTTGTGAGTGAGTCAACACTTAAAACTTAGTCTTAATCTTTACAGAAGAGTTAAAGGGAAGAACAAGCATTGAGAAGTTCCAGACAAAACCCCACTGATATCCACATCTATAATTTCTTTTTCTTTTATTCCTCCCAGAGTGACTGTGTTATTTAGGAGAACTTTCCAGTGGCTTTGCTGTGGGTATAGGTCTTTCTAAGATCATCTTCTAAGGGTCATAACTAGCACATGGTACAAGATAAATATTTGGAGGAGGATTCCCTCATAGGCTGGTCTGTGGACATACCTTGATTATACTCATTGAGTTGGCTTTCTATAATAGGATCCTGCTATTCTGCAGCTTCAGCAGTTTTCTAAGAATTTTGCTTGTTGTCATAGGAGCATGAATGTAGCACCAGCCACTAAGGGTTAGAAATAAGGTCACAACTAAGATCCTTTTCCACACCTTATCTGTTATTCTTGACAGCTGGTATCCACTGGACGGAATCTCTATAGTTAGCAGACTTGAAACTCTTTTAGTTCTGTCTTCTTTGATGTTTCTCACAGTTATGTGTGATTTGCATATAATGTTTTGGGTAAATACTCTTTAAAAGTCATTTTAAGTTTAATTGTATAATCTCTGAAGAAAAATTCTCAAGTTTCAAAGGAGAATGGCAATAAATACAAACATCACCCATGCCACTTTTATATGTGTTCACACATACTGCTTTAATTTTACTATTATGCTGATTAGATAATCATACTATTAAGTCTAAATTGTGAATCACTAGTGTTTTCTTTCATAATCAAGTCATTGTTATCTTCTACTTTGTAGAAATGGAATTTCCAGACCGGTGATGGTGAAACTTTTAGAGACCAAATGCCTGAACTTCAACCCCAAACCATTTATCGCTAGTGCCAACAGTGCAATTAACCCTGAATATTGAAATTTTAGTTTAGAAAAGAAAACAACTCATAAGTTATCACTTTTTTTCTTTAAAGACAAATGCAGTAACAAAGCTTTCAGTGATACAAACAGCTTTTTACTGAAGGGTAAAAATTTGCAGTTGGTGTGCTTCTGTACAATTACTGTGATCTTTGCTGTTTCAGGCATGCTGATGATTTGTCAGACCTTGGCTGGGTAACCTGACTCCTGTCTGCAGAGAGGAGTGTGCATCCTTGCTGCAGTATGTGGGCCATAGTTTCACTGTGACCACTCTAGACCCTTTCCTTTGAAAAGGTCGCATACTCTTTTATTTGAAAATAAAGACTGGGTTATTGCTGGGCAGGGTGGTGCATGCCTATAATCCCAGCACTCAGGAAGCTGAGGCAGGAAGATTGCCATGAGTTTGAGGCCAACCTGAAATATATAGCAAGACCCTGTCTCAAAAAAGAAATAAAAGACTGGGTACTCTCCACCTGAAGGTGAAGGAGGAATCTCTTCTCTCTTGCCAAGTTAAAGCCAAAAAAAAAATATTTGAATGTCAAAAAGGAAGTACTGAAAGAATATAGAAAGGAACACACACACACACACACACACACACACACACACACACACACACACACACAGGGAAGCATGTAAAAAAAAGGAAAAAGAGAAAAAAAGACAAGAAATTCTACACATCACCCGATTTCTGGGTTTCTGATGTAGAAAAAGACAAGAAATTCTACACATCACCCAATTTCTGGGTTTTCTGAAGCTGTAGAAAAGCAAGAAAAACAAGTTTGGCCACTCTTTCATCATTACATTTTCCCTGACTGAGTCTGCTACGCAGAGGCTAAAAGAGGGTAATTCACATGTGTTCCTTGTCATTTCAAGGCCAATAGGCACCAGACCAACCCACTGTGAGAAAGCTCCATGGAGGGTGAGGCCAAGGCGAACTGCTGCAGCAAAGAGAGCTTGTGTTCCACTGGCTCCTGAATGTGCTTCTTTGGATGCTGTCAACCAAACTGGATTCATCTAAAATAAGACCAGTTGGTTACCTAAATATACCTTTGTTTCACCATTAAAAAAAAGAAATTAAAAGCTACTCTTTCATATGTTTAATCTTTTTTATTTAACTGTGTAAACAGTATTTTAATTTTTAATGGTCATTTCAGGTTTTTAATAAAGAGTTCTACTACTTTTAACATACAGTGTAAGGCTTTATATACTTAGCAATATTTGGGCAGTGGTTGTCTCTAAATAAAGTTTTTTATGAAAATAAAATGCAGCAAACTTTTTTAAAAGTCAAATTTAATTAGAAATTGAGTGAGTTAATATAACCTTTATCTTGACTTGGATATCATTTTACATTTAAACCAAAAACAGTAGAGGTTCTGCATATATCTAACTTCCTTGAAAACCTTGCTAATTTTAAATTATAGTCATGAATGTGTTTAAAGAATGCTCTACTTCCATATAGAAAATGTACGTTCGTGCTCATATAAATCATATTAGCGCCTTTTAAAAAATGAAAAATGTTATTGGACTTACAAATAATCATTGTTTATGATTTTCTTATTATTTTTTAATCATTTCAACAGATAAACAGATGGAGTGTAAAAAAGAATGAGCCCCCATGACATTTACGAAAAGATTCATTCTATCTCATGGATGAAACTTCTTTACAACTGTTCTCTCAATAGGAGAGAAAATGAAAGACAGGAATTATCTCTTCTCAGAGAGACGTGCTAAAGGAAATGTGCTAAGAGACGTGAAAAAGAACGTGAAGGATTAAAAATAGTACTGTGCTGGGAGTGTTTTGCTCTACTTTACCCTGTTTGTTTGCTCTTGTTGAATTATGCTTGATATTATTTAGATATCAAGTTTGTTCTTGGGTAGCAATGAAGACAAAAATATATTTCACACAAATAAAAGAAAATGCAGGGGGAATGCGGCTCAGGGATAATACCCGACGATTGTTTGTTTGTAAGATTTGGGGGCTTTGTAATTGAGAAAGCGCCTTGTGGTGTATTAATTAACTGAAAACAGGAACGCTTTGTGTCCAAACAGTGCATATACTGCGAGGGTGCGACTTGCTGGGAGGGCCTAAGTAGACAATTGTGTTGTGAAACCACAAAGGAAAGACTCAGGCAGAATGCAGCCTTCTGAAAATTGCACCTTTTGATGTTCTGGTGACATGAAATTGACAAGGTAGGTGGAGTAGCAATTAATCCTTGTTCTCCTCAGTCCCGCACCTCCGTGAGGTGCTCATTAGGTCTTACTTTGAAAGAGAAATTCGTAATCTCCAGTTTTTCAAAACCTACTACATATTTATACGTACATGATTACTTTGTATGGGACTTTCCCAGCGCTGGAAAATCTGAGGAGAAGCCTCTGAGAATCACTGCGGGCACTCAGTAGAGCGCGCACTGTACGGTGCTGCACGGAGGAAAGCGCACACGGGCACAACTCTGTGGTCATTTACAGCCCATTGTAGTCATTTAATCTCAAACATATGGCGCGGAGTTTGGTTCCACAGGCCTCTCCTCATTACCTTGCAGCCAAAAGCTTTCTTTCGTAAGGGCTGTGATTCTAGAGTCCTGGGGGCGCTTCTGTTACATGGCCTTTATAAGAACACCTACAATAATACTGAGTTGCAAACACATACAAAGACAAATATTTCCACTTGTGCGTGTATGTTACTATGTGCCAAGACTTTTTAGATCAGCCTGAAGGAAAATTGATATCTGTGTATTTTAATATATCTCCAGGGAATTAGATTTCTTTTGGATTCGTGAGAAAGTTATGCATGTATGGCACTGATCTTTCCAGATCTAATCAAGATGGGATAGCTGATAAGTAAGCTGACATAATCCCAGATTCTCCACAATGAACAAAACAGTGGATATCCTTCGTCATTTCCTTATACTTTTAACTAATATCACAACTAAGTCTGAACAAGAAGACCATGCGCGTGTGCACACGTGTGTGTGTGTGTGTGTGTGTGTGTGTGTATGTATGATTCACTTTCCACTTAGAATGATCTTCTAATAAAAGGAACCATCAACCATTTTGTATTTAAAACAAAGTGTAATGAAAAGATTACATATTTATTTAGTGTCAGAGTATGAAACTAGGTGGAAAGAAAATGAAAGAAAAGATTGAATAAAATGACTATCAGCAACTTTAAAATGTAATAAAATTTATTATGATATAATTTTTAAATTGTTTTCTGGGCTTCAAAGATGGAAATATAAGTTTCATTGCCTCAGATATTTAAAGAAAATCACAATTCCAGGATGAAAATTCCCCAAATAATATTCCTATGAAGGAAATGGCCTATTTGACCCAATTGTGAGGTCTCTCTGTTTTAGTTTCTCTCTCTTTTACCACTTGGAAAAAAAGCTATGTGAGAAGTAAAAATTCTTCTTCTCACTACGTTTTGCACATTGTCAGAATTTATTAACACAGTAGTTTCAGAAGAGTGACAGGGTTATGAGACATTTCATGGCAGAAACTCAAAAACAGCTCTGCATCCTGTTTGGTCAAAACCTGTAAAATTTTCAAGAATGACAGAGCAGTAGTGGTCTTCCAATTCATTTGTCGAACATAGATATGCCAAGATGACAGAACGTGAGACTGCGAGAGAAAACTGAGTGTCAAGTGTGTAAAGTCATATTACGTATTAGCATGTGAGGGATAAAAGGTACAATTTATGATAAACAAAGTCTCACAAAAATGTATCAGTACCTTCATTTAGAAAGCCAAACTTAGCAATATTGCACTATGGAATATGATCTGCATCTGTCCTATACCAGAAATGTCAGTTAAATATTTCTTTTAAAAAAAATACAAATAGATTTGTGAAATATTGCTGAAAGATTGATAGACTTTATCCCTTGTATTATTCAAGTCACTGATCTGACATCCTATTGTTTTTCTCTTTCATTGAACTGATTGATAAGTATATCATTATGCAGTATGGATACAAAATACAATTATTTATTGGAAAAACTGTACTATAAGTTAAAGAGTTCTTATAATCCAAAGTTTGTGTCAATTAAAAAAAAAGTATAGTTTTATGTTTTGCAGCTGTTTCTGCTGTGTGTGGAGCTTTTTGCTTTGTTTGTTTTTATGTGACTCCTATGTGCTCATGTTAAAACTCTTTTTTACCACTTGTTCTCTGCTTTGAAATATGTTTCCTTTATATATCTACAAAAACAAGGATTTGGAATGTCACTCAGTGATAAAACACTTGCCTTGGAAGAGTTCCTGGGTTCACGCCTCAGTATCACAAAAGAGAAAGATCATGAAGACTAATAATACAAGTTGGAAATAAATGAAAACTTAGGTGAACACTCAGCTTGACTTTTAAGTTAGGGAATGCTTGTTATATAGATATATACTGACATCAACATTTACATACTTTCCTGGCTAATTCTTTTGTTAAACATGTAGTAACCTATTGATTGTGACCACAAATTGTATATATTATTACAGACACTGGGAGTGCAAAGATACTTTTTAATTGGTCTTTCTCATAAAGAAGTATGGAGAAATTGAAGGAAGGGAATAAAATAAAATCAACTGGTGCAGAGAAGTCACAATTGTATGAGAACAACATACGTATATCAAATAGAAGCGAAAGTTCAAGAATGGACAAATTCACCAGGATTCACAAGGGATGGCAATGGTCAGGGAAGTTTGAAAGACGTGGGATTATTTTATTTACCTCTTGCTTTATTCTAGAGTTGAAATTTATGCAAGTGTTTTAAACGCCAAGAGTGGGGAGCATCAGACACAGTAAATTAGCTTTCCCATTATTATCTACAGAATAAGAACACCATTTTAACTGTAGGTTGAAAGAGAAAGACAAAGGTAGTAGTCAAATCCCAAATAATACAGGAGCACTGTTGACCTCTCTTGGTAGCCATGCTGTATGCCAAAATTATGAAACCTACATCACAGCTCTGTGAGTGAGGCTTCGTGTGCACCCCAAGCTCCCAGGCTCTCAGGCTGCTCACCGAGTTATGCTGCAGCCCTCTTTCAAGTCGCCTGCGATTCGCCTCTCACCCCACCCCATTTCCCAGTCTCTGTGCTCCATTGCTCCTCACTTAGTGGTTGATGAAAAGCAATCTGATAAGCTAATTCTTACTAAGGTTTAATTACTTAACAGCTTGATTATTAAACCTCCAAGGGTATTTGGATTTTGAATAGAGGACTCTGGGATGTTAGAAGTCTTAATTCAATAGAATTAATTAGTAGGTTTTCAGGCAGGGAAGACATTTTGTTGAGGCCCAAAGAGCTACAGACAGGGGGATTCCAGAAATGCCCAAATCTCTTCACATGCCCAGCCTTTTCTAGGAGAAGAATTAATAATAGATGATACACTTTTAAGGAACAGTGATTTTTGGTAAAAGCAGTATCATAGGTGGAATTAAAATCCCACACATGTAATCATCTAGACTGTATCTTGGGATACCTTCTATCTTACAGTCTCTGTTTACTCATCTTTAGAATAGAGATCAGAGTTAGCCTTTTAGAGATGTTACAGTCAAATGAGTAGGAAGAAGATCTTTACAAAGTACAACACAGGTGTATATGAGGATTAGTATTTCATTTAAAACTGTTTCAGTGGCATACATTAAAATTATTTTGTGATTTTTAAATTTAACATAATGACTCTAAGGAAACACCCTATGGAGACGATCAAATTGGCAAATGATGAAAAATATCCTGGTACATACAGAGCAGATTTCTCTGTATATGATGTCTTGAAGTTTTCAAAGAACATTCAGAAAACATGGATAAAAACACAACTGAGCTAGAGGAAATGAAGAAATTAGTTTGTCTCAGTGAGTGATGCTAGGAGGAGTAAATGTGAAAACTATTTGAGAATTGCAAAAATCCCAAAGAAAATTAATTGTGAGCTTGTACTGTTTACAAAATTAAAACATATGGATGGATATTGATATATAAATTAGCACATATAATTAAACCAATGATATCATCCTATTTCAGAGGACAGCACAAAGACAACAGTGATAATGTACTACCTGAGGTAGAATAAGTGAAGACACCAGCTGAGTGGCTTGGAAAGACCTATCAATATTCTACACGTATGTATTTATTATGACTCAATAGTGTATCTGTTATCTGCACAGTGTGTACACGTCCTGAGAGCTTTACTTTTAACAGTGCTTAGAAACAAAGCACTGTCTATGAAGAAACGATTATGAACACCTGTCTATGAAGAAACGATTATGAACACCTGTCTATGAAGAAACGATTAAGTCAGTCTTCAAACTGAATAGAAGAGAAAGCATTACATAACATGCTAAAACAGAGAGAGGAGAGAGTGACAGTAAAACTGCGGCTAGCTCCCAAAGGAGCTCGCAGTTCCTTGACAGAGAAATACTGTTTATGAAAGCAAGGAAAGTGTGCACAATTGTTGCATCTTTGCAAATGAATTTATGAAATTATGGGAGATAAAATATGAGAAAAAGGTAAATATTTATTAACATATAAGAGGAGTTCAGAATTCTAGTTCAGAAAACATGACTACACCATCTATTCTGTAAAATTATGTCATAGAGTTTCATGTATCTATTCTGGTAAAAATTTGTTCACACAGTAGAGAGAGATATTTGTTCAAATATCTGTGACTTACTTTCTTGAGAGATTTGTTAGTGTGGTCAAAATATTTATAATACTTTGGGATGGATGGAAGAGTAGAGACTTTACTATCATTTAACTGTCCCTGTGATTGAAATGTAGGACCCAGAGGGAGGATCCCTGGTCATACAATGGGGAGAGGACCAGTAACACAGAGAAAGCAGGTGCTGCCCTTGCATCTAGACATTGGGCTCAAACTTACGAGCCAAAATCGCCTTGTTCATTTTAGCTATTTCTTTGTCTAAACTTAGGTTGGTTTTGTTTTGGTTAATTTCTCCAATCTTGGGTTTTCTTGAAAGTCATCAAAAATTAAAGTGATGCTATATAGAGGTTGTTGGGAGAACTAAATAGAAACTAAACAGAAGGTGATTAGTAAGAAAGTATACATCAAATACTATGACCAAATAGATTTGGAGAAGATGTAATTAATCGTTCGACATTCGGCAAGGGGGTCACATTATTAGCCTCAAGTGTAACAGGCATGGAGACAGCGTGCATTTAAGCTGCAGCGACATCACACCTTACTCCGAAGAGGACAGACGCACCTTGCAAGAAGGACAGGCACAGAGCACTCTGTCCAAACATAGGAGAAACACTACAGCCATTTGCAGAGGCATTTACTCCTCCTACGAAGCCCGCCTGTATAATGCCCAGGTCGCCATTTAACACGTTCTTCAAGTTTAAATAAACCTTATATATAAAAGACAACTTCAGACTGTGAGACTCTTGTCTCCAAGGAAAGGTCAACTTCATTATTGAGTAAAAACTCTAAACTATGAATTTTTCCAAACTAACAGAATAAATACAAAACACTATATGTAGATATATCACCTCTTTAGGTATGATACTAAGTATTTGTCTCTTCTTTTCTTGATAAAGCTAAGTGATCTTACAGCATGCTCAATAAAAGTCTTGGCTGGTCATCAACAGTCACAAGAGCACTTGTTATTGGGACGGGATGATGAAATTAGGAAACACCGGGATTTTGCAACAGATGAGAATGATCCACATCCTAAAAACTGTAGCCAGTGTCAAGCCAGTTTGATTAAAAAAGGTAAAAATTCTACAAAATACCACCTATTTTGCATGACATAGAAGCATAGTTTGTTTTTAAGTAGAAGAAATGATTTTACTTTGCACAATTAATCATCTAGAAGACTCGATATTGGAGACCCTTCTGGAAAAAGACAAACTCTAGCTCTGGTGAAGAAACAGAAGTCACAAGGTTTAACTGGAAAAAGAGAAATGTCATAACGAAAAAGAGATGCTGACATCACAGTATCTGCCAAGTGCACACTTGAAGAACCGTCCTAGCTTGAGGCAAGTCATGGAAAGGGATTCTGGGCAAGTGTGTGGACAAACATTAGGAAGCGGTTCTGTCTGACAATTCAGCGGGTGGGTTCGGGGCTTTGTATGTTTTTGAACTACTTTGCAGATAACCATACTAAATGTACAGTCACAAGTACACACCATCCTCACATCAGGGCCCCATCTTGGGCCACGTCATGAATTTTCAATTAGCAAGAGCCTTTTCCATTGGACTAATAGATAGCCTTTGAACCCTTCAAAAAGAATTTCAGTCCACCACTATCAAATAGGAGCATAGGTTTTCTGGCTACGTGATCCTTAAGGATCTAAATTCTAATACTTCATGATATTAATGTTGAAACAACATTTTATTATCTAGAATATTTTTCCCATATTTGATTATATAAAAGCAAAGTAGTAAAATTTTCAACCGATCTTGTATCGTCTCTAACAATAAATGATGTTGAGATAATATTCAAATCTCAACAAACACCAGATGGTATGTTTTCTAGACAAGTCACATTTGTAGCAATATATTTTTACATTTTGCAGTACAGCATAAAGCCTAATAATAAGAGCAGCACCCTGAAAATATTAGACAAATCTGCAAGTATAACGTTCTTCTCTCCTAGTGAACATCCTGTGAATTCATAAATATTTACATATTACAAGTTATAATTATGTAGCACTGGGGGTAAGGGAAAATGTAACTGTGTATTTATATCCTGAAAGAATATCAAAGAACATTCATAAATTACAAATGTGAATTGTTCTGTGAAGGGTACCTGCTGAGCTTTTGTGTCTTAAGGCCAGTACATGAGAAAAGTTTTATATCCCCTCATCAGTGGAATAAAAAAATATAATTGTAAGTTTGAGTGACTATTGATTGCTTATTACAGTTTCTATTAATAGTTATAAATGATTATGTATGAACACATCATTGCATGCATTTGACAATGTAGAAGGGAAACTTTATATTGCTACAGGGATAATCCTCCTTAAGAAACTGACGAGCATGATTATAAAAAATGCTACGAAGTATATATTTGCTTTAAAACAATTGCCTAAAATAGTACAATCAAATGGTATCTTGTTATTGCTTTTCCCATTAGTTGGCTTGCCACAGCAAATTTTATATCATAGATTAATCTGAACACTAATAAAAGTCTGCAAAATATAAGAGGCTTTAAGTTTAGAAATCTGTTGTGCATATGTTAGTTTTGAGTTATTCCAAAGCTTAAATAAATGAGAATTGGGAAACGTTTTCTACACTTTTGAACTGTTTCCAAAGAAATCATCATTTACTTTTACTTTAATTTTTTTCTTAATTTCCCTTTACATTTTTGCTACAAGAATTCAAACAGTTTAATTACTTCATGACTACATTTTTATGCATATCTCTGTTGGTACATTTATATATTAGAGTAAATTCAGCACTTAGATAGTCTAATCTCTGAGGTTGACAGCACTTATGTAGCAGTGACCTCCAGTCATCTGATCAAATTTGGGGGTTACTTACTGGCTATAATCAAATATATTCTCATCTCATATTTGAACAAATCATACAGAAATTGAATACAATTTTTTATGAACACTAGCAATATGTTCACTTCTCTGATAATTTTGACATTAAAATTCCATCTTAATAATCCCATCCTTCAGGCTTTGAAGACTCTTAAGGTATTAAAGCAAAAATTATCCTAAGCAGTTAGATTATAATGTATTTAAAGATTAGACATTTCATGTTGAATATTAACTGCTCCACTTCCCAGGAAAAGAAAACTATGCTGATTTTCTTCTCTATAATTTATACATTTCAAAGGCTGTCTGTCCAAGTTTCAAACCAGGGTGGCAGGAAACCATATTTTAAATGGCCTTAAATGCTGGAAAGAGCGTTAGAGGTAGTATGTAATGGCATATCTTGAGGAATTAGAAATATTTGCCATATTTATTATTTCAAACTAGCATACTCTATACTAGTAGTTATTAAAATTAACTATGGCAAATGCTCTACACGCTGCAATCCATGGTTCTGCCTCCTTGATTGTAGGTAATAGATAAAATGACTATTTTATATCTTCATTATGTAGAATGAGAGAAATTCAAGACAAACATGAATTATTACATGGAAAAATGACCTATGGTATTGTTTTCCAGGTTTAAAGGGAAAGAAACTGAAATATCATTAATTGCACTTCACTTCCAGAAGACCTATATATAACCTATTCATAAAGATGAAAGCTATTCATAGTTTGAAATATCCCCAAAGAATATTTTGAAGCTATTTATACATTTCAAAAGCAGTGACCAAAAAATAATTAAAGGATTTTTGTTTCTGAATCTTGTTTCATTTTTATGACTATGTTTCTAAAAGATATGGTTTCCAGTGATGATCTTTATTCATCAATAATTAAAAGAAGTTTTGCAGAGTTTACGAATTAAGAAAAAGCAATACTTCCCATGATCTTATTCTTTATCAATCATGAAAAAGGGGAATAACAAGAATAAACAATCTAGCTGGGTGTGGTATGCACGCCTGTATTCCCAGCACCTGGGAGGCTGAGACAGGCGTATCACTGTGAGTTTGCAACTGACCCTGGCTATATAGTATAAGACAGTCTGGACAAAGCAAGACAGCAAGGAATGAAAACTTTTAAATGGCTATTGTATATAATGGTGATTCCATTATCTTTTATCAATTGACAGGTAATTTCTAAAAAAGGATAGAAATAACAATTCTTCATAGTGTGTGTGTGTGTGTAACAATTAACAATTAATGCAAAACCATTAATTTTATCTTGAATTGAATTCAGTATTACTTACAATCTTGGATTGGGTCCCCCAAATCCTACTCAGACTGATTTAGAGCACAGTTCCCTCCCCCCCCCAGTGAGTGGGAACAGGAGATCCCCTACAGTGGTGGGGTAGTCTGCTACCACACAATAAACCACTCCAAAGCAGTCACTTAAAAATGGCATGCTCTTGTGCTTATTGACTAAGGTCCCCCTTTAGGCTTCTGTTAGGATATCTCACTGAGCTGTGTTTGGTCTATAGGTGTTGTAGTTGGTGCAGTAGCCAATCAGAGAGATGTGGAAAGACTGGCAATCTTGCTATTCCTCTAATTGTATGGCCTCTTCTACCATATGACTGAAAGACTGTAGAACCCAAACATTCACTGTGAAGATTCATCAGAGTAAAACAACACTACCATTAATGCCACATTGTTCCCACCCCTCTGTGAAGCATTTCCAGAAGTCCTCTTTCAGGAGCGTCTTTACTTTCCCTGTAATGACTGCTTAGATGCAGTGCATTTATCTGAAATATTTACTTTTCAAGGTCATTTTGACTTTGTAAAAAAGCCAGAGATCATCTGGTATGAGATCTGGAGAATAAGGCAGATAAAACCACACCGTAATGTTTTAGTAACCTGACTTTATTTTGGGTGGGATTCACTGTATTTTTTGATCATGTGCTGGAAAGACAGGACTTTTGGAGCTGCTTCAGAAAGTGATAAGAATAGAGGGATAAGTATGCTCAAAGGAAAGAGAAATATTTTGAAGGGAATTAATGGCAACATGACTTCTACTGTAATAATTTCTTAACCTTAAACATTCATCTCATATTTTGATCAGCGCTTGTAAAGGGTCTTTCCACATGATCTCTCCAGTTGGCTATAGTCAGATTTCTTAGGTATCTAAAGCCTTCCAAAGATCCCAAAGAGGAAGTCACCAGAAAAGTCACTATAAATTATTGGCTTGGACCACACGGAATGACTTGCACTACCTACTGCTGGATGATGCAAGTGTGAGGGACAATATAGACTCAAAGAGAGAGGAGACCCCTCCAGAGCATGAACACTTGGAAAGCCTTGTTCTTTGGGGACTTTTTGAAGCTTTCCAATAGCAACCTCAAAAAGAAAGTCTACCCTCTGTAGCTAAAGGAAGAGCTTTACTGTCGCTGTCTTTTCCTGGTAAAGAACGCTGGAGGAGAGTGTATAAAATTACTTTAGAATTACCTCACTGTGGAAGTGGGGAAGCAGGATATTTACCCACCAATATGTGGCCTTACTCAAAGGATACGTGTGCAGGAAAACTTTCTGGCTCAAACCTGCCAGGCACAGGCAATCGCGTACATAGCCAAGGCCAAGGAAATCCCTCCCGAAAAACATCGCAAAAATTTACAACAAAAACTTGACAGAATCATAAGATTAGAGTCCTAGGAGGATATGAGATAAGTGTATAAGACATAGATGTACAGCTAACAAATTCATGCTTAGCCCCAGGGAGCAAAGCACATCAGTGCATTGCAAGTTCAACGCTTATCATACTTCATTTTCTTTATTCTTACACCTACCCAATGGAATAGCTCTCTTGGTGGTATTTGCTTTAACCACAACCAAGGAATTTAAAAATAGAGGCTTCTCCAATCAGGTTTGTATGTGTAAAAATGTCATGGCTTAAATTAATCTTGTTTCAGCAATGTATGTATATTAAAGGATAGTAACATATCCCTCTGCACCTTTACCTTTCATTGTACTTTGTATTGTCCCATTCACTATGGGATTGATTTTTCACATTCATATATTTATGTTGAAAGTAAGGCCATTCATTTTATTTGCTTTACACTATTATTATACAAAACACCCTTTTTGATCCATTGTTGTGCTAGATATATTTTTTCTCCCTAGATTTCCTAGAAAGTATACATGATATTGCTTTTTTCCAGGGAACTGGGGATGCAATTCCAAGACAATATCACTGAAGAGGCACAGAAAAAGGAAAGATGAAAGGATGTAAGCAAGTGAATTTGGAACAATATTGAGAGAGTCAAAATGTCAAAAGAAAAGTCATAGTAGATACCTCAGGACAGGCAGACTGTCTCCACCAGACCTCAGAATGATCTGTTGAGGAGTGAAAGGAAAGATCACATAATTTATCTGAGAGCTCTTTCTTATTACATTTATCTTTGGTTTAAATTAAAAGTTAACAAAATTTAAACTCACTAGCATTTCTGAGTTGAGTCTCCGGCCTCTACATAGAGCTGCTTAATAGAGTTCAAGCTGCAGTGCAATTAGACATAACTGTCCTGATGTGGTGACAGGATTCAGGGACTCTGCCTTGAATTTTGATACTGGAGATTTTATATTATTAAATATTTGCAGCAAGTAGTTAATTCATAGTTTTTAAAAAGCTGTGAGGCTTTTTATGGCTTTGTAAACTTTACTATGAATGCCATTTCAAATATTGTGAATCAAGTTTTGCTGATCTATTGAGATATCATAATTTTTCTCATTTTGTTAATGAGATAAATTACATAATTCCAATTTTAGCTGTTGAGATAACTGCAGTTTTGAGGTAAAGCAAATTTAGATGTCATAAATTATCATTTTCAAAAATGACTGCACCTGATTGCTAATATTTTAAGATTATTATTACTATATTCATGAGTAGAATTTTTTTGTTTGTTTTTTTAAGACAAAAATGTCTCTATGATGTTCAGGTTGGCCTTGAGCTCATTTTGTAGCCCAGGCTGGTCTTGAACTCACAACGATCCTCCTGCCTCAGCCTCCCGAGTGCTGGGATTACAGGTGTGTGCCGCCACGCCCTGCATGAGTAGGATTAATTAGAAACATTTTATTGCACCATTCTTAACTTGTTTGTTGTGAAATTCTGTTAGATTCCTTTTTATGTAAAGAAAAAACATTGAAATTGATACAGAATTTCAAAACAAGGTGATAGGATATCAAAAATAGTTGTTATATTGCATATTGGTATCTTCAAAGTAGTTGTTCAAATTACCAGACATAAGCATGTAAACATATTAATTTCATAAAAGTAAGTGGATATATTTTTTCTATTATTGGAAAATTTGGTAATATTCCATCTTACCCTTACCTAACTTCTAGTACTTTTTTCTTTTTTAGGGAGAAAGTTTCTATAGCTATTGGTTTTACTACATGTGAGTATTCATGTTTGTATTATTTCTCAACAGAATTTTGATGGATTGTGACCTTAATCATGAGTCATTCTGCTTTCAACTGTATTGTATAAACTTAGTTGTACTGAATTTATCTCTGCAAGTTTTTGCTGTTTTGAAACCACTTTATTGATAATATTTTTAGTTTTGCTTTTGATATATTCTTCATTAACATGGTAAAGTTAGACTTTATTCCTTTGGAAGAATCGTCTTTCACTCTGTGATATTTTTATTTCAATAGCTGAATTCTTTTTTTAACACTTTCTTTTTACAACTTTACTTTGCAATCTATCAAAATTTGTAAATAAACTTTTTTATTATATCCTGAATATTTTTATTTTTTCTAATCAAGGTTTTTAAAATCATACATATATATAATATTTAGTATCTGTGTTAACTATCTCCTACAAAATCAATCATAGTAATCTTTTAAATTTTAATTAAAATTAATTTCAAATGTATGTAATTGTTCTTATAAGAATTTTGCCTTTGAGACTATATTTTTACTTCTTGTAGTATATGTGAGATTTACTTTATTTTTAAATGATTAATACTGTGATCAAACAATACGCTGTATGGGATGTCAGTAATTTTGAATTATAACTTCCTTATACAGGAAGCATGTTAACTTTTTGTTAATATCACATTAAATGTATTAGTATAGTCAATACATTGATGTACTTAATATCTAATTTGATATATTTCATTATAAATATATTAATTATCATACAAATATATTAAAATATATTTTAGTCAATAATTGTGTGCTATTAATAAATGTACATTTTATGTTGCTTGTTCATTGTACTGTTCAGGACTTCTGATTACTCATTTTTATTCATTTTCTTCAATCAGGCTTTGAGGAACTGTACTACCATCTCTCATGATGGCAGAGGATTTAGTTCTATCTTATAATCGTTTTGCTTTATACCTTTAGAATTATATTATTAAATTCATACAACTTAGATAATTACAACATCTCTTATATTGAAGTTTTATTATTAAATCAGCTTTCTTTTAATCTCCAAATATGGTTGCTGACAGTATGAACTATAAATATATACCAATACAAATAAAATACTAACTAGAAAAAAACAAATCTGTAGTAGGCAAGCTGACCAAGTGAAGAACAGACAGCTTCAGTCTGCCCAGACGCCTGGGAATGGAGACCTGCTGGTAGAAGTTCCGGGCTGCAGCTGAGTCCAGGGGCAGAAGACTAAGGGTCTCACAGACAGCCAGGTAGAGAATGTAAATTCTCCATCACTCAGTTTCTTATTGTGATCAGACTTTCAAAATTTTCAACATGACTCACTTATAATGGGAGAAACATTTGTTTACCTGGGCTAACAATTTAAATATCAATTCTTCACAGAAACTGTCAAGTCTAAGAAAAAAGATTAGCTAAAATTCTAGACACCTGGTGGCTCATTCATTAAATTAAATTAACCACCAAAATGGTTTGCACATTAAATTAATCATCACTGTACCTGTATCTAAGAGTTAAAATTATCTGTAAAAATAACATTAATCTAGGCTACCAGGGCTCCAAAAACACATTTTTTCATTATCATTTTCCATAATTTAATTGTATTCTTTTCCATATTTTTTTCTGTAGCATTTTATCCTAAAGTCAGGTATTGCTATTATGGTTTTAGATACAGTTTACCCTCAAATTTAGCAATAATGCAATTACTTACCTTTTAATTTATATGAGGCCAAATCTTTCACTTGTGGTGCCTCCTTTTGAATTGATATTAGAGAAATTCTTTAGGTGGCCAAATGTTGTATTTTGTCCTTATACATTGACGTATAAACTTTTGTATATCTGTAGTTGTATTTATCAGAACTTTTTTGTTGATGTGATTTTTACTCTGCACAATAAATCAACAATTGACCTCATTGTGATGTTGTCTTAAGCGAATTACAATTTCTTTTTGACTGATATATAATCAGACTGAGAGTAGTAGTGTAGGACAAAGGAAGTATATTTGCGTAGTAAGCATGAGGCTCTGGGTTCTGTATTTAGCAACACACACACATACACGCACACACACACACACACACACACACACACAAGTATTGCAATACTTATATATTGAGAACCCCAGTTTATTTGTTCTTCACTGTGTATATGTAAATTTATCTTGCTTGGGTTCTATTTGGAATCTAGGTTTATCTACTTCATAATTTATGATCAATTTTCAAACATAAATTTTAGCTATCATATTGCCCTTGTTATAATTTTTTGTGAATTCTGCTAATTGTAATGTTACAGCCCTCTCAATTTATCCTCTGTTATCACCTCCTAGGTTTTTCTCTCTCTCTCCCCCTCTCTCTCTCTCTCTCTCTTTCATATACCAGATATTTTTACATATTTTCTTTTTTTCTTACATCTGATAAGTAATCATGATTTTTATTTTGTATACAACTATTTTTATCTTTTTAATTTATGGCTGCCTGTGGTGCATATTTTCTAGCTCCTTGTTATTTCCTTAATTTTTATATTTCTCAGAATATCATTGCTTTATATTCTATATATGATAACTACAAATTTTCCAATAACATTACTCGTCTGTGATGCTAGTTTTCCCTCAAATTACCCTCTTTTCTCTGTGTATTTATATGTGGGCTGTTTATAGTAATAATTGACTGATATTTTCCTTGGAATATTATTTTATGAAGTGTTTGTCACTTGGATTGAATTGAGTTGCATCACCAATACTTACGTTTACATACTACCATTACTTTGGGGTACAATTGTGATAAGACTTTAAATTATTTACTTTAGAACTTTTCATGCTTTAAATGATAAACGCTGTACACAACCCTGCCTGAAGGTCAGTTTAAGATTACCGAAATGAGGGATAGGGTTTCCCCCCAACATCCAGGGCTGAGTTGGAGACAGGAGATTTCCTTGCTGACTTATTCATGTTGGATTATGCCCCAAACACTTTTCATCCCTAAGCACGATGCCTTGACTCCCAGATTTATTCAGGAGCATTCCCTGAGACTCTCTTTTCAAGTAGTCCCTCTGCGTTATCTTCTATTTTTTTCTCTGAACCACCATCAGAACGGAAGCCTAAGAACTCCAGGGTTTAAACTAAGCCCTCAGAATGAAATAGTTGTTAATTATATGTCACAGGATTTCTTCCTTCTCTTTATACTTCATCTTATAGAGCTTTGTTCTATGACAGTTAGTAGATACATTTAAATTCAGATTTATATTCAGCATATAAGTTTGTTTGTAAATGTGGGTGGAAGTGTGTTATAGTTTGTGTCTGGATGTCCCCCTAGAACCTTATGTGGTCATGGGGGATGCCCTTTTTAGAGGAGGCTGAATCTGGAGTTTGTGATCGATTTGTAGTGCAACGCTGGGATTAAAGATGTGAGTGTGCACCCAACCTAGGGTGGGTAACATGCATACAATATAAGGGAGGGAAAGAGGCTTGTCTCCACTTCCTCTCTTACTTCTTTTGCTGTCTTCTGCAGCCGCGAATGGTGGCTCCTCTGTTGTGTGCCACCCTGCCTTGGAACCAGGAGAGTGTGGACTAGAACATCTACAGACTGTGAACTAAGTGTCCTTTCCCCTTCAACTTTGCGTGTCAGGTATTTTGTGTCAGCAACAAGAAAAGTAACCAAGACAAAGTGTTACCCAGGAGAGTCCAGGAAGTAATAATGAAATGATGTTCATTGTTTTAATTGCAATAATTTAATATAGGAATCGGTTAGTCTTGAGTACAGAACAATCAAAACAGGAAGACTGAGGTACCCCGGTGAAGACAACTTCAGAAAGAGTTTTCCATGCCTAGAACTGGAAAACAAAAAGAAGATGGTGCAGTGATTGGACCTTGGCAATTTGGAGGACTAGTTTCCCAGACTTGAGACTCAGTCCCTGAAGAAGGGAAGCTACTGGCACAGATTTGTTTGCCTGGAACCTTAAAAGACCTTAAAGATTCAGAACTACTAAAACAACTCTGAAGCACAAAGAACCACAGGCACATTGTGAAGAACTGATTAGGACGCATCCGAAGCCTACAGGAATCTCCACAGAACTGCAAATCAGAACGCAGAGAAGGGCCTAGCAGCAAGTCTGTGCTGGTGTTTTGGAAGGAAGGTAACAAATTGGGTCTAAGAATATTGGGCTGAGGGATCCAGAACAAACCAACTTTGTAATAATAAAAAAAAAAAGCCCTGGCAGTATCTCCTTATATAAGTGGAAGAAGCAAAATAAAAACAAGCATTCCCTTTTTCCTTTTTCAGGATTACCACGATTTTATTTTCAGCCATCTCTTTTCCTATCGAGAGCACTTAACAAGAGCCAGTAGGGTTTGCAGACAGGTGTTTGTGGAATCCTACTCCCAGGACTAAAGCAATATGACCCGATAACTAACAAAACATTCTAATTGCTAAGGAAAGAGTTTTGCTGGTGGAATCTCCATTGTCATTATTTTCCAATGTTGTAATCAAATTGACTAATCAGATGAATTTAATGGGAAAATAACAAAGTTAGATAAATTGTACATCAGTGAAATTGCTTGGCTGGGTAGATACATAATTAATACAATTCCCCTACACTTAACTTATAGTCCTCATGCCACTGCTTCACACTAACACAATAGAGTTTTCTGGAAAATTTAGCCAGCAAAGAAACAGCTAAAAGTGGAGGCATCTAATTTGCCAGCTAATAGTGGAAACTGAAGTTTACTTTTCTGCCCCAGGCCACGGTGAATGGGGGGTACCCTGTCCTCACAGATCACAGGCTCACTGACTTCTACTCAGTGAAATCTAAGTGGCATCCTAAGATACTATCATCTTGGCCAGTGTATCTTCTTTATATTTTAGGCACACAAATTTTCCAGGAGAATATGAACAAAACTGAACAAATTTACTATTTCACTATTTTTGGCAAATGTAAACTCTGATACAAAAGAACATTACTCTTGTATCACTTCCAGACTTTTCTTCGTTAAATAATAAGCTTGTATGTACTCTGTGGGGAAAGAAAGTAATACTTGTTTGGTATTTTATCAAGTTTTACTGAGATCAGAGTTATGTGATAGTATGTGCCTCACCAAGATAGTATATTGCTTGAGATCATCATTCTTTGCAGGTTCCTATAAACTTCAAAGTCAAACTCATTTTGTTATGACAAAATGTTAGTTGATATTTGTAAAATTGTACCTCCTGTAGCATAGGAACCGTGTTCTGCATCATTCTATGTATTTCTCAGCACTTGGACAATGAGTGCAGGTGGAGCTTCATTTACCTACCAGGAACAGTCCTAAAGATTAATAAACTGTGCCAATTTATGGAATCCAGTATGTCTCAGATGGTAACCAATTAAAAGATTTATGAAGTTATAAATATACATTTGAAGTGAAAATTCATTTTAGGTTGTAAGTCATTACTGTCAGAGTAAAACTTTAAACTTTTACTTCTTCCAATTTTAATAATTACAATTATTATAAATATATAATCAGTTCACATATGTTCACAATAAAAACTATTTCAAGAGGTTTCACTAATAGGACACTTCATTAATTACACATGTACTTAAAAAGATAATTCAAACCTAAGAAATAAACATACATTCAAATGCTGAGTATGTTTTAACATAAGGTTTTTTGTATCATGACATGCATCTAGAGATTAGTAATTATCTTTAAAATAGTGAAGTAAATTTATAAAAAATACTTTCAATATGCTCACACAGGAAAATTATCTCATACAGGATGAACTGCTAATACTCAAGCATTGCACATGAATTGAAATGTATTTAAAACTCAGTCTATTCATATATAAGATCACCATTTATATCCTTGCTAATATTAATATTTTGAAGATATATATCCCTAATGATTTGATTAAAATTAATGAAGATGGTTCAAATACATTGTTTTACATGACTATTTCTATCTGTATATATTGTTTAAAGCAATTTTACAACTCATCATGATTTGACTGTTAAGTTTTCAACACAATTTTAAATTGATGTTTAAGATAATGAAAGTATTGTGTTTTATACTCTTTGTATTATGTTTCTACCAGCTCAGTGAATCTGTGTTGCATCAAATCACAACTGGAGCACTGCACTGAAATACATTACATTAGAGCTTTTGAAATATTAGTAAGTCTATACTAAAAGCTGTACAACCAATTTTATAACTATTGTTGCTAATCTTCAGAAACTAGACTTCCACTTTTAAGACTAAGTATTATGTTGTTTCTATTAATTTTGCCTTTGACCTCTATAAATCTGAATATAATAAGTAAACACAATTTATGTTATTTTTCTGAAAATATTACCTCACTCAGATCCTAGTCTGACATAATTAGCTTATATATTCGTTTAATCATTGTTTTGTCATTTACTGAGATCTTTCTCTCCTTCCTTCCTTCCTCCCGCCCTCCCTTCCTCCTCTCCCTTCCTTCCTTCCTTCCTTCCTTCCTTCCTTCCTTCCTTCCTTCCTTTGCATCCGTTGTCCCTCCTTCCTTGGTCCCTCTGTCCCTCCTTTCTTCCCTCCATCCCTTCTTCTCTGTTTTTCTTTCATTGTATCCTTTTTCCAGCTTCATTCTTCTACATGCCACTTTGGTCCACTTTGTTGTTTATATCTCACTTCTTTCAGTAATTTGGGGAAATTGTTAGATGAATTTAGAATAGAAAGTCTGACACCGACCAGTCCATTTCTCTGTACCCTGAGTTGTCTTATAGTCTCTAGGTCTAGAGAATAAGTCTGTTCCCATTCCAAGCCACTAAGGTAGTTGGCATATGTACCAGTGATGGATAATTCAGGTGAATTCCATTTGTTCAATTCACTCAAAGTTCTGAATGACTTTTTGTGCCCAATGGTTGTGTGTGATGATCTGACATGTGATGTTTGGTGAACTCCACCTAAGGTCTGTAACAAATGGATAATCTATTTCTTCTCTTGTGGGAGTTATGAGCATTTTCCAGTAGTCCTCTCTACCCTCCTCCCATTGTTCGAATAAGGCAGGGACTCTGCTCGCAGGTGGGTGTGATAGAAAGCCAAAATGACTTTCTCTAAAAATTCCTGGGGCAGCTTCCTGGGGCAGGAGCTAGTGCCCTCTGGATACCGATAATTCAGGCATAGCTTTTTCGAGGGGATGTCAGGGTTGTCCGGCACTCTCACTTTGCCTTTCCTCTTGGCACACAGGGGGACCCTATTGTAAAAGCTTCCTTTGTTCTTTGTGTCAAATATATCCTTTATTATATAATGATCTTGAATTTACTTCATAAGAAAAACAGCAGAAGGAGCTGATAGTTTTCTCAGGAAATCTGCTTTATGCGCTCATGTGTGTTAGTTCACTAAGTGAACTTCACAGCTATTCAGAATAAAATGGTTTCCAACTCATGGCCATGGTTAAAAGTTGTGATATATGTTTGAATTTTACGTTTTAAAATTGTCATGATGCTCATAAGAGCCATTTTTTAAAAATTTTTGTCTAACTTTTGAGGAGAAAAAAATTATTCTGTGTGCTTGAATAGTCCTTCTTAAGTATAACTTACTGGTCTGTGTGTTTACATTGTGAATATAGATTCATTTTCAAATATACACACGTGCTCATTTATATGTGCTGCAGTGTTCTTTTTATATTTCCCTTTTCATTCCTGCGGTGTCCAGTCCCCATACACTCTTAATCAAGATATGAATAACTGCACATTTCAGTATCAAGATAAATGTCTTTTTAAAATACTTATTAGATGCTAACTGCCAAATAACACTGAAATTACTGCGGTCATAACACAATTTTTCTCATGGATTGCTGGCACAAAAGAACATTCCTCATAAACTAGTCTAGAAGTTATTGATACCTTGTGTTAAATGTACTGTATAAGTAAACACTGTACCACTATTTGTGAATGTATTGTGAATATTTAAAAGCTAATTCTGAAGATGTTCACAAAAGACACACACACACATAGAAAATGCACAGAACATCTACATATATATATATATATATATATATATTATATACACAGAACATGAAGAGACAGAAAATATTTTGAAAACACACTGCAAGGTACATCTAAACATAAGGTGGCAACGCCCTTGTTTAGCATAAAAGGAGGATTTTCTCTCAGGACTATTTAGAGCATATGGAGGGCAACTTCAGCTGTAATTTCAGAATCATGGGTTCACAATTGCAAAAATTGTCTAGCAAAGCTCTACGTATGAACATCCTCAGACATTTTTCAAAGTTTTTCTCTTTATGCTTATGTTAGACAAAATCAGAA